>NC_134447.1:3319038-3620769 GCF_030867145.1 Opisthocomus hoazin | reverse complement strand
CCGAGAAGCAGTAGGAAATACTGGTCCGGTGACAGTAAAGGTTCCGTTTTCAATAACTGATTTAAGGTCGTGGAAGGAAATAGCAGGCACTTATCGAGAAGACCCTGAGAGAGTAGCAAAGGTCTTTGAGACAATAATTAGGACCTAGGATCCTGACTGGAATGATTTGCAGGTGATTTTAGATACTTTGCTTGATGGCACAGAGAAAAGGATGGTGCTGAATACTGCTAAGAAACAGGTAGAGGGAGCTCACGCCCACGGAGATTTGCAGGGAACGGTAGATCAGAACTTTCCCTCTTCAGATCCTGACTGGGACCCGAATCAGCCGGGACCCAGAGGAATGTTGACCAGATATCAGAGGTGGATTTTGTTCGATGTTAAACATGCAATGCCAAAGGCGATAAATTGCTCAAAAATTTATGGAATAAGGCAGGAGCTAAATGAGTCTCCTTCAGCTTTCATGGAGAGACTGAAGGAAACTGCCCGAAAGTATACTAATTTGGACCCAGAACAACCAGACGAAGCAATACAATTGGCCTCCATATTCATGGGTCAGTCGGCTCCCGATATTAGGAAAAAGCTCCAAAAACTGGAAGGACCTGAATCTAGAGATTTGGGAAAAATGCTTGAAGTAGCATGGACTGTGTATAATAATAGAGAAAAAGAGAAGGAAGGAAAACAGGCTCGGAGAGATGGAAAGTTATTGGCGGCTCTAGCTGGGAATAATAGAAAAGGCAGAGGAAGAGGAAGAGGAAGAGGGATGAATATTGGAGAAAGGGAAAGGATAAATCTTTGATTAGCACCAGACCAATGTGCTATTTGTAAGGAACGTGGGCACTGGAAAAGAGAATGTCCTAAGGCCGGGGAGTTAGATCCGACTCTTCGCGCGATTAAATTGATGACTTTAGATGAGGAATCATGAAGAGGACCGGGGGAGTCAACCATAGCTGAACCCCTGGTTACACTAGAGCTAGGGAATGAAGAAGTAGAATTTTTAGTAGATACGGGAGCCACTTATTCGGTATTGAACACATGTAGAGGAAAATGCAGTCATCATTTGGTAGATGTCGTTGGTGCGACAGGACAAAGGGAAAATCGGCCTTTTCTGGAACCATTAAAATTTAAATTGGGAAAACAGTGGGTAACACACCAGTTTTTATATATGCCTGAATGCCCTTTGCCTTTGTTAGGGCGAGACTTGTTAAGTAAATTGGAGGCACAAATAACTTTTAAAAATGGGGAAATTGAATTATTGATACCTGAATCAAAAGCCATAGAGGCGAAAGTATTTATGTTACAGGATTCTTTTAAAGAGGAACGAATTCCAGAAGAGGTGGAAAATGCTGTAACCCCCTTGGTTTGGGCAAGTGAGGTTCCAGGACGATCGAAACTGGCAGAACCGGTAAAAGTGACCTTAAAAGCCGGATCCAAACTGGTAAGACAAAAACAGTATCCTATTAAGTGGGAGGCACGAAAAGGATTAGAGGGGTTAATCATGAAATTTTTGGAATATGGGCTTTTGGTAGAATGCGAGTCAGAATATAACACACCTATATTACCGGTAAAGAAACCTGGGGGACGGGAATATCGACTAGTCCAGGGTCTAAGAGCTATAAATCAAATAGTTCAAGATATACACCCAGTAGCAGCCAATGCCTATAGTTTATTGACATCCCTGAAAGAGGAGCATAAATGGTTTACTGTACTAGATTTAAAGGAGGCCTTCTTTTGCATACCTCTGGATGCACAAAGTCAAAGCATATTTGCTTTTGAATGGGAGAGCCCTGCAACAGGACGAAAGATGCAACTGACGTGGACTGTACTTCCACAAGGATTTAAAAAGAGCCCCACAGTATTTGGAAACCAGTTGGCAAAGGAATTAGAAATATGGAAGAGACAAAACCAGGAAAAGGGGACATTGTTACAATATGTGGATGATATTCTGATAGCAGCAGAAAGCAAAGAAGAATGTTTTGAAATTACTATCAGTTTGTTGAATTTTCTGGGCCAAGGAGGATATAGAGTCTCCAGAAATAAGGCCCAGATAGGAAGAGAAGCAGTGATTTATCTGGGATTTGAAATATCTCAAGGGCAAAGGCAACTAAGCAACGAAAGGAAGGAAGCCATTTGCCAAATCCCAGAACCTAACAGTCCAAAGGAGCTGAGAACCTTTTTGGGAATGATTGGATGGTGTCGGCTTTGGATTCCAAACTATGGACTATATGTGAAGCCACTCTACAACGCTTTAAGAGAATCCAAAGACTTGTATCTGACATGGACACCTGAATGCCAAAAATCATTTAAAGAACTTAAAAAAGCATTGATGATGGCCCCTGCTTTGGGTTTACCTAATTTAACCAAACCTTTTGAACTGTTTGTCCATGAGAGGCAGCATCTGGCCCTTGGAGTGCTGGCACAACGTCTGGGATCCTGGAAGCGGCCAGTAGGATATTTCTCTAAACAACTTGACAACGTGAGTAAAGGATGGCCGGGACGTTTGCACGCTGTGGCAGCGACGGTATTGCTGATTCAGGAAGCTCGAAAATTGACTATGGGCCAAAAGATGGTGGTGTATGTACCACACATGGTGGTAACTGTTCTAGAACAAAAGGGGGGTCATTGGCTGTCCCCCAGCAGAATGCTGAAATATCAAGTTGTCTTACTGGAGCAAGATGATGTGGAATTAAAAACCACAACCATCGTAAATCCAGCAATGTTTCTGTCAACGGAGAATCCGACAGAAAATCTAGAACATGACTGCCTGCTAACTGTTGAACAAGTCTATTCCAGCAGACCGGACCTGAGGGATGAGCCTCTGGAGAACCCTGATCTGGAGTTGTTCACGGATGGAAGCAGCTTTGTGAAAGAAGGAAGACGAACGGCCGGATACGCTGTTGTCACCACCACCGAGGCACTGGAGTCAGGAACGCTGCCTGCAAATCCCTCGGCACAGAAAGCAGAACTGGTGGCGTTGAGGCAAGCCTTGCGAATGGCAGAAGGAAAAAGGGTAAATATATGGACTGACTCTAAATATGCATTTGGTGTGATTCACGCTCATGGAGCCATCTGGAAAGAAAGAGGACTGCTCTCAGCCCAAGGTTCATCGATAAAACACAAAGAAGAAATCCTTCAGCTCCTCGAAGAGGCGCAGAAACCAAAGGAAGTGGCAGTGATGCACTGCAAGGCTCATCAATTTGGTCAGACAGCTGTAAACATAGGTAATCGATTGGCAGACAAAACAGCAAAGGAGGCTGCTGAACAAGGTATCCTTGCTCTAGTACCAGTAAAACAAATAAAAATCCCAAATCTGAAACCAAAATACAGTAAACTGGATGAACAATTAGCAGAACAATTGAAAGCATCACAAAATATAGAAGGGTGGTGGGTAACGCCAGAAAAACAGGTAATTGTAACCCCGCAAGTTATGTTAGAACTTGCGAAAGAAAAACATGCACAGACACATTGGGGTGTAGATGCTATGGTCTCGAGCCTAAAATCATCTGTGGTGTGTGTAGGAATGACAGGAGTAATTAAATCCATAGTAACGAAGTGTCCAATTTGTCTCAAAAATAATTCTTTAAATCGGAAAAGGGCACCCCTAGGAGTAACAAAACAGGGTAACATTCCAGGAGATTACTGGCAAGTTGATTTTTCTGAACTCCCCAGGCAGAATGGATTCAGGTGTCTATTAGTATTCATTGATACTTTTTCTGGATGGCCGGAAGCCTTTCCTTGTCGCACCAGCAAAGCGAGAGAAGTAGTTAAAATATTGTTGAAAGAAATCATACCAAGGTTTGGGGTACCAATTGGCATGTCTTCCGATAGGGGACCACATTTTGTAGCAGAAATAGTTCAGCAAGTAAGTAAAATTTTAGGGATAAATTGGGATTTACATACCCCCTGGAGGCCACAATCAAGTGGGAGAATTGAAAGAATGAACCAAACATTAAAGCGACAAATAAGTAAAATTTGTCAAGAGGTGTCTTTGAAATGGCCACAAGCTTTACCATTAGCACTTCTGAGAGTCAAGAGTTCAACCTAGATCTAAAGATGGTGTAAGTCCATACGAAATTCTGTATGGCAAACCTTATCAGACTCCTCTAATCCCAGGGGATACGAAAATAACAGGGGAAACAGATTTAAAGATGTATTTGATTTCTTTAGGAAAAACACTTGAAGCACTCCGAAAATACGTTGTGCTGACCAGATCGCTTGCTTTGGATACACCTGTGCATCAATATCCACCTGGTGATTTCGTGTGCATAAAGACTTGGAACTCTGAACCACTGCAGGTGAAGTGGAAAGGACCTTTTCAGGTACTGTTAACAACTGACACTGCGATCAAAGTAGAAGGGGTGGAACCGTGGATACACTACACCCGAGTGAAGAAGGCCCCTTCGTGGAGAGTCATCAGTAGAGATCCAGAGACTGCAAAACTGACTTTGAAATATATCTAAAAAGAGTAGCTATTGCTGCAAAATGCGGGGAGACTGTATCTCGATCTGGAAACTGATGATAATAGGAGCACTGTTCAGTGTATTGGAAGTAAGAACAAAAGACATTACTACGCTGCCAATAAAAGCAGAACAATTAATATACCTCCCAAGGAGGACTCCAGAAGAAAATTTGATGATTGGGCTTATAAAAGAATTTGCAAATTTACAAAACGTGACCCAAATAACTGCGTGTCTTCCAATCCCAAGGGCAGTAGGAGAATCAGTTCCGTGGGGAATCTTGACAACAAATCGAAGTAACAAAGAACCCAACAAGAACGGTACTCATTGTGAACAAGTTCCCGTTGTTGAGTGGCAGGAACGAATAGATTGTGTTAGAAAACAATGGAAAACCCCTGGAAGTAAAGCAAATTGTGAGAAGTTACTAAATTATGTTTTTGTCCAAATAGTTTTTCCCAATATAGGTTGGTGTGCTCATGATGAACCCGTTAAGAAAAATGTTACTCGAACAATCATGAAATGGGAATGCAAAGAGCCCAATCAAACTAAACAAGAGATAACTTTGTGGGATTCAGTATGGTCAATGGCCATCACATCTCAGTTCCAGTACATGGCCAGTGCCCCCTGGTGTTTCACCTGGGATGGGATGATTTTTGCAGCTTTCCCATCGGTCGATGACAAAGGAAGTACTTCCCGGGAAAAGGAAATTGTAGTACCCTGGTGGAATTGTACAAAAATGTGTAATTGCAGTACAGTTAGTAAAGCAATCCAAAGTGTTCCACCTTTAGCAGCTGCCTTGAAATATGGATGCCAGTGTAGGGGACTTAGAAATGATTTACAGTTGACTGATACCTATAAGCCCCAAAGAGGAACATTCTTTAGTTGTAGAAAATCTACAATTCAAAGTCCAGGACACTTAGTTTGGGCAATGAGTGATGGAACCTGGTCCACTCACCTACCGGTTGATGGTAAGGTAAAACAAATTACTTTAGGAATGCCAACATTATGTCCAATTTGGAAAAAGACTCCCTTTAAGGGGAACTCTGAGAATTTGAAATTATTACGAATAAAAAGATCAGAAGTTGAAGAAGATGAAAACTGGAATGAGCCTTCAACAGGAGTAAAAATCGGACGGGCCTTAGAATCTTTATTGACTCCCTTATCGACTTATAGGAATAAAGCCTGGTTATATAAACTAACTGGTCAAGTAGAAAAATTAGCAAATGTAACAAGGAGAGGATTCAGACAGTTAAACCTACAGTTGCAAGCAACCTCAAGAATGACGCAGCAAAATAAAATGGCCTTAGACATGCTCCTGTTAAAAGAACATGGAGTATGTGAGTACCTAAAAGGTAGGAGAGATCATTGCTGTCTACATATCCCCAACGTCACTCAGGATGTTGAACATGACTTAAACTTACTAAAACAAATAGAAAAAGACACTCAGGAAATCCAACAGGACATGCAAGAAAATTGGCTTGATAAAATTTTTAACGGATTAGGGTGGAATAGTAGTTCTTGGGTCAAATCTTTAATCGGTACCGGACTGCTTTTACTGGTAGTAGTTTTAATAATACTGCTCATATATTATTGTCTGAAAAAGGAACTCACCAGCAGAACAGCTTTTAATCGAATGATTATTCAGGCTATTGCAAGAAGACAAAACCTTAGTGAGTCGGTTGTTACACTTCCACCACCCTATAGCGAAACAAGTGGACTATAAGTGTAGTGTTGTGATTCTGAAAAAAATATTATAATAATATTTAATCATTATATGATTAAGAAAAATTTAATTATGGAAGTATTGAAAAGAGAATTATTTCAAAACTTCCAAAGCGGGGAAATGTAACCAAGGTGATGGAATCAGTTAATCATAAAACACGAACAATGCTGCTATGTCCCCTGTACAGCCCTGCCCATCTGGACATTAGGTCTGGGAACAGAGGGTTTAGTCCCTAGGTAGTCATTAATGTTAAACAATAATGGTGAAGGGGATTTTTAATAGAAACAGCGTTACCAAATGGTTGCAGGTGTATTTGTGGTACCTATCTATTGTGTGAATTAATTGAAGCAAAAAGTCATACATCTCCCCCCAAAGAAGTTAGTTTCAATTAAAACCAGCAGGTGCCTAGAACTGGTCAAGACGACCCGTGCCGCAGGGACAAGAGCCAGAAGAGGACTGAGTTTGCGCAGAAACTGTGACGAAGAGGATAAGCCTTCATCTTGGGACCCCCGATGACCACCACTAGGAGGCACTGCGCAAGCGCGGGTGGGAGGAGTGTATGAAAATGGACTGATTTGACTACGAAAGAAAGGGCTTATGTAATCAGATGAATATGTATATTTTGATCTGTATAAACTGCACAAAAAGGGTATGGGGTATGCACGCTTGGCGGAATTATCCCCCGTGCATCCAGCGCTGCAATAAAGAATGCTGCCTTTTAACACTACATTGGTGTTACGACGTTTTCTTCCCGGATTTTCGGTGACAGTTTCTGGCACCCCAGATGGGACCCTGCTTGTGAAAACCGACGGATCCGCGGGATCACGGGACCTGCAGCCGGCATCGAGGGATTCTCGAGGAGAACCTCTGATCCCCGGACCGAAGGATTCCAAGTAAGTCTCCTGGAATTTAATTAAGGCATTCTTTAAGTATAATATATGCCTGCTCGTAAATCGCGGTGAAAACCTCGTAGAGTTGGGCTGAAAGGTACCTTTGTGGAAAGTCTCTGCTCGGTGAAAGCCGGTGGAGCGGGGCCCAAGGGGGAGGTCTTCAACAGGGGGTTGAAGTCTCCAGGATCTCAGCAGGGGTCTGGGATCCCAAAAGGGAGCTCCAACAAGGGTTGGGGTCCCTCTGATTAGTGTTTGTGATATAGTGCACAATCACTACCACTGGTCATTTGAAGGATGGGCACCTTTCCGAGTAAAAGACCCATCCCAAGGGGCACGTCTTTGGGATGTATTTTAAAACACTGGAAAGAGCTGGGGGGGGATCCTTTAACTCGGAAACAGTTAATTGAATATTGTAATCCTTGGTGGCCGTTGGATGACGGGGAGAAGTGGCCGGAGGACGGGACACTGTGTTAGAATACCACTTTGCAGTTGATGTTGTTTTGTAAAAGGGAAGGTAAATGGGAAGAAATGACCTATGTAGATTTGTTTTTCTCGTTGAGAAATCATCCGGAATGGCAAAGGCAGTGTGGGATACATCCGCATAGTTCTATGGTAATGGCTTTGGGAAAGGGAAAATGTAAGAAAGGTTCAAAGAAATGCTGCACCGCTTGTAGCGTCGGGAAAGAATGTTTGAAGTTTGAGTCTGAGGAGGATGATGTCGAGCTAATGGTGGCACCGCGTCGGAAATGGGGGGATAATCATGCAGAGGGATCCGAGATCAGTAGCCCTTCCACCTCCCCTCTGGGGGAGGGTGCGGGAAAATTTAGCCCGGTTTCGGGAAGAACGCGGGGAAGGACAGGGGGGGCAGCGGAGCCAGCTCCCCTCCAGGCCCCTCTCCGAGAAGCAGTAGGAAATACTGGTCCGGTGACAGTAAAGGTTCCGTTTTCAATAACTGATTTAAGGTCGTGGAAGGAAATAGCAGGCACTTATCGAGAAGACCCTGAGAGAGTAGCAAAGGTCTTTGAGACAATAATTAGGACCCAGGATCCTGACTGGAATGATTTGCAGGTGATTTTAGATACTTTGCTTGATGGCACAGAGAAAAGGATGGTACTGAATACTGCTAAGAAACAGGTAGAGGGAGCTCACGCCCATGGAGATTTGCAGGGAACGGTAGATCAGAACTTTCCCTCTTCAGATCCTGACTGGGACCCGAATCAGCCAGGACCCAGAGGAATGTTGACCAGATATCAGAGGTGGATTTTGTTCGGTGTTAAACATGCAATGCCAAAGGCGATAAATTGCTCAAAAATTTATGAAATAAGGCAGGAGCTAAATGAGTCTCCTTCAGCTTTCATGGAGAGACTGAAGGAAACTGCCCGAAAGTATACTAATTTGGACCCAGAACAACCAGACGAAGCAATACAATTGGCCTCCATATTCATGGGTCAATCGGCTCCCGATATTAGGAAAAAGCTCCAAAAATTGGAAGGACCTGAATCTAGAGATTTGGGAAAAATGCTTGAAGTAGCATGGACTGTGTATAATAATAGAGAAAAAGAGAAGGAAGGAAAACAGGCTCGGAGAGATGGAAAGTTATTGGCGGCTCTAGCTGGGAATAATAGAAAAGGCAGAGGAAGAGGAAGAGGAAGAGGGATGAATATTGGAGAAAGGGAAAGGATAAATCTTCGATTAGCACCAGACCAATGTGCTATTTGTAAGGAACGTGGGCACTGGAAAAGAGAATGTCCTAAGGCCGGGGAGTTAGATCCGACTCTTCGCGCGATTAAATTGATGACTTTAGATGAGGAATCACGAAGAGGACCGGGGGAGTCAACCCTAGCTGAACCCCTGGTTACACTAGAGCTAGGGAATGAAGAAGTAGAATTTTTAGTAGATACGGGAGCCACTTATTCGGTATTGAACACATGTAGAGGAAAATGCAGTCATCATTCGGTAGATGTCGTTGGTGCGACAGGACAAAGGGAAAATCGGCCTTTTCTGGAACCATTAAAATTTAAATTGGGAAAACAGTGGGTAACACACCAGTTTTTATATATGCCTGAATGCCCTTTGCCTTTGTTAGGGCGAGACTTGTTAAGTAAATTGGAAGCACAAGTAACATTTAAAAATGGGGAAATTGAATTATTGATACCGGAATCAAAAGCCATAGAGGCGAAAGTATTTATGTTACAGGATTCTTTTAAAGAAGAACGAATTCCAGAAGAGGTGGAAAATGCTGTAACCCCCTTGGTTTGGGCAAGTGAGGTTCCAGGACGATCTAAACTGGCAGAACCGGTAAAAGTGACCTTAAAAGCCGGATCCAAACTGGTAAGACAAAAACAGTATCCTATTAAGTGGGAGGCACGAAAAGGATTAGAGGGGTTAATCATGAAATTTTTGGAATATGGGCTTTTGGTAGAATGCGAGTCAGAATATAACACACCTATATTACCGGTAAAGAAACCTGGGGGACGGGAATATCGACTAGTCCAGGGTCTAAGAGCTATAAATCAAATAGTTCAAGATATACACCCAGTAGCAGCCAATGCCTATAGTTTATTGACATCCCTGAAAGAGGAGCATAAATGGTTTACTGTACTAGATTTAAAGGAGGCCTTCTTTTGCATACCTCTGGATGCACAAAGTCAAAGCATATTTGCTTTTGAATGGGAGAGCCCTGCAACAGGACGGAAGATGCAACTGACGTGGACTGTACTTCCACAAGGATTTAAAAAGAGCCCCACAGTATTTGGAAACCAGTTGGCAAAGGAATTAGAAATATGGAAGAGACAAAACCAGGAAAAGGGGACATTGTTACAATATGTGGATGATATTCTGATAGCAGCAGAAAGCAAAGAAGAATGTTTTGAAATTACTATCAGTTTGTTGAATTTTCTGGGCCAAGGAGGATATAGAGTCTCCAGAAATAAGACCCAGATAGGAAGAGAAGCAGTGATTTATCTGGGATTTGAAATATCTCAAGGGCAAAGGCAACTAAGCAACGAAAGGAAGGAAGCCATTTGCCAAATCCCAGAACCTAACAGTCCAAAGGAGCTGAGAACCTTTTTGGGAATGATTGGATGGTGTCGGCTTTGGATTCCAAACTATGGACTATATGTGAAGCCACTCTACAACGCTTTAAGAGAATCCAAAGACTTGTATCTGACATGGACACCTGAATGCCAAAAATCATTTAAAGAACTTAAAAAAGCATTGATGATGGCCCCTGCTTTGGCTTTACCTAATTTAACCAAACCTTTTGAACTGTTTGTCCATGAGAGGCAGCATCTGGCCCTTGGAGTGCTGGCACAACGTCTGGGATCCTGGAAGCGGCCAGTAGGATATTTCTCTAAACAACTTGACAACGTGAGTAAAGGATGGCCGGGACGTTTGCGCGCTGTGGCAGCGACGGTATTGCTGATTCAGGAAGCTCGAAAATTGACTATGGGCCAAAAGATGGTGGTGTATGTACCACACATGGTGGTAACTGTTCTAGAACAAAAGGGGGGTCATTGGCTGTCCCCCAGCAGAATGCTGAAATATCAAGTTGTCTTACTGGAGCAAGATGATGTGGAATTAAAAACCACAACCATCGTAAATCCAGCAATGTTTCTGTCGACGGAGAATCCGACAGAAAATCTAGAACATGACTGCCTGCTAACTGTTGAACAAGTCTATTCCAGCAGACCGGACCTGAGGGATGAGCCTCTGGAGAACCCTGATCTGGAGTTGTTCACGGATGGAAGCAGCTTTGTGAAAGAAGGAAGACGAACGGCCGGATACGCTGTTGTCACCACCACCGAGGCACTGGAGTCAGGAACGCTGCCTGCAAATCCCTCGGCACAGAAAGCAGAACTGGTGGCGTTGAGGCAAGCCTTGCGAATGGCAGAAGGAAAAAGGGTAAATATATGGACTGACTCTAAATATGCATTTGGTGTGATTCACGCTCATGGAGCCATCTGGAAAGAAAGAGGACTGCTCTCAGCCCAAGGTTCATCGATAAAACACAAAGAAGAAATCCTTCAGCTCCTCGAAGAGGCGCAGAAACCAAAGGAAGTGGCAGTGATGCACTGCAAGGCTCATCAATTTGGTCAGACAGCTGTAAACATAGGTAATCGATTGGCAGACAAAACAGCAAAGGAGGCTGCTGAACAAGGTATCCTTGCTCTAGTACCAGTAAAACAAATAAAAATCCCAAATCTGAAACCAAAATACAGTAAACTGGATGAACAATTAGCAGAACAATTGAAAGCATCACAAAATATAGAAGGGTGGTGGGTAACGCCAGAAAAACAGGTAATTGTAACCCCGCAAGTTATGTTAGAACTTGCGAAAGAAAAACATGCACAGACACATTGGGGTGTAGATGCTATGGTCTCGAGCCTAAAATCATCTGTGGTGTGTGTAGGAATGACAGGAGTAATTAAATCCATAGTAACGAAGTGTCCAATTTGTCTCAAAAATAATTCTTTAAATCGGAAAAGGGCACCCCTAGGAGTAACAAAACAGGGTAACATTCCAGGAGATTACTGGCAAGTTGATTTTTCTGAACTCCCCAGGCAGAATGGATTCAGGTGTCTATTAGTATTCATTGATACTTTTTCTGGATGGCCGGAAGCCTTTCCTTGTCGCACCAGCAAAGCGAGAGAAGTAGTTAAAATATTGTTGAAAGAAATCATACCAAGGTTTGGGGTACCAATTGGCATGTCTTCCGATAGGGGACCACATTTTGTAGCAGAAATAGTTCAGCAAGTAAGTAAAATTTTAGGGATAAATTGGGATTTACATACCCCCTGGAGGCCACAATCAAGTGGGAGAATTGAAAGAATGAACCAAACATTAAAGCGACAAATAAGTAAAATTTGTCAAGAGGTGTCTTTGAAATGGCCACAAGCTTTACCATTAGCACTTCTGAGAGTCAAGAGTTCAACCTAGATCTAAAGATGGTGTAAGTCCATACGAAATTCTGTATGGCAAACCTTATCAGACTCCTCTAATCCCAGGGGATACGAAAATAACAGGGGAAACAGATTTAAAGATGTATTTGATTTCTTTAGGAAAAACACTTGAAGCACTCCGAAAATACGTTGTGCTGACCAGATCGCTTGCTTTGGATACACCTGTGCATCAATATCCACCTGGTGATTTCGTGTGCATAAAGACTTGGAACTCTGAACCACTGCAGGTGAAGTGGAAAGGACCTTTTCAGGTACTGTTAACAACTGACACTGCGATCAAAGTAGAAGGGGTGGAACCGTGGATACACTACACCCGAGTGAAGAAGGCCCCTTCGTGGAGAGTCATCAGTAGAGATCCAGAGACTGCAAAACTGACTTTGAAATATATCTAAAAAGAGTAGCTATTGCTGCAAAATGCGGGGAGACTGTATCTCGATCTGGAAACTGATGATAATAGGAGCACTGTTCAGTGTATTGGAAGTAAGAACAAAAGACATTACTACGCTGCCAATAAAAGCAGAACAATTAATATACCTCCCAAGGAGGACTCCAGAAGAAAATTTGATGATTGGGCTTATAAAAGAATTTGCAAATTTACAAAACGTGACCCAAATAACTGCGTGTCTTCCAATCCCAAGGGCAGTAGGAGAATCAGTTCCGTGGGGAATCTTGACAACAAATCGAAGTAACAAAGAACCCAACAAGAACGGTACTCATTGTGAACAAGTTCCCGTTGTTGAGTGGCAGGAACGAATAGATTGTGTTAGAAAACAATGGAAAACCCCTGGAAGTAAAGCAAATTGTGAGAAGTTACTAAATTATGTTTTTGTCCAAATAGTTTTTCCCAATATAGGTTGGTGTGCTCATGATGAACCCGTTAAGAAAAATGTTACTCGAACAATCATGAAATGGGAATGCAAAGAGCCCAATCAAACTAAACAAGAGATAACTTTGTGGGATTCAGTATGGTCAATGGCCATCACATCTCAGTTCCAGTACATGGCCAGTGCCCCCTGGTGTTTCACCTGGGATGGGATGATTTTTGCAGCTTTCCCATCGGTCGATGACAAAGGAAGTACTTCCCGGGAAAAGGAAATTGTAGTACCCTGGTGGAATTGTACAAAAATGTGTAATTGCAGTACAGTTAGTAAAGCAATCCAAAGTGTTCCACCTTTAGCAGCTGCCTTGAAATATGGATGCCAGTGTAGGGGACTTAGAAATGATTTACAGTTGACTGATACCTATAAGCCCCAAAGAGGAACATTCTTTAGTTGTAGAAAATCTACAATTCAAAGTCCAGGACACTTAGTTTGGGCAATGAGTGATGGAACCTGGTCCACTCACCTACCGGTTGATGGTAAGGTAAAACAAATTACTTTAGGAATGCCAACATTATGTCCAATTTGGAAAAAGACTCCCTTTAAGGGGAACTCTGAGAATTTGAAATTATTACGAATAAAAAGATCAGAAGTTGAAGAAGATGAAAACTGGAATGAGCCTTCAACAGGAGTAAAAATCGGACGGGCCTTAGAATCTTTATTGACTCCCTTATCGACTTATAGGAATAAAGCCTGGTTATATAAACTAACTGGTCAAGTAGAAAAATTAGCAAATGTAACAAGGAGAGGATTCAGACAGTTAAACCTACAGTTGCAAGCAACCTCAAGAATGACGCAGCAAAATAAAATGGCCTTAGACATGCTCCTGTTAAAAGAACATGGAGTATGTGAGTACCTAAAAGGTAGGAGAGATCATTGCTGTCTACATATCCCCAACGTCACTCAGGATGTTGAACATGACTTAAACTTACTAAAACAAATAGAAAAAGACACTCAGGAAATCCAACAGGACATGCAAGAAAATTGGCTTGATAAAATTTTTAACGGATTAGGGTGGAATAGTAGTTCTTGGGTCAAATCTTTAATCGGTACCGGACTGCTTTTACTGGTAGTAGTTTTAATAATACTGCTCATATATTATTGTCTGAAAAAGGAACTCACCAGCAGAACAGCTTTTAATCGAATGATTATTCAGGCTATTGCAAGAAGACAAAACCTTAGTGAGTCGGTTGTTACACTTCCACCACCCTATAGCGAAACAAGTGGACTATAAGTGTAGTGTTGTGATTCTGAAAAAAATATTATAATAATATTTAATCATTATATGATTAAGAAAAATTTAATTATGGAAGTATTGAAAAGAGAATTATTTCAAAACTTCCAAAGCGGGGAAATGTAACCAAGGTGATGGAATCAGTTAATCATAAAACACGAACAATGCTGCTATGTCCCCTGTACAGCCCTGCCCATCTGGACATTAGGTCTGGGAACAGAGGGTTTAGTCCCTAGGTAGTCATTAATGTTAAACAATAATGGTGAAGGGGATTTTTAATAGAAACAGCGTTACCAAATGGTTGCAGGTGTATTTGTGGTACCTATCTATTGTGTGAATTAATTGAAGCAAAAAGTCATACATCTCCCCCCAAAGAAGTTAGTTTCAATTAAAACCAGCAGGTGCCTAGAACTGGTCAAGACGACCCGTGCCGCAGGGACAAGAGCCAGAAGAGGACTGAGTTTGCGCAGAAACTGTGACGAAGAGGATAAGCCTTCATCTTGGGACCCCCGATGACCACCACTAGGAGGCACTGCGCAAGCGCGGGTGGGAGGAGTGTATGAAAATGGACTGATTTGACTACGAAAGAAAGGGCTTATGTAATCAGATGAATATGTATATTTTGATCTGTATAAACTGCACAAAAAGGGTATGGGGTATGCACGCTTGGTGGAATTATCCCCCGTGCATCCAGCGCTGCAATAAAGAATGCTGCCTTTTAACACTACATTGGTGTTACGACGTTTTCTTCCCGGATTTTCGGTGACAGTTTCTGGCACCCCAGATGGGACCCTGCTTGTGAAAACCGACGGATCCGCGGGATCACGGGACCTGCAGCCGGCATCGAGGGATTCTCGAGGAGAACCTCTGATCCCCGGACCGAAGGATTCCAAGTAAGTCTCCTGGAATTTAATTAAGGCATTCTTTAAGTATAATATACGCCTGCTCGTAAATCGCGGTGAAAACCTCGTAGAGTTGGGCTGAAAGGTACCTTTGTGGAAAGTCTCTGCTCGGTGAAAGCCGGTGGAGCGGGGCCCAAGGGGGAGGTCTTCAACAGGGGGTTGAAGTCTCCAGGATCTCAGCAGGGGTCTGGGATCCCAAAAGGGAGCTCCAACAAGGGTTGGGGTCCCTCTGATTAGTGTTTGTGATATAGTGCACAATCACTACCACTGGTCATTTGAAGGATGGGCACCTTTCCGAGTAAAAGACCCATCCCAAGGGGCACGTCTTTGGGATGTATTTTAAAACACTGGAAAGAGCTGGGGGGGGATCCTTTAACTCGGAAACAGTTAATTGAATATTGTAATCCTTGGTGGCCGTTGGATGACGGGGAGAAGTGGCCGGAGGACGGGACACTGTGTTAGAATACCACTTTGCAGTTGATGTTGTTTTGTAAAAGGGAAGGTAAATGGGAAGAAATGACCTATGTAGATTTGTTTTTCTCGTTGAGAAATCATCCGGAATGGCAAAGGCAGTGTGGGATACATCCGCATAGTTCTATGGTAATGGCTTTGGGAAAGGGAAAATGTAAGAAAGGTTCAAAGAAATGCTGCGCCGCTTGTAGCGTCGGGAAAGAATGTTTGAAGTTTGAGTCTGAGGAGGATGATGTCGAGCTAATGGTGGCACCGCGTCGGAAATGGGGGGATAATCATGCAGAGGGATCCGAGATCGGTAGCCCTTCCACCTCCCCTCTGGGGCAGGGTGCGGGAGAATTTAGCCCGGTTTCGGGAAGAACGCGGGGAAGGACAGGGGGGGCAGCGGAGCCAGCTCCCCTCCAGGCCCCTCTCCGAGAAGCAGTAGGAAATACTGGTCCGGTGACAGTAAAGGTTCCGTTTTCAATAACTGATTTAAGGTCGTGGAAGGAAATAGCAGGCACTTATCGAGAAGACCCTGAGAGAGTAGCAAAGGTCTTTGAGACAATAATTAGGACCTAGGATCCTGACTGGAATGATTTGCAGGTGATTTTAGATACTTTGCTTGATGGCACAGAGAAAAGGATGGTGCTGAATACTGCTAAGAAACAGGTAGAGGGAGCTCACGCCCATGGAGATTTGCAGGGAACGGTAGATCAGAACTTTCCCTCTTCAGATCCTGACTGGGACCCGAATCAGCCGGGACCCAGAGGAATGTTGACCAGATATCAGAGGTGGATTTTGTTCGATGTTAAACATGCAATGCCAAAGGCGATAAATTGCTCAAAAATTTATGGAATAAGGCAGGAGCTAAATGAGTCTCCTTCAGCTTTCATGGAGAGACTGAAGGAAACTGCCCGAAAGTATACTAATTTGGACCCAGAACAACCAGACGAAGCAATACAATTGGCCTCCATATTCATGGGTCAGTCGGCTCCCGATATTAGGAAAAAGCTCCAAAAACTGGAAGGACCTGAATCTAGAGATTTGGGAAAAATGCTTGAAGTAGCATGGACTGTGTATAATAATAGAGAAAAAGAGAAGGAAGGAAAACAGGTTCGGAGAGATGGAAAGTTATTGGCGGCTCTAGCTGGGAATAATAGAAAAGGCAGAGGAAGAGGAAGAGGAAGAGGGATGAATATTGGAGAAAGGGAAAGGATAAATCTTCGATTAGCACCAGACCAATGTGCTATTTGTAAGGAACGTGGGCACTGGAAAAGAGAATGTCCTAAGGCCGGGGAGTTAGATCCGACTCTTCGCGCGATTAAATTGATGACTTTAGATGAGGAATCACAAAGAGGACCGGGGGAGTCAACCCTAGCTGAACCCCTGGTTACACTAGAGCTAGGGAATGAAGAAGTAGAATTTTTAGTAGATACGGGAGCCACTTATTCGGTATTGAACACATGTAGAGGAAAATGCAGTCATCATTCGGTAGATGTCGTTGGTGCGACAGGACAAAGGGAAAATCGGCCTTTTCTGGAACCATTAAAATTTAAATTGGGAAAACAGTGGGTAACACACCAGTTTTTACATATGCCTGAATGCCCTTTGCCTTTGTTAGGGCGAGACTTGTTAAGTAAATTGGAGGCACAAGTAACTTTTAAAAATGGGGAAATTGAATTATTGATACCGGAATCAAAAGCCATAGAGGCGAAAGTATTTATGTTACAGGATTCTTTTAAAGAAGAACGAATTCCAGAAGAGGTGGAAAATGCTGTAACCCCCTTGGTTTGGGCAAGTGAGGTTCCAGGACGATCTAAACTGGCAGAACCGGTAAAAGTGACCTTAAAAGCCGGATCCAAACTGGTAAGACAAAAACAGTATCCTATTAAGTGGGAGGCACGAAAAGGATTAGAGGGGTTAATCATGAAATTTTTGGAATATGGGCTTTTGGTAGAATGCGAGTCAGAATATAACACACCTATATTACCGGTAAAGAAACCTGGGGGACGGGAATATCGACTAGTCCAGGGTCTAAGAGCTATAAATCAAATAGTTCAAGATATACACCCAGTAGCAGCCAATGCCTATAGTTTATTGACATCCCTGAAAGAGGAGCATAAATGGTTTACTGTACTAGATTTAAAGGAGGCCTTCTTTTGCATACCTCTGGATGCACAAAGTCAAAGCATATTTGCTTTTGAATGGGAGAGCCCTGCAACAGGACGAAAGATGCAACTGACGTGGACTGTACTTCCACAAGGATTTAAAAAGAGCCCCACAGTATTTGGAAACCAGTTGGCAAAGGAATTAGAAATATGGAAGAGACAAAACCAGGAAAAGGGGACATTGTTACAATATGTGGATGATATTCTGATAGCAGCAGAAAGCAAAGAAGAATGTTTTGAAATTACTATCAGTTTGTTGAATTTTCTGGGCCAAGGAGGATATAGAGTCTCCAGAAATAAGACCCAGATAGGAAGAGAAGCAGTGATTTATCTGGGATTTGAAATATCTCAAGGGCAAAGGCAACTAAGCAACGAAAGGAAGGAAGCCATTTGCCAAATCCCAGAACCTAACAGTCCAAAGGAGCTGAGAACCTTTTTGGGAATGATTGGATGGTGTCGGCTTTGGATTCCAAACTATGGACTATATGTGAAGCCACTCTACAACGCTTTAAGAGAATCCAAAGACTTGTATCTGACATGGACACCTGAATGCCAAAAATCATTTAAAGAACTTAAAAAAGCATTGATGATGGCCCCTGCTTTGGCTTTACCTAATTTAACCAAACCTTTTGAACTGTTTGTCCATGAGAGGCAGCATCTGGCCCTTGGAGTGCTGGCACAACGTCTGGGATCCTGGAAGCGGCCAGTAGGATATTTCTCTAAACAACTTGACAACGTGAGTAAAGGATGGCCGGGACGTTTGCGCGCTGTGGCAGCGACGGTATTGCTGATTCAGGAAGCTCGAAAATTGACTATGGGCCAAAAGATGGTGGTGTATGTACCACACATGGTGGTAACTGTTCTAGAACAAAAGGGGGGTCATTGGCTGTCCCCCAGCAGAATGCTGAAATATCAAGTTGTCTTACTGGAGCAAGATGATGTGGAATTAAAAACCACAACCATCGTAAATCCAGCAATGTTTCTGTCGACGGAGAATCCGACAGAAAATCTAGAACATGACTGCCTGCTAACTGTTGAACAAGTCTATTCCAGCAGACCGGACCTGAGGGATGAGCCTCTGGAGAACCCTGATCTGGAGTTGTTCACGGATGGAAGCAGCTTTGTGAAAGAAGGAAGACGAATGGCCGGATACGCTGTTGTCACCACCACCGAGGCACTGGAGTCAGGAACGCTGCCTGCAAATCCCTCGGCACAGAAAGCAGAACTGGTGGCGTTGAGGCAAGCCTTGCGAATGGCAGAAGGAAAAAGGGTAAATATATGGACTGACTCTAAATATGCATTTGGTGTGATTCACGCTCATGGAGCCATCTGGAAAGAAAGAGGACTGCTCTCAGCCCAAGGTTCATCGATAAAACACAAAGAAGAAATCCTTCAGCTCCTCGAAGAGGCGCAGAAACCAAAGGAAGTGGCACTGATGCACTGCAAGGCTCATCAATTTGGTCAGACAGCTGTAAACATAGGTAATCGATTGGCAGACAAAACAGCAAAGGAGGCTGCTGAACAAGGTATCCTTGCTCTAGTACCAGTAAAACAAATAAAAATCCCAAATCTGAAACCAAAATACAGTAAATTGGATGAACAATTAGCAGAACAATTGAAAGCATCACAAAATATAGAAGGGCGGTAGGTAACGCCAGAAAAACAGGTAATTGTAACCCCGCAAGTTATGTTAGAACTTGCGAAAGAAAAACATGCACAGACACATTGGGGTGTAGATGCTATGGTCTCGAGCCTAAAATCATCTGTGGTGTGTGTAGGAATGACAGGAGTAATTAAATCCATAGTAACGAAGTGTCCAATTTGTCTCAAAAATAATTCTTTAAATCGGAAAAGGGCACCCCTAGGAGTAACAAAACAGGGTAACATTCCAGGAGATTACTGGCAAGTTGATTTTTCTGAACTCCCCAGGCAGAATGGATTCAGGTATCTATTAGTATTCATTGATACTTTTTCTGGATGGCCGGAAGCCTTTCCTTGTCGCACCAGCAAAGCGAGAGAAGTAGTTAAAATATTGTTGAAAGAAATCATACCAAGGTTTGGGGTACCAATTGGCATGTCTTCCGATAGGGGACCACATTTTGTAGCAGAAATAGTTCAGCAAGTAAGTAAAATTTTAGGGATAAATTGGGATTTACATACCCCCTGGAGGCCACAATCAAGTGGGAGAATTGAAAGAATGAACCAAACATTAAAGCGACAAATAAGTAAAATTTGTCAAGAGGTGTCTTTGAAATGGCCACAAGCTTTACCATTAGCACTTCTGAGAGTCAGAGTTCAACCTAGATCTAAAGATGGTGTAAGTCCATACGAAATTCTGTATGGCAAACCTTATCAGACTCCTTTAATCCCAGGGGATATGAAAATAACAGGGGAAACAGATTTAAAGATGTATTTGATTTCTTTAGGAAAAACACTTGAAGCACTCCGAAAATACGTTGTGCTGACCAGATCGCTTGCTTTGGATACACCTGTGCATCAATATCCACCAGGTGATTTCGTGTGCATAAAGACTTGGAACTCTGAACCACTGCAGGTGAAGTGGAAAGGACCTTTTCAGGTACTGTTAACAACTGACACTGCGATCAAAGTAGAAGGGGTGGAACCGTGGATACACTACACCCGAGTGAAGAAGGCCCCTTCGTGGAGAGTCATCAATAGAGATCCAGAGACTGCAAAACTGACTTTGAAATATATCTAAAAAGAGTAGCTATTGCTGCAAAATGCGGGGAGACTGTATCTCGATCTGGAAACTGATGATAATAGGAGCACTGTTCAGTGTATTGGAAGTAAGAACAAAAGACATTACTACGCTGCCAATAAAAGCAGAACAATTAATATACCTCCCAAGGAGGACTCCAGAAGAAAATTTGATGATCGGGCTTATAAAAGAATTTGGAAATTTACAAAACGTGACCCAAATAACTGCGTGTCTTCCAATCCCAAGGGCGGTAGGAGAATCAGTTCCGTGGGGAATCTTGACAACAAATCGAAGTAACAAAGAACCCAACAAGAACGGTACTCATTGTGAACAAGTTCCCGTTGTTGAGTGGCAGGAACGAATAGATTATGTTAGAAAACAATGGAAAAACCCCTGGAAGTAAAGCAAATTGTGAGAAGTTACTAAATTATGTTTTTGTCCAAATAGTTTTTCCCAATATAGGTTGGTGTGCTTATGATGAACCCGTTAAGAAAAATGTTACTCGAACAATCATGAAATGGGAATGCAAAGAGCCCAATCAAACTAAACAAGAGATAACTTTGTGGGATTCAGTATGGTCCATGGCCATCACATCTCAGTTCCAGTACATGGCCAGTGCCCCCTGGTGTTTCACCTGGGATGGGATGATTTTTGCAGCTTTCCCATCGGTCGATGACAAAGGAAGTACTTCCCGGGAAAAGGAAATTGTAGTACCCTGGTGGAATTGTACAAAAATGTGTAATTGCAGTACAGTTAGTAAAGCAATCCAAAGTGTTCCACCTTTAGCAGCTGCCTTGAAATATGGATGCCAGTGTAGGGGACTTAGAAATGATTTACAGTTGACTGATAGCTATAAGCCCAAAAGAGGAACATTCTTTAGTTGTAGAAAATCTACAATTCAAAGTCCAGGACACTTAGTTTGGGCAATGAGTGATGGAACCTGGTCCACTCACCTACCGGTTGATGGTAAGGTAAAACAAATTACTTTAGGAATGCCAACATTATGTCCAATTTGGAAAAAGACTCCCTTTAAGGGGAACTCTGAGAATTTGAAATTATTACGGATAAAAAGATCAGAAGTTGAAGAAGATGAAAACTGGAATGAGCCTTCAACAGGAGTAAAAATTGGATGGGCCTTAGAATCTTTATTGACTCCCTTATCGACTTATAGGAATAAAGCCTGGTTATATAAACTAACTGGTCAAGTAGAAAAATTAGCAAATGTAACAAGGAGAGGATTCAGACAGTCAAACCTACAGTTGCAAGCAACCTCAAGAATGACGCTGCAAAATAAAATGGCCTTAGACATGCTCCTGTTAAAAGAACATGGAGTACGTGAGTACCTAAAAGGTAGGAGAGATCATTGCTGTCTACATATCCCCAATGTCACTCAGGATGTTGAACATGACTTAAACTTACTAAAACAAATAGAAAAAGACACTCAGGAAATCCAACAGGACATGCAAGAAAATTGGCTTGATAAAATTTTTAACGGATTAGGGTGGAATATTAGTTCTTGGGTCAAATCTTTAATCGGTACCGGACTGCTTTTACTGGTAGTAGTTTTAATAATACTGCTCATATATTATTGTCTGAAAAAGGAACTCACCAGCAGAACAGCTTTTAATCGAAAGATTATTCAGGCTATTGCAAGAAGACAAAACCTTAGTGAGTCGGTTGTTACACTTCCACCACCCTATAGCGAAACAAGTGGACTATAAGTGTAGTGTTGTGATTCTGAAAAAAATATTATAATAATATTTAATTATTATATGATTAAGAAAAATTTAATTATGGAAGTATTGAAAAGAGAATTATTTCAAAACTTCCAAAGGGGGGAAATGTAACCGAGGTGATGGAATTAGTTAATCATAAACCACGAACAATGCTGCTATGTCCCTTGTACAGCCCTGCCCATCTGGACATTAGGTCTGGGAACAGAGGGTTTAGTCCCTAGGTAGTCATTAAACAATAATGGTGAAGGGGATTTTTAATAGAAATAGTGTTATTAAATGATTGCAGGTGTATTTGTGGTACCTATCTATTGTGTGAATTAATTGAAGCAAAAAGTCATACATCTCCCCCCAAAGAAGTTAGTTTCAATTAAAACCAGCAGGTGCCTAGAACTGGTCAAGACGACCCGTGCCGCAGGGACAAGAGCCAGAAGAGGACTGAGTTTGCGCAGAAACTGTGACGAAGAGGATAAGCCTTCATCTTGGGACCCCCGACGACCACCACTAGGAGGCACTGCGCAAGCGCGGGTGGGAGGAGTGTATGAAAATGAACTAATTTTATTATGAAAGGGATAAGTTATGTAACCTAATAAATATGTATATTTTGATCTATATAAACTATACGGAAAAGGTATGGGGTATGCACGTTCGGTGGAACTATCCCCCGTGCATCCAGCGCTGCAATAAAGAATGCTGCCTTTTAACACTACATTGGTGTTATGAGGTGTTATTCCCGGATTTTCGGTGACACCCTCATCATCTTCGTAACCCTTCACTGGACTCTCCAGTAGTTCCTCATCTTTCTTGAAGTGGGGAGCCCAGAGCTTGAACACAGCACTCAAGACGGGGCCTCCCCAGGGCAGAGCAGAGGAGGAGGATAATCTCCCTCAACCTCCTGGCCACACTTCTCTTGATGCACCCCAGGATCCCCTTGGCTTTCTTGGCAGCCAGGGCACGCTGCTGGCTCATGGTCAGCCTGTCGTCCACCAGGACACCCAGGTCCCTCTCCCAGAGCTGCTCTCCAGCACGGCCGCCCCAGCCTGTACTGGTGCCTGGGGTTGTTCCTCCCCAGGTGCAGGACCCTGCATTTGCCTTTGTTGAACCAGCAAGGGGGAAAGAAAAGAAATAATTAAAACAATCACCGCACCAGACACCAAGTGCAGGGAAACTTCATCTCTCCTTATTGCCCATTTCCCAGGCAAACCTCCAAACCCTGGGGCCAGCCAAGACAAAGGCGGCTTTGGGAAGCGGCATCTCCCCTCAGGCTCTGGCCACAAGCTCTCTGACCAAGGCAATGCCTTCTGCAGGAGCACTTGAGGAGCACTGCAGAGCTCTCCGGCCTCCACCCCTGCACAGCCAGGGCCAGCAGCCGTAAGAAATCGCAGGCAGACATCTTGCAAATGATCCCCGCGCTTTGGAGCTCCCACTGGTTTTTCCTCCTCGGTGCTAGGTGACACTGCTGACAGTTGTTTCTTCTCAAAGGCTGAAAGGAAAGAAGAATTTAGAAGGAGAAAAGGAATTCTAATCTAGGTGGGGCAATGTTTTCAGGGCTTTTTTGGATGCTGCAATGAAAACTGATGTGAAAAAAATTCATTACAAAAAAAGAAAAAACAGAGAGAAACCACAATCCTGAAAGTTTTCCTTTTCTTCTTCAGAGCACAGCCTTTGTGCATCAGTCATTCACCAGCTCTCCTCTTCCTGGCAAAGGTTCATATTTTCTCTAACCAGACGAGGTACGCGTCCGCCTCGCCACTCGACGCAGAGAGAAAAGGAATTGTTAAAGCAAGAAGACAGTCAAGTAACACTTGTACTTCCAAAAAAATCATCCATCTCCATTGGCTAAAAAGAAAGGAGATGGCCTAGTGGATGTCTACTACTGATCGCCCAGCTGCAATGGAAGCACCCACGAGTTCTTCCTTAGGCCACCAGGAGAAAGTTCCAGACCTCATCCTTACGGGAGATTTCAACCTCCCACACATCAGCTGGCAACATCCCACTGCTCTGACGCCACCAGCGCTGCTCCTCAGGGCTCAGCTCCAGGGCCAGCTCCGTCATGTTTCGTTACCAGCCATCTGGAAGCAGGGGTTCAACGCACCAGGAGCCACCTTGCTGATGGTACCAAACTGGGAGGTGCTGTTGACTCTCTGGGGGGACAAGAGGCCTTGCTGAGGGATCGAGACAGATGGCAGCGCTGGGCTAGGATTAATGGGATGGCGCTGAGCGACTCCAAATGACGCATTCTGCGCCTCGGACGGAGCCCTGCCAGGCACAAGTCTGAACTGGGAGACAAGTGGCTGGAGAGCAGCCCTGCAGAAAGGCATCTGGGGCTGCTGCGCGACACCAGGCTCAGCGTCACTCAGCAGTGTGCCCTGGCCGCAGAGAGGGCAAACCGCACCCGGGCTGCATCCAGCACAGCATCACCAGCCGCTCAAAAGCGGTGAGCATCCCGCGGGATGCAGCGCTCCTGCAGCCTCAGCAGGTCCAGTCAAGAAACAAACGACAACTGGCCTGAAGCAGCCATCGTCAGGGGTTTCTCTGCTTCCTACGTACCGGCTGACTTGTCACGGGAACCCTCTGCAGCGCGTCATCAAGTCCCACATGGCCTGAAATGGGCAGCAGAGCTCGGGGGTACTACTCACTCGATCGTGACCTTCATTCATCTGAAACAAATGACGAAAACTTCAGCAGTATTCCCAACAAAACTGCTTTTCTGGATACCGCTTTGCTACTGAGAAGAGGGGTGGCCTAAGGAGAAAGGGACAACAAACACAGCTCCCCATCATATGTACTTGCTCATGCTCTTGTCCATTCACGGCCAACACTGGGTTTCCTTGCAGCAGGCGTTTCTACACGCTCCTCAGGTTCTACACGACACCAGGGAATTCAGACCTGTCAGGGAAATTCCCTTCCCCAACTCTGCTCTCGGTCAGGCTGTACAGCAGGAAAGTCTCTTACCTTGGTGAACACCTCTCAGGTCCCATCACACCCTGCAAAGTAACGAGCTCGTGGAACTTCCCTGGCGACTCTGCTGTCGAGAGGCAGCGAGGTGGAAGCAGGCCGTCCTGAACACACCCGGGCAGGAGCAGGGCTGCTCTTCCCACCCAGTCCCTCTGCAGACAAGGGCAGCCCCACCTCAAAACTGCCCTTCTCCAGGCTTGGAGGAGAAAAAGGGGATCCATTTGCTCTCCCTCATCACGCAATGCGCATCACTCAGCACTGTATTCTTCCCACTGACTGCAGCCTTTGGTGCCTTTGCATTGACTGAAAAGGCCCTAAAAGCTGCTCTGACCAATTCCCCATCTCACCGGAGGTTCCGAGGGTGCCTCTGTATCACCCGCAAATTTGGCCTAACTCCTGCTCCCTTCGGACACGATCAGCAGCACCTGACACAACTTCCATCCCAGTCGGGCAGTCTGGAGCAGGTCTGCAGACACCCAGGGCCTGACTCCTTCCAGATGTGCCTTCAGCAAGCACTGCAATTCACAGCTGCAGTCTCCATCCAGCACAGCAGACTGGGGACATGTTCACAGGAGCCACTGGAGCACGTGACTCACCAGGGAGGAGCCTCCAGCTCTGGCCTCCAGCTCGGACAGCCACACCGCTGGGGCAATGCAGGGACTGCAGAAAGGCAGACCCCATGCACAAAGGGACGGTCCTGAGCACGAGCAGCTCTGCGGTTGGTGACATGGGCCTGAGAGACACAGCAAACACAAAGACACTGCAAACTGCCTGAAGGCTGCCTCACTTTCTGCTTCTTCTCAGTAACGTAAATGAGGGCTGTCAGAAAACCAGAACAGAGAGTTCTCACGTTAACATGGAAGTCGCGCGGCAGAATAAAATACAAGGGTACGGAATAACAACTGCTCCATCCAGCTAGGAACTGTCACCCCGACGCATCTCTTCACCATCACTGCACCATCAGCTGGCCACCTCTGACACTCAGCGCTCAGCCTGCCTCCAAAACCTGCTTGCTGGTTTGTGTCTCACTGCTCACACACCTCTCCCTTCTCAGAAATATGCCAGGTTCCTGCTGCCTATTTTCCACCTTTCCTACAGCACAGTTTGGCAGGGAAGATGGCTTTTTCTTTAGCGTACAGCTTAACAACAACAAAAATCCATTGCTCTGCAAAGACAGAGAGATGCCACCTGTCCTCGTTTAACCCATCGGCCAGCAACCAAGCACCAGGCAGCCGCTCGCTCACCCCTCTCCTTCCCTCACAGGGCGATGGGCAGGAGAAACGGACACCAGGGAAAGCTCCCGGGTTGAGACAAAGACACGTTAATACGACAACACTGGAAACACTCGTACCAATACTACTGCTGCTAACAACCAACATGCCAAACAAACGCTACACAAGACCGTTTTCTCACTGCCCGATGACTGATTTGCAGCCAGTTCCTGAGCAGCGACAGCGGAACCCGCGGGCTTCCCCGAGCTCACGAATTTCACCCATTTCCCCAAACTCACAAAATCCATAGAGTTTGCCAAACTCTGGGAAAAAGACCAACCTCTCGGAAAAGTTCGAACCCCCACAAGAGAGAGACAAGAGAATTTGAAAAATAAAGGGTTCCTGACCCCCACAAAACCTGCCTTTACCACCCGAGCATGACATCCATGGTACAGACTCTTTCCATGGGCCACCTTGGCCTCGCTGCCTGGCTCTGCTCCCTCCCAGCTCCAGCACACCCGCTCAGCAGCCAGCACGGGAGGCTGCAGAAAGCCCTGCATTTCTCAGCAACAAATACAACCACCACTCTGATCAACACTCTTCTCATACGCAACCCAAAACACAGCAGCTGCGGGGAGGAAAACTAGCTCTAGCCCAGCCGAAACCAGGACACCATCTTTGGGGTCCTGGCCACACGGCGCAGACGCATTTCCCACGCTCTTTGGTAGCAGAAACACGAGGAAGCACTTCTTTACTTTGAGGGTGGCACAGCACCCCAACAGCCTGCCCGGACGCGTTGTGGACTGTCCTTCTCCGGAGATCTTCACAACCCGCCTGGACGCCGTCCTCTGCAGCCTGCTCTGGGGGAACCTGCTTTGCCAGGGGGGTTGGAGCAGATGATCCCCAGGGGCCCTTCCAACCCCTGCCACTCGCTCATTCTGAAAACAGAAACCTCTGCTCTTTGGCAGTAAAGGACCAAGTCGTTTCTCCAGTGCCCTGGGCTCACTGTTGTTGGCCACATTGGTGTGGAGAATGCCTGCGTGTTTGCTCAACAAACTTGTGGTCCTAAAGCCGGAACACGCGTTGGGGAGGGGGAACTGGTGAAATACACTGATACAGAAATGCAAAGCACAAGAGCAGCTCCACCGCTGCTCACAGCGTGGAACTGGTATCCCCCAGCACAGCTGACCTGGACCAGCTACTGCAGGCTGTTCCTCCAGCCAGGCCTTGCTCTTGCCCAAAGCAGGCAGGTGCCCAGCACAGCACATCAGGAGCGAAGCTCAAATCCCTGCTGCTAGAGCAAGAAGCGCAGGCTTTCTTCCCCACGGGCCAGAGCCCTGACAGCAGGGGAACTCCCAGGCCACTCCAAACGGCACAGTGCCCATGCTCAGCTCCCACTGGCACTTGCTGGCATCCTTCCTCTTCCTCCTCGGAAGGAAAGGACAATTCCCAGCAGCACTGCTGAGAAGCAAAGGTGCCAGGTACTGCGTGACGCCATCACGGCCACGGGCAGGCATTTCAACTGCTTTGTTCTGGACACCAGAAAACTCAAGTTTACTCGCACTGCCTGGGCTGAACCGTGCTCCTGCTCCAGGGAGAGACAGTCTGCCTGCGAGGCTTTTCCTGCAGACGGCAGAGGCAGAAAACAACGTGAACCAGAAGCCGTCGGTGACCGCACGACGTCCATACTCATCCCTCGGCAATGAGGTCGGTTCGGAAGCCAGTTGTCCTCGGAAGGGTTTCTCGCAATGCATTTTCCTGAACACACGATCACCTCTACTCCCAGCCCCTTGTACCAAGCTTCTGCAGACCTCCACAATGTTCTAACTCTCGGCCATGACCCCAGCCCTCGCAGACCACACTTACTGGCCCCCCGGCTTCCCTTCCAGAAAGGTCTCCCGGGAGGCTCCGCTGCTCCTCACACAGCTTCAGCCACAGCCCAGCACTCGGTGGCCACAGCTGCCCCAGTCGCCCTCCCTGCCTGGGCACCGGCTGCAGCACGCTCGGGGCACGGGGCAGAGCCCAGCTCTGCACCTCCAGCGCTGTGCCGGGACGCGGCCGAGCACACACAGCCCCAGCACCTCCTCAGCCGACGCTGCGCACAATCCAGTCCGGTGCTGGGAGCACGCAGCGGCGGGTGCCGTCTCCTCCCGGCTGCCATGCACACGGGGAAAGCACGGCCCCTCCAAGGGCGACCCGAAGCTGTGTGCCCACCAGGAGACCAAAAGACCTGGCAGCAGCACTCGACCGAGCGCTGGGGAAGAGCAGGCCACTGATAGAGGGGATTGTAAGAAATGTGAAACTATAACAAAAAGCCTTAATATTTTCTAGTTTTTAGTAGTCTTTAGTACTGTAACTTGTATTCCTGCATGCACAGTGATCTAACGATGTAACTGTTACACTAATCCCTGCTTTCTCATTAAGGAATGTAGTGGAAGGACATGGGCACAAGCTATCACTTAGGCGTTAGACAAAATAATTAAGTGAAACAAAAGTGGTCTTGGTTCTCAGCAAATAATTGGGATAATTGTGGGATAAAAGAGACTCCTAAATAACTCTACTCCAGACAGCTCGGCCTTGGGAGGGCAAATGCGCCAAGCTACAGAGATCAGGAGGCACCAAGAGGGCAACAAGACCGGAGCCAAACCACCTGAAGCACACGATATACGTGATCCTGGAACGGAGTTTGCGCAGAGACAAATGTCAATCAGTGAACAGCGTGATGAAGAGGATGGGCCTTCATCTTGGGACCCCCAAAGACCACCCAAAGATGCTAACAGACATGCGTGAAAGATATTTACATATGCTAATTAGTTCCTAGAAATATAATGAGTATTTACATGTGTGATTGTATTTAACCTGAAGCAACAGGGTGTCTGGTGTGCACGTTTGGAGGAGAAATCCCCGGTGTGCCCGGCGCCGCAATAAAGAATCCCTGCTGAGCAGTGTACATTGTGCTGTGAGGTTTTCCTACCGGATCTTCGAATCAGTTTGGCACCCCAGATGGGACCCATTCTGTTCGGCTGCGGGACCCGGTAAGAAGAGGACCCCCTTGGGCCCTCGGGAGCCTTTTCCCGAAGGGGCTCCTCGCCTTATCTGGATCACCGCGGGAACAGACAAGGACCATCTGTGAGTAAAGGTATTCTTTTACTACTCTTTACTACCGACGGGGTTCGAGTCCACTGAGTCGTAATTTAATTACACAGGGAGAGTATACCGGGCTGCCAGCGCCTTAGAGGTATACAGGGGTTCAAGTCCCCACTGTAGGGGTTCAAGTCCCCACTGTAGGGGTTTGAGTCCCCACTGGATGCGGTCTTGACTGATACATGGATCATTATTCTGGAAATTGCCTACGATTCTGGCAATCGGTTCGGATTGCAGTAACTCCGGATTAAAATTGTGTGACTGTGTGTGAGGCCTCTGTGTGAATGAGACATAGAAACAAGGGTGAGTGTGGAGTTTTGACCTGCGGTTCTGTTCTCCCACGAGGGAAGCAGCCAGTGAAAAACAAAGCGTAAGAAAACAGTGAATGTTTATTTTAAAGTAATTATCCTATGTTGTTATTATACTACTAGTGATAATCATAATAGTATGTTGTATTTGTTATAAGTGTCATACAACATTCCGGTGTAAAATTGCGGTTCAGTAACTATTTCTCGTAGCTTAAAGTATAGAATTTTGGTTAAGTAATTAGAGCTGTCGGCGTCAGAAGGGTTGGTTTAGGCTTGTTTGTTAGGGTTTGCTGTACATTGATTGGGGAACAGAGGTGGACGTGCTGCATAATGGGAACTTCACAGAGCAAAGAGATCCTGAAGAAGAGCCCCTTGGGCTGTATTTTGCATCATTGGAAGGAGATAGGGGGACCCCCGGGAGGTAGTGTGAATAAAAGGACGTTAGTTAAGTATTGTAATCAATGGTGGCCGTTGTACAAGTTAGATGATGAGGCAAAGTGGCCTGAGAATGGCACCCTGGATTATAATACTTTGCTACAGGTAATGTTGTTCTTGAGAAGAGAAGGAAAATGGGATGAGGTCTCCTATGCCAAAATGTTTTTCACTTTGTGAAATCACCCCGAGTGGCAAAAAGAAAGTGGTATAAATCTAGCCCCGCAGACTGGCATTAGAAAGGGATAGAAAGAACGAGCTGGGAAAACTTAAGCGGTGTTGTTCTGCATGCAGCATAGGGCAAAGGTGTCTGAAAACAAAAGGGAATCAGAAGAAAGTGGAGGAGCGCAGGGAGGATTTTGTGTCACCCCCCCCCTCCCCGATGCTGGGTCGGCTGCGGGAACCCCCGCCCGCGCAGACAGGGACGAGGCCTCTGATGAGGGCGGAGCGCCACCTAGCGGTCAAGTCCCGTCACTGCTCGGACTCGCAGTGAGGTGGGACCCATCATCCAAGCCCCTTTAAGACAGGCGATGGGGCCGGGGGGGCCGACCCTGATAAGAACACCCTTCCAAATGGAAGATACAGACAAATGGAGAGAAACTGTAAGGGAATCCAGGGAAGATCCTAGCTGGGTAGCCAAGAAATTTGAACGGATAGTTAAGAATTTGGATCCGGATTGGAAAGATGTGGATTTGATGGTCGAGGCAATGACAGAGACTGAGAAAGGAATTGTGTTAAAAACAGCAGGGGATCATGTGAGGGCACAAATTACTGCAGGTACTTTACAAGGGACCGAGGAGCAACATGTTCCACTCAGAGACCCGGGGTGGGGCCCTAATGATCACACGCAGTATCGACTGTTACAGCAATACGGTATTTGGGTTCAGTGTGGGCTGGAACACGGGATCCCGAAAGCAGTAAACTGGTCAGCCTTGTATGAAGTAAAACAAGGTCCGACAGAGACCCCGAGAGAATTCCTGGATAGATTACGAACAGCAGTGCGGAAACACACAACCATAGATCCGACATCAGATGCAGCTAGACAGCAGCTGGTATCTCTGTTTATAGGACAGGCTGCTAATGATATTAGAAAGAAGCTGCAGAAGCTTAAAGAACCAGATGTAAGGAATTTAGAGACACTAGTGGAAGAGGCGTGGCGAGTGTATCGTAACAGGGATGAGAACAGTAAGAGGAATTACGATCAAAGGAGACTAAAAAGCAATGAGTGCGTTCATTGTAAGGGATTCGGACATTGGCAGAGGGAATGTCCACAGAAGAGAAAGGCACCCTGCCCCACAATAGCTGCTGACCTACAGGACACTGAATGACGGGGACCTGGGGAATCCACCCTAGCGGATCCACTGGTTAATATCAAGCTAGGGAAACGCAGTGTGGAATTTTTGGTAGACACTGGTGCGTCGTTTTCTGTTTTAAATCAACAACTGATGCCTTTGGGTAAGGATTTTATAACCGTTGTGGGCGCTACAGGCCAATCGGAAAAGGCATATTTTCTAAAACCATTAAAGTACAAATTAGGTAAGCAAATTGGAATACACAGATTTTTGTACCTGCCTGGGGCCCCTAAGTCCCTTCTAGGACGAGACATGTTGGAACAACTGAATGCCACAATCATTTTCAGAAAGGCACAAATAGAATTTAAAATTGAGGATACTAAATTAACCAAAATTCTGAGCCTGGCATTGATTCAAATTTTAGAAAAAGGAGAAATACCTCAGGATATACTGGACCAAGCGTATCCAGGGGTATGGGCTTCGGGAACCCCAGGCAGAGCCAAAAATGCAGACCCAATAGAGATAAAATTGAAGCCTGGAGCTCGACCAGTTAAGATCAAACAATACCCCCTTAAGCTAGAGGACCAAAGAGGAATTAAGAAAATAATTGATAGTTTTATAAATTTTGGATTGTTAGTGTAATGTGAATCTGAATACAACACCCCCATTTTGCCAGTGAAGAAGTCGGATGGGAAAAGTTACAGGTTAGTACAAGATTTGAGGGCAATTAATAAAATCGTGGAAGATCTCTACCCAGTAGTAGCTAATCCCTATACCTTGTTGAATAAACTGGAAGATAGCCAGGGATGGTTTACCGTACTGGATTTAAAAGATGCCTTTTTCTCTTTACCTCTGGCCTCAAACAGTCAGAACCTATTCGCTTCTGAATGGGAAAATCCAGATTCTGGACGAAAAACCCAGTTAACCTGGACAGTGTTACCCCAAGGTTTCAAAAATAGCCCTACCATCTTTGGAAATCAGCTAGCTCGGGATCTCGAAAAGTGGAATCCTCTGACACAAAAGGGGACTTGGTTACAATCTGTCGATGATCTCCTCATCGCTGCAGAAACAGAGCGGGATTGCAAAAAATGGACAGTGAGTCTTCTTAATTTCCTGGGACTGAATGGTTATCGAGTTTCTCAACAGAAAGCTCAGATGATTCAACAACAAGTGACTCACCTCGGACTCAAAATCTCAAGAGGACAACGAGAACTGGGAAGAGAGAGGAAAGAAGCAATCTGCCGGACTCCAGAACCACAAACGGTAAAAGAATTAAGAGCCTTTTTAGGAATGACAGGATGGTGTAGACTATGGATATATAATTATGGGCTAATGGTAAAACCCTTGTATGAACTGTTGAAAAATAATGCCAGATACCTGATTTGGACCGGAGATGCAAAAAGGGCTTTTGAACAATTAAAAAGGGAACTTATGAGAGCCCCGGCTCTTGGACTTCCAAATGTTCTAAAACCCTTTTGGCTACTTTCTCACGAGAGACAAGGCGTTGCCCTGGAAGTGCTCGCTCAACAGCTGGGGCCGCACAAGGGAGCAGTGGCATATTTCTCCAAGCAATTGGATGGGGCAGGCAAAGGATGGCCTGGGTGTCTGCGAGCTGTTGCAGCAGTTGTCCTTAACATTCCAGAAGCTCCTAAGTTCACTATGGGCCAGAAAACGACAGTCGTAGTCTCACACACAGTTTCTGCAGTATTGGAACAAAAGGGGGGCCATTGGCTCTCACCATCCCGATTCCTGAAGGACCAGGCTGTTTTGGTGGAACAAGATGATGTTAATATTGTGACAGCTAACATCGTAAATCCAGCATCTTTTCTTAGTAAAGATTCCGCCACTATGGAACCCCTAACGCACGACTGCTTGGAGACTATTGAAACAGTCTGTTCCAGCAGACCTGATTTAAAGGAGGAACCGTTGGAAAGCGCAGAGGACTCCTGGTTCACCGATGGTAGCAGCTTCATAAAAGACGGAGCTCGTAAAGCAGGGTATGCAGTAACCACCGCACACAAGGTAATCGGGGCAGAACCTTTACCTGCAGCTACGTCTGCTCAAAAGGCAGAGATAATCGCTTTAACCAGAGCCTTAGAATTGGCGAAAGGAAAGAAAATAAATATTTGGACAGACTCCAAATACGCCTTCGGGGTCGTCCATGCTCATGGAGCATTGTGGAAAGAACGAGGACTGCTCACAGCTCAAGGTAAACAGATCAAGCATGCCAAAGAAATCTTGCAGCTTTTGGAAGCTATAAATCTACCAGAACAAGTGGCAATAATGCATTGCAGAGGGCATCAAAAAGGTAACACTGAACAGGAACTGGGAAATAAACTGCAGATCAAGAGGCTAAAAGGGCAGCAGACAGAAATTCTGTAAAAACCTTGGCACTGGTACCAGGCGGTAAGCTCGTAGATACAGAAATGGAATTTAAATATTCAAAAGAGGATATGAAATTAGTAAAAGATTTGGGAGCCAGTGAGCAAGGTAAGATGTATTTAACACCAGATAATCGTATAGTTATACCTTCAAACCTATTATGGGAAGTAGTCAGAACAGAACACAACAAAACTCACTGGGGAGCAGATGCATTGTATAAAGATTGAACAAGAGAACAGTAGGCAGAAACCTGTACACTACTGTAAAACAAGCAACCCAAATGTGTGAAATTTGTCTGAGAAATGATCCAAATACAACATGCAAAGTACACTTTGGGAAAACTGGAAAGGGGAACATAGCAGGACAACACTGGCAAATAGATTTTTCAGAACTTCCAAGAAAAGGGGGGTATCGATACTTACTGGTTATAACAGACACGTTTGCCGGATGGCCTGAAGCGTTTCCCTGTAGAACAAATAAGGCTCGGGAAGTGGTACGAATTCTGTTAAATGAAATCATACCCCGGTTTGAGGTGCCAGCAATCATATCCTCGGATAGAGGGTCACATTTTTGCGCACTAGTAGTACAGCACATCAGTAAAATTCTGGGTATTGATTGGCAGCTACACACCCCCTACAGACCGCAGGCAAGTGGCCAAGTAGAAAAAATGAATCATTGGATCAAACAACTGGCAAAAATCGGTCAGGAGGCAAATTTGTCTTGGGACAAAGCTCTACCCTTAGCTTTACTGAGAATCAGAGTAAAACCCAGGAGCAAAGAGGGCATTAGTCCATTTGAAATTTTGTTTGGAAGGCCTTATCAATTGTCATATCAAGCGGGGGACATGGTGCAAATTGGGGAGGGGTACTTACAAGAGTATCTGTTAGCTTTGGGAAAGCAGATAAATAATGTTCAAAAATGAGAAGCACGGGGTAGGAGCCTAGACCAACCAATACACTTAATCAAACCTGGAGACTGGGTTTTTGTTAAGACTCTTTCAGGTGATCCCCTTGGAGAGAAGTGGAACGGACCTTATCAAGAGCTGCTAACCGCTTGTACTGCAATCAAAATCCGAGAACAACCAGCTCGGATTCATTATTCAAGGGTCCAGAAAGCCTCTGTTCCCTGGACTGTACAACAACAGTCGCATCTCAAGATAAAAATAACAAGACGACCACGATGGGTCTAACTCCGTGGGTAATGATGGTAGCCATGAGTCCAGCTATTTGATAAACTCACCTCATGGCTACCAAATTTATCCTGGTTAAAGAACCTGTTTCTCCTAGCTCTTGTGACAGGAGGTGTATGTGTTTTGGCCTGCATAATGATTCAATGCTGCAAGTGCTGTGATCGATTATGTTGGGAATGTAAGAATGGACTGATCTGATGATTACTAAGACTTTTTGATCTAAAAGAAACAAAAGTCTTAAAGAGAAGGGGGGAATGATAGAGGGGATTGTAAGAAATGTGAAACTATAACAAAAAGCCTTAATATTTTCTACTTTTTAGTAGTCTTTAGTACTGTAACTTGTATTCCTGCATGCACAGTGATCTAACGATGTAACTGTTACACTAATCCCTGCTTTCTCATTAAGGAACGTAGTGGAAGGACATGGGCACAAGCTATCACTTAGGCGTTAGACAAAATAATTAAGTGAAACAAAAGTGGTCTTGGTTCTCAGCAAACAATTGGGATAATTGTGGGATAAAAGAGACTCCTAAATAACTCTACTCCAGACAGCTCGGCCTTGGGAGGGCAAATGCGCCAAGCTACAGAGATCAGGAGGCACCAAGAGGGCAACAAGACCGGAGCCAAACCACCTGAAGCACACGATATACGTGATCCTGGAACGGAGTTTGCGCAGAGACAAATGTCAATCAGTGAACAGCGTGATGAAGAGGATGGGCCTTCATCTTGGGACCCCCAAAGACCACCCAAAGATGCTAACAGACATGCGTGAAAGATATTTACATATGCTAATTAGTTCCTAGAAATATAATGAGTATTTACATGTGTGATTGTATTTAACCTGAAGCAACAGGGTGTCCGGTGCGCACGTTTGGAGGAGAAATCCCCGGTGTGCCCGGCGCCGCAATAAAGAATCCCTGCTGAGCAGTGTACATTGTGCTGTGAGGTTTTCCTACCAGATCTTCGAATCACCACCTTCCCTCGCGCCCTCGAGGCCCTTGTTCCTGCCTCTGCCTCGCTCCACGCAGCGCAGCACGCAGCAGCACACGCAGCCGTCACAAATGCATCTGCCGGGTGGCACAAGGGGGCTGCGGATGCAGCTTGGGCCGCACGCGGCTCGGCTGAATCCACTTCTTCCCCCACAAAAATCCTCTTTAAACACAACAGCACTTGCACCCACCGCCCCCGAGAGCCGCCGGGAGGGGCCAGGGACACCCCAGCCCCCTTCACCCTCTCCTCCCCACCACGCCCTGGGGAGCCTGCTGGGGCGGGACGGAACACGGGAGCCCCCACGTCCCTTCCTGGAGACGCCACAGAGTCCCCAGCACCCAACAGCCACCACAGAACATGGCGCGGCCACCGCTGTGGCTCCCACCCCGCGGCCCCCGCGCCCCGGACCCTGCACACTTTTCTGCTCCCCGAAACCTTCTGCCCCCCAGGCAGGCACCCACCCCGACCCCTGCAGCCCGCGGACGCTCTCGGGGACAAGAGCGGAGGTGACCGCCGGCCATCGCTCCCCTCTCTCCTGCAGCCTCAGCCAACCTCTGCCAACCGCCCGCGCAGCAGCAGCCCTTCCCCGCAGCCTGGGCACCCCCGCTCTGGGGGGCTCCCCCGGCACGGGGGGCACCCCCGGCCCCCCAGCCACCACCACCACCACCTACGGCAGCCCTGCCTGCTCTGCCACCCCGACACCTTCGCCAGCCCCACCAGCCCCAGACCCCGGGCACCCTCAGCACCCCCAGACCCCGGGCACTCCCACCACCCCACCACCCCCGTCCCCACCGCACTTTTCGCACGGGGCTGCAGCAAGACCGGCCGAGCGGCCCTGCCCTCGCCTGCCTGATGCGCGCCCAGGAAATCCCATTCCCAGACCATTCCCCAAGCACTTGGGGCCATCTCTCCCGGTTCACCTCCCAGCAGCGACTCTCCTCCCCGATTCCCAGCCCCGTCCCACCAGCACAGCAGCTCGTCCCACGGGGACCACCCTGCCCACCACCTCCCCATGCGCCTGGCGCAGAGCCGGGGGACGTCGGTGATGGGGGACGGCTCGGCAGGTGCCCCTCGAGGGTCCCCCCGGCCCACCGCCGCTCCCCCTCGCCGACCCAGGGCTGCAGATGGCTCCGTGCAGCTGCTGCTTCGACCCCCGCCTCTTCCACATCCTGTGGACCAGCTCCCACCTGCCTCCACCGGCCCACACTGCGCTGGACCCCAGCACCGTTCCTCTGCCGGCTGCTGCCCTGGGGGGCCCCGGGGTTCCTCCGTCCTGGGCAGCCCCTGGGACCCCTCAGGGCCGCCCACACCACCGGGCACCCGGCAGAAATCAGAGCGCAGTGGTGGCCCCAGCCCCCCTGCTGCAGCCAATGTCCGTCCCCGGTGACCAGGACATCGTGGGGCAGCCGGCACAGAACACCATTGCCGGCACGGCCACCACCGTGGGGGCACAGCCGGGCAGGGACATCCCCCCAGGCAGCGACGTCACCCCCAGCCCCTCTGCTTGACCCCCAAAGCCTTGGTGACCTGGCAGATGACGTGGAGGTGTCCGAGGAGGAACTTCTTCGAGAGGCCCTAAGGCTCTTCGGTTCCTCCTCGGACACCCTGGGGGTCAGCCAGGAGGGGCCCGGCAGCGTCCCCCTGCCTGGGGACCCTGCGGGCACCGGCAGGGAGGGGGGAGCGGTGGCCCCAGCACCACTGGAGAAGCCAGCGTCCATCCCTGGCTACCTGGACGTCGAGGGGCAACCGGCAGACACCACCACTGCCGGCACAGCCACCCCCGCAGGGGCATCCCCGCGCAACGACGTCCCCCCCAGCCCCTCTCCTGCGCCCCAGAACCAACACCCTGGGGACCCGGCTGACCACCTTGAGGTGTCCAAGGAGGAACTTCTTCAAGAGGCCCAAAGGCTCTTCCGTTCCTCCTCGGACTCCCTCGGGCTCAGCCGGGACGGTGCCAGCAGCGTCTCCGTGCCTGGGGACCCTGCGGGCACCGGCACAGCCATCCCCCCCGCGCCTTCCCCTCGCTGTCGCTGCCCCAGGACCTGCTCAGCCCCAACTCCAGCCCCCTCGGCTCTGGCAGGCAGCACGGGGGTCCCAGGGGGGGATTAGACCCAGAGAAGGGAAGAGAGGGAGGGGGGAGGAGTGGGGGGGAAGCGGGGGAGGACGGGAGGTGTATTTTTGGGGGGGAGGGCGGTTAGAGAAGCTTTAGAGGGGGGTGTCTTTTGGGAGGGAGGGGGGTTAGAATAGCCCTATGGGGCCTTTTCCCTTGATTTCTCGTTTTTCCATTAAAAGTTGTTTCTCCACAACGGCTCCGTGATTGTGTGGGAGGGGGAGGGAGCGCAGGGGGCACCGGGAAACAGCACCCAGGAGGTGCAAAAGCCTCGCTGAGCCCCAGATCGCAGCCGCCGAGCCCCAAAGGGCAGCCGGCCGGCCCCAGGCCCCAGCACCCCCAGCGGGGCAGGCAGTGCCGGGGGGCACTCCCCTGTCCCCCTCCCCAGGGGAAGCAGCCCTGCAGCGGGGCAGCCAGCACCCACGCGTCCTCGCGGGACTCACCGACACGGCCCCACGCACCAAGCAGCACGCGGCCCTGGGACAAGGACAGACCCTGGGGGCCGGCACGGGGATGGACACACGACAACAAGGGCTCCAGCGCCTTCGTCTGCAGCACAACCAGTGTCCCCTCCGGCTGGGACCGGGCTCGCTGCAAAGCCCTGCAAAGTGATACCCGTAAATGTAAAATTTCCACTTCCCAGAGAGATTGGCATTAACCTAAACGAGATCCTTGCTGTTTTGAGAAGACAGGAAAGCTCTAAGACAGAGAGTCTCCTCAATAATTCTACCCCAGACAGCTCAGCCTTGGGAGGGCAGATGCACCAAGCTACAGAGAGAAAGAGGCACCAGGAGGGCAACAAGACCGGAGCAAAACAACCTGGAAGGACACGGGATACGTGATCTTAGAACGGAGTCTGCGCAGAAACAAAGGTCGGCCAGCGGACACTGTAACAGACTGGAAGATGATTCCTGTCAAGTGCACATATTGTGCACCTGTGGAAACCAGCATCCTGTGAAATAACAAAACCGCCTAAGGCATGGAACAACAGACAGCACAGCTGTGGGGTTGAGACCGGGCTAACTATATCGCTTGTGCAAGGAAAAAACCAAGTGTGCATGCGCTTACAGGAAAAGGACATTTAGAGGACACCGAGGAAGAAGAGACTCTTCATCCCGAAGACCGCCAGAAGAACTATAAAGACCACCAACATCATGAAATGCATGCGTCAATAAACGATGCCACGTAAGCACAGAGAATCAAAAGGAGGAGGAGACTTCGACCACTACATCGAGAAGGAGGAGACCAAGAGCCCCACTTGAGGCTCAGCAAAGCCGTCTTTGATGCAGAGCCTGGGAAAACCGGAGCCAGTGGATGAACTCGGAGCTTTCACAGGCGGCCTCAGCATCAGTGCTGAGAGCAGCTTCCACACGCCAAGCACAGGCATGGAGAAACAGCTTGTCACGAGCAGCCAGTCCTCTCCGAGGTCTCCAGGCAGCTTGGCACCAGGGAGGGTTCCTCAAGCAAGCTCCTTGTCGGGGAGAGGGTCTAGGAGGAGGCTCTCCCACCATGGGCATTCTCAAGTCCAGCTCCTCGAGAACATGGCCTTGCTGCCCGCTATCTTCCCCTACAGAGGCTGAACCAGCTGCCCAGTGGCTCGGGCCATCTCCGTTTCCAGCGGAGCCCAGCAGTCCGTAAGCATCCCAAGACGGCGCCTGTGTGGATCCTGCCCCTCTCGTACAGGCCCACGCTGGCCGGGCTGGTGTTTGAGGGCTCTGCACGGCACGCACACAGCGCCTACCAAAAAGCTCTGCTCAGCGCTACCAGATCATTTCTAGCTCAACTCAGCGGCACAAAGACAAACAGGGAGAGGCCACGGCCCCACGTGCAAAGGGAGCAGAACACACAGCAAAAGATGTCAGGGGCAACCCTGGAAGCAGCCACAGGCCGTCCACCACGACCTCCAGATCGGGGTCCCGCAGCTCAGCCCGCCACCCACACTGCTTCGAGAGCGCTGCGCCAGCGGCTCTTCCCATCTCCTGCGAGGGGAGAGAACAGGCACAGGCAGCAGAAATAACGGGGTCAAGAAAACTACAGATCACAGCCTTGCCTGCACCATCCTCACAGACACCTGGGGAGAGAAAGGGTCTCTTTTATCCCTACAAGAACATTGGTACAAAGACCAGAAGAGGCACCCCAGGGCACAGCCAGCGAGCCAGGGGCAGAGCAGAGGCACGGCAGGACAAAACGACGGTCACTCAGCTCCAGCGCAGGAGGCCGAAGTTCAGGTCCTGCCCAAGCCACAACAAAAGCTGTCATCGTTTTAGAATTGTGTATCGCGCACAAAACATTTCTGGCGGCTGTAACCCAGAGAACCTAAGAGCAAACTTGTGAAGGCACCACTGCAACTCACAATTTTAATGCTGTTAGGGCATCCAGAAAGCTCTGAACACCTTCAGAGCAGGAGAGCTCAAACGCACAGCACAAACTGAAGCAAACATTCCTGCTGGCAGGCTGATGCGTCCCACCTTCCCAAGGCACCAGCTTTAGCAGCAAAGAAAGAAAGATCTCGCTAAACGACTGTTACCTTCAAGTAAGAGAAATCTGCATAAATTGCAGCTACACTGGGTTTCTTTTCGATTTTTTTTTTTCCTTTTCCTCACAGTAGAAAGATACCGTAGATGGGTGAAGTGCTGCATGGAAAGGGCCCCTGGAGGTGTCTGTGCCACCACCCTCTCCCAGCCACTAATGCCATCTGGCCCCCAGGGCACCTCCCAGGGCTGCACCACCCTCCTGGGGAACAAGATCTCCCCAACACCCACCCAGAGCACAGCGAAGCTGCACATTCTGCCTTTTGCCCCATCTTCTCCACTGTCTGCCACAACTGAGAGGAATCCGGCTCCATTGTCCTCGCAATGGCCCTTTAAGCACCTGCAAACCACCATCAGATCACTCCTCAGGCTCCACGAGCCCAGCCACCCCAACCTCTTGCCTTTACTTGTCCACAATAACAGGCATTGATTGGAAACAAATTCAGGGTAACAGTGCCCACAAATTAACAACAGCCCTTGGATTTCTACTTGTTTAAGGTAAATGCAGGTTAAGGGCTTTTCTGAGAAAATGCAGAAAAAGCTTCAATCCGCTTGCTGTTCTAAAACAGACAACACACAGCTGAAATGACAAATGAACTACACATCTCTCTTCACCTTCGCTACCTCCTTCTAACACGCAGACACTTTAGCATAGAGCGTACCTGTGAAGGAAGTATTCTGGCAATCGGCCCGCGACAGCCACGAGAAACTCCGAAACTGCAGCCAAGCTGCTCATTCGCAGCAGGTTTCTCCCCCTGCTTCTGGGAGGGTCTCCTAAGGAAGCCTGGCTTGCAGCCCGGCAGCCCTGAGGGCTCTTTCTCTCCAGTCCCACACACCTCTCTCCAGCTTCCACTCAACCCTCCTCAGGCACGGGCTCTCTCACCTGTTCCATTTGCTGCCTTTTCGCTGCAGGATTTGTCTCTTCTGCCGATTTCCTCTGCAGAGGCAAGCGGTCTTCTGGAGAGACGCTGTCTTTCTTCCCCTCACACCCGTGAAGGTTTCTCCAGGTGGAGAGAACATCCAGCCAATACCTTGGCTCCTCAGTGACAAGGCTTTGAACCTCATGCAGCATTTTCCCTGGAAGAAAAAGCAGCTTCAGGTTCAGTAGTTCAGGCTCAGCATTTGGTTTTCCTGCAGACCGAGAACAGCTGTTAGCAGAGACCGTGTTCAGATTTCATTGATGTGTGAGCCCAGGAACCGCAGCAGCAGCCATCACAGGCACAGCTGAGCTCTCAGCGCCCACCTACCCCCCAGCAGAGACCCAGCCCTCCCTCTGGTTACGAGCTCTGCAGAACCAAGAGTAAATCGTGCAGGGGTCGAACTCTGCACAAGAATTCAGCAGCCCTAGAAACCAGCCCAGCCCTGAGAGTCACTCCCAGGGACGGAGGACCAGCCTAACGCACCATCCTCCCCGAAAGCCCTTGGTCCAGGATGAGAGATGTGGGGCACTTTCCAGGGCTGAAACACAGACACGAACGGGAATCGCACTGATCCAGCCGGGGCCTCCCGCGCCCGCCCTGCCCGCAGCCCGGGGGGGCCGGGCCGCGCCTCCGCTCCCGGCCCCCGCCCGCGGGGCCGGCCCCGCAGCAGCGGAACAGCCGCTCCCCGCAGCCGGGTCTCCGCCGCTCCCCCGCCGCCCCGCGCTGGACAAGACCTTTCCCGGCCGCAGCCCGCCCCGCAGAGCCGCACACCCAGCCCCGCCGCCGAGGCGTTTCGGGCGGGCCCCTCCCGCAGCCCCGCAGCCCGCGGGGAGGGGGGCGGCGCGGCCCCGCGGCTCGGCCGAGCGGAGACGGCCCGGCCCTGGGGGACCCTTCCCGCCCCGGCCCCGGCCCGGCCCGACCCGCGGGACCCCCGCAGGCGGCGGCACCGCCCGCGCCGCGCCCGCCCGGCTCCGGGGCGCCCGGCGAACGGGGCCGCGCTCCCCGCCGCTCCGCTCCGCACCGCAACGGGCCGGGCGGGCCCCGGCGCCCGCGGCCCCCGCGCCGGGAGAGGCTCCGGCCCCCCCCGCCGCCATCTCGGCCCCCCCGCCGGGACCGGGCCTTGACGGGCGGCAGCGGCCCCGGGGCGCGGAGGCGGTGTCCGCACCCAGGCGGCGGGGGAGGGCGATCCGCAGGCACCCCCACCCCCCCCCGGGAGCGGGTCAGCAGCCGCGGCCCGGGGGAAGCGCCGGGAGGGCGGGGGGGCCGTCAGCTGCCCCCCACGGGCGACCTTCTGCGGCCCCGCAGGCACCTGCGGGGGTTTGACCGGGGGCAGGCGGGGGCTGGAAACCCGACGGGACAGCCGCTGGGACAGAGAAGGGGGGGACGGGCCGGCGGGGCGAGCACCGGCACAGCCGGCAGCAGCAGCTGAGCCCCGCGAGCGGCAGCAGGAGCAGCCTCCTGTACGGGGGGGGGGGGGGGGAAGCCCCCATCCCTGGGGCCAAACCCCCTCCGGCTGCTGCGGCAGAGCGGCCGAGGAACAAACTCAGCTCCCTCGGCCAGCGGGGGAGATGGGGGGAGGCTGCGTGCTGGCTCGCTCCTCCTCTCCTGTCCTTAGTGCACAAATTTCACTGCCTTCCCGGCACCCAGCTCCGCCTGAACTTCACCAGAGCTCTGTCACAGCAATTCAATATCTCGTTTTTGAGGCGGGAGGTGGTAATTTTTTTGTGCTGGTTTTTTTTTGTTTTTGACAGCCTTTCCCCCCCCACCCCTTTTTTCCTCCTCTCTACTTCCAGTGACAGAACTTAACAGATGTAAATTCTGAACAAATGCCCGAAGGTATTTCTTAGTTTCCTCCCACTGTTTTTGTTGCTGAACTTTTGCACTGAGGCTCATTATTTAATAGCCACAAAACATACCGAGAAATTGAAAACCTAACCATTAAGTACAGGATTTTTACCATGATTTGTAACAGAAGTCAGTACTGAGCTTTGATCTACTGATAACACAAGCCAATGGTTCTCTAATCAAGCTAACAGATTCCCTTCTGAAAGTCACTCCTCAAATGCGACATCAGAAATGCTCCCTGGGCCCGCTGGCCTCTGACGGCACGCTGATTAACCCAGCAGGCTTGTCCGTGCTGCCAAACACCCACCGGACTCACGGCAGCACTGGGCCAGAGGCTTCACCTCCATCCGAACACCACAAGCTTTGATTCAAGCTTCAGAACCCTCCACTCTTCAGTCTGCCAGCAAGAGACCCCGAGGGGGGGCAGAGTAACAGATACAGCGTTAGCACTGCGGAACAGACACCAATCTCAATACAAAAGTGCGGCAATTTCCAGGCACATTCACCTCATTGCTCACTCAAATCCCGCTGGAAGGTTACATTAGCATTTATTAAGCAAGTTCCATGGGGAGGGAAGGCCACGAGGCTCTGGGAGAACCCTGTACAATGTGAAAGCTGTGCAATCATACTACGTAAATATTCTACAAGTAAAAAGTCGGGGGGGGGGGGTGTCCCCGCAAACCCACAATATCACATTTTTCTTACCACTATGAGCAGTCCACCATTTTGTTCCACTTCAGCTGTTTCCACAAGCAGTTCAATAGCTTTTCTCTTCCCAATTATTTTCACTACTCGGGCAATTAAATCTTTCTTTGGCTCACAAAGCCTGAGAGGAGGGGAAAAAAAAGATACACTTATTGTCAGCATAATTTCTTGAGTAAAACTGACCATGGAACTTCCATAATGAGTAGTTCATTCTGTGGGAGATAAAACTGTGCTAAAATGACAGAGTCCATACATTTCAATGTGTTTCAGTGGCTCCTTGAACCAGATTTCTTTTTCTAAAGCATACATTTTAAAAATTTGTTTCAATTAAAATGCACTGAGTGATTATTATTTTCTATTGATGTGTGAAAGATTAAACCAAATGAGAAACTCTAATAAATCTCTGAATTGAACTATAAAAGTCTGCTGTGCATTTAGCAGTTGACAGTACAGCACCTTTTATAGTTAAATCTACACTTGCTGTTGTCTGTAGCTAGTTGTTGAAGTTCTCCTGTATCGTGTGCCATTCAGACAAACATACAGAATAAAAATTAAACCATTCTGTTGACTAATCTATGACAACCTACAAAATGCAAACAAGAACAAAACACTGCAATATGACCGAGTTAAATTGGGTTCTTTTGTTAGCAACAACGTCCTCGTACAAAAGTTCTCATCCTCAGTCTGCATGAAGGGAGAGGCTCTCACAGCATCAATTCACTGTGCCGAAGCACGTGCTCCCACTGGAAAACATCATCACCCCACACACCAACACCTCCTGTCCAGAGCAAGAGTTCAGATGCTAAAGTCTCATGTTCTCAGTGGCAAAGCTCCTCACTAAGCACAGTCCCGAGCACGACAGCTCAGTGGTTTTACACTTCAGGGACCAACAGGCGACCACCACCTCCTAAGTTTCTTGAAGACTGCTGTCTGGCCTCCTTGCTTCCGATGACATTACCATGCTCTACAGCTGCATACATTACAGTGACTGCATAACAGAAGGGATCTGACCGCAGATGTGAACAACCAGCCTAGCTTCAACCGTATGATTGAAGTTACCTGAAATTAAATGTTAAAACTCACATTTTAGTGACAATTGTCCTCATCACAAAAGGGATTACCCAACCCGCTCAACTTTACACTTTGTGTTTAGTCTCACCGAGTTCAACGAATGATCAGGCACCAGCATGTACATGCTTTCTTAAATATTTATAGGATTGAGTTCTAAATTATGAATTATTGGAAGAGATGGAAGCATTTCTCAAAGATGGAGAGAACTTTAAGATAACCAGGAGTCCTCAGAGAGCTGGTGAAACAGACCTTCTGTTAGTAGCAGCAGCAGCTTAAACAGTCAAATCCCCACCCTGCGCTCATTGTGGCCCTGCGCAACCCTCCCGTACGCTGCTTTAAACAAGCAGCTGTGCACTGCAACAGGAAAACAAGAGAAAGGGCAAAACATTGCAACAGACAGTCAGAAAACCCCTTGGATTTCAGTTCCCTGTGTGGGCCACCACAACAAAAGGTCAGGAATCCAGGCACAGACGGTGCAGCACAGATCAAGCAACAGTGCTGTGATGCCTATAAACACAATCCTACTGATGCTATTCAGTGCCACTACTGCGATAAACAATCAGAAAAAAAGAGCCTTCTGCCCTATTTTGATGAAGCTCAATACAACAAAGAAGAGTTTATTACAAGAGACATACTCAAACTTTCCAAATCCATAAAGGAGAAGCTACTGAGAACTGATAACAGCATCAATAATTCAATAATGGTCTAATTGCTGTATTTCAGCATCTGGCAATACTATGTATCCCATGTAAGAAATCAACAATGATCAATAAACCCAGCTTTTATCTAAACATCAAACTTATGGTCAGTAAATCTTGTAACTGCTTTTCCCCTGTTTAACATCATTTTCTTCCCCTGAACCACCGAAAAAGGATTGCGTGGCTGTTTAAGTCAATCTAAGGAAGAACGACTGCAGTCAGGTGCCCTCTCTCACACCACCAGCGCTGCCAGTGCCAGCTCTAAGGAAACTGTACAGCAAATTGGGTAAGGAAACAAATCTCTCTCCAAACTAACTCCTTAAAAAAAGCAACAGGCTTTTGGACAGTTCAGTTTTCTGACTCAGCTCAGTGTACAACAATTCAATAGCAGGACTGTGAAAAAGAATTGGAGCGCGGCAAGCGCGCACACGGCTGGAGCTTGGTAACCCCAACAGCGGCTTCCATGACCTAGCACAGAACTGCAGCTCAGCTTCTCAACAGAGCAGAGGCAAGGCTGGATTTCAGTTCTGCTGTCTCATCCTGGTGCAGCCCTTCATTACTACAGCAGCAAAACATTTTGTTCAGACAAGCAGGTTCCACGTAAAGAACAGGGATTTCAGAAGCTGTGCTCTCCAAAACAGTACACAGGCCCAGTCACCTACAGTTCCAAAGGTTTATAACTTAGCCAGACTTTCATGGTGACCACTGCAGGTGTTCACTGGTGTCCAACTCCAAACACACATCTTTACTCACGGGGTGTTTCCTAAAAATGTCACTACTAAATCTGTATCATGACAAACAATGTTTTTCCTTGCCACTGTTCTCAAATAACAAACTATCTGGTGGATCTTTAAAAAAAAAAAGAAATTAGAACAGTACTATTGGATGCTTCTACAAGGTACCAGCCCTAATGCTGCATTTTAATCCCAGATTTTGGAAATACACACAAGGCACTCACACTTTTTGTAATCTGGTAAGACACCTTACATATTTAGCAGAAAGAAAGCTTTTTTCCCCCAAGAGGGGGAAAACTACTACTCCATCAGCAGTTTACCAATACTTAAGGAAGTGAAGATATGGGGTTACTAAACTTACCGATAAGCCATCTGCCACTTTTTCCTCTGAATCTTCTTCTGTTGTGTCATACCTTCCTTTATATTTCATTTCTTGTCTTTCACCCAGTCTATCTTTCACAGGCCGCTCCCGTTTGAGAAAGCCTTGCCCATTTTCCTCTTCCACTGGCAATGTTGTCTTGTCATCGTGCATGTATTCATCCAGTTCTTTACCTAAAGTGTCTGCCTCCTTTTGCTGAGCTTCCTTCATCAGCTTTTTAGCCAAGAAATAACTGTAAGTCTCAGGCTGCCTGCTTCTGTCAATACTACCATCCATGCCTAGAATCCCAAGCTCAGTAGCCACTGCATCCCGATTCTGCTCCTGGAGCACCACACCCACCGAGAGCAGTTTGGTTTTGGTGGTTCTGGCCAAGCTGAAAAGGCTCAGATTTCGCAGGAGGAAAGCTGAAACATTTCTGCCGTTTTCCTTTCCACAAACAGCTGTCATCAGCAGATTCAGAAAAGCTTTCATCACTGAATCCACACTTTTGGTTGTCCGATGAGTAACACTCGGTGCACACGATGAAATGCTGCTCTGGAATGGTCTGCCGGAATCATGGCCATCATGCGATTGCTGAAATGAAGAAGTAAACGTCCATTAATTTAATCACTCCCGTAAACTACAAGAGCTATGAAGTGAAGCCAGAGATTTGATTAGCTAGTAAACTTAATTTGGACTCATGCGATGGTTTGGGCAGTCCTCCACGAGCATCTTTTGGACTGCAGTCGACAGCAGCACGCTGTGAAACTTGTGTGTTTTGAATGCTTGTACACGAAAGGCAGCACGGCTGCTACAGAAAACACACAGTGACACGAGTCACTAATCTACTTCACACACCCTTTGCTGAATGAAATGACAATTATTACCAGACCAGAAAAGCTATTAAAATTCCCAAATCAGACAAAGACACAACATGCACAGCAGTTCTAAGAAAGATTAAAAAAACAAAACACCACGGCCACTTACCAGGAGGTTTTTCTAACAGCACAGAAACTCATATTCTCTCCGGAGTCTAAAAGGGGTCAAGACTAGTGGCTTGCAACCACAGTAGTGTTCCCAGAGACTCAACCGAGAAGAAAAAATGATGAAAAACCACAAAAACCAAGCGCACAAAACTGGGATGCAGCTCAAACTTTGAAAAGCTAACGGTGTATTGGGATTCTGGTTCAATCCAGACAGCACATGAGCAGCTTTAAACCCAGAAGACATCACGGACTCACTACGGCTTCTCATTAATTAGGACAAAAACCCTAAAGGCTTCAACGTGCCTTACAAAAAAAAGTCCCACTGATATAAAAATATTCAAGAAATACTGTTTCCCGTGCACTGACAGATAAACTACAACACGAAAGCCAGACCTGCTCAGCTGTACATAACCTACAAAAGCACCACGGGGAACTGAACCCCGAATTCTTCCTCCCAATTGCTGGAAACTTCTGGCCATGCTGTCTGTGCCGACCTGCGGGAAGCATTTTCTATACTCGCAATTCCAGCTTCTCCCCCACTAATCTGCTATCGTTACGTTACCTTATCCTCTGATCTTTAAAAATAAGATCTCTTCCTCCAGTTTCAGGTGAAATAAGAGTCCTTTCTTCAACCACACAGCTTTCACCGCCATTATGGCACCATTTCTTCTTCCTCCTATCAGCAAACAGAAAACAGAAATCTTCAACTCATTTTACTGCATTACGGAGTACAAATTTTTAATTTAAAATGCATTCCGTAACGCTAAACACTAACAACTCCATGAATTTAAACAATCCCCCCACGCCTGCCGTCACTTATTTTGCCCTACACACCCCAGGACCGCACCGCAGATCAATCACCATAACTCGAGAGCCCCGCCAACCCTCGCCCCTGCGGCGCCCACCCCGAACCATCTCAGTTCGAAACCTTTTCCCGCCCCCCCGCGCCGCAGACGCCCCGCGCCCCGCACGCCGGCGGGAACCGAACCCCCCGCGGCAGCGCGCGGGGCCGGAAGCCGCGGGGCAGCGCCCGTCGCCGCTCGCCGCCTTCCCGCGCTCCCGCAGCCGCCGGCCGCACCGGCGAGCGCTCCCCCCCCTCACCAAGCCCCGGCCCGGCGGCAGCGAACGCCTCCCCCGCCCCGCCCCGCCCGCGGCCTCCCCAGGCGAACGGGCCCCGGAGGAACACGCCGGGCCCGGGGCACGGAGCCCCCGCCGGGGAAGGGCCCCCCGGCCCGGCCGCCCGGCCCTCGCCGGGACCCGCTCCCGCAGGCGCCGCGCACCGCCCCGGCTCGGCCGCCCTCGCTCCCCGCCGGGCCCTCCGGCCGCCAGCCGGGCCCTCTCGCCGCGCGGCTCCGGCCGGAGCCCGGGCCGCCCCTCCCTCACCCGCCGCGGGCCCCGGGGCAGCCGGCGCCGGGCAGCCGCGGGCCGAGGCGCAGCGCCCGCCGCCCGGTGCTATTCACGATGGCACCAGCGCTGCTCCCGCCCCCTCTTCCCGGTGCTGCGGTCTCCAGTGACCTGAACAACAGGCTTCAGCCTGCGGCCAGCCCTGCAGCGGTCAGGCAGCCGCGTTAGATGATGGTTTCAGCTTCCTTTCCAGCCGGAATTATTCGATTATATTCTATTTCGAACTTTTGTAAGGGGTTGCGGGAAGATCCTGGTGATTTCACTCTTAGCAATTTCTTGGACAGGGACAAGAGTCCTTAGACATCACACAATCATAGAACCTTTTGGGTTGGAAGGAGCCTTTAAAGCTCATCAAGTCCAAACTCCTGCAATGAGCGGGGACATCTTCAGCTGGAGAAGTTTGCTCAGAGCCCCGTCCAACCCAGCCTTAACGGGTCCATGTCCTTCTTGTGCTGGGGCTCCAGAGCTGGATGCAGGATTCCAGGTGAGGTCTCACCAGGGCAGAGTAGAGGGGCAGAATCCCCTCCCTCACCCTGCTGGCCACCCTTTTTTCATGCAGCCCAGGACACGGTTGGCCTTCTGGGCTGCCAGCGCACACTGCCAGATCACGTCCAGCTTTTCATCCATCAGGACCCCCAAGTCCTTCTCCACAGGGCTGCTCTCAATTCCTTCATCCCCCAGCCCGTGTTGATAGTGGGGACTTGCCCTGGCCCAGGTGCGGGACCTTGCAATTGGCCTTCTTGAACCTCATGAGGTTCACACAGGCCCACTTCTCCAGCTTGTCCAGGTCCCTCTGGACGGCATCCCGTCCTTGTGCCGTGTCAGCTGCACCACTCAGCTTGGTGTTGTCTGCAACCTTGCTCAGTGAGAACTCAATCTCTCTAAGCCATTGATGAAAATATTAAACAGTGCCGGTCCCCGTGCAGACCCCTGAGGGACACCACTTGTCACCACTGTGCATCTGGACATCGAGCCATTGACCACCACCCTCTGGTTGCAGCCTTCCAACCAACTCCTTATCTACCTGAACGGTCTACCCGTCAAATCCATACCTCCCCGATTTAGAGAGAAGGATGTTGTGGGGGACCGTGTCGAAGGCTTTACAGAAACCCAGGTAGATGACATCCCCTTGTCCGCTGATGCAGTCGCTCCACCATAGAAAGACCAACCACTAGGTTGGTGAGGCAGGACTTGCCCTTGGTGAAGCCATGCTGGCTGTCTCAAATCACCTCCCTGACCCCACCTGCCTTAGCATAGCTGCTAGGAGGATCTGTTCCATGATCTTCCCAGGCACAGAGGCGAGGCCAACAGGTCAGTAGTTCCCAGGGTCCTCCTTTCTACCCTTTTCAAAAAAGGGCACCATGTTTCCCATCCTCCAGTCACCAGGGACTTCATGTGATTGTCATCACCTTGCAAATATGATGGAGAGTGGCTTGGTAACTACAGCAGCCAATTTCCTCAGGACTCTGGGATGCATCTCATCAGGTCCCATAGACTTATGTCTGTTCAGGTTCCTCAGGTAGTCACGAACCTTTCCTCAGAGTGGGGGGGGCTTTGCCCCTCCGGTCCCCATCTTGCAGTCCATGGACTCGGGACAGGCAAGCAGAGAGGCTGCCAGTGAAGACTGAGCCAAAAAAGTTGCTGAGTACCTCAGTCGTCTCCTCGTCTGTTGATACGGGGTCACCACTCTTGTTCATCAGGGGGGTACGCTTTCTTTAACCTTCCTTTTCTGGCTGACGTACCTGTAGAAGCCCTTCTGGTTATTCTGTGCATCCCTTGCCAAGTTCAGCTCCAGCCACGCCCTGGCCCTCCTGACCCCGTCCCTGCACAACCGGGCAGCATCCCTATACTCTTCCCAAGACACCTGTCCCTGCTTCCACTGCCAGGGCAGTTCCCTCTTGCCCTTTGGTCTGACCAGACGGTCTCGGCTCAGCCATGCCGGTCCCTTCCCTTCCTTGCCTGACTCCTTTCACCTGGGCACTGAGAGCTCCTGCGCTCTGTGGAAAGCATCCTTAAAGATCCGCCAGCTCTGTTCTGCCCCCCTGTCCCTGAGGGCAGTTTCCCAGGGGGTCCTACTGAGTAGCTCCTTGAAGAGCTGGAAGTTGGCTTTCCTAAAATTTAGGGTCGTGACTACATTCCTCGCCTTTCCCACACCCCTCAGGACTGTGAACTCTACCATTGCGTGGTCACTGCAACCCAGGCTGATAATGAAATGATAATTCATGGTAATGAAAAAATTGTTTGGAGATGCTGTGAATTAGCTTTCATCACAAAAAATAGTTTCAACTGGAAGACAGTAGCATTTATGAGGGGAAAAGTGTGGTTTTCTTCCTTTGTTCACCAACTACATACAGCAAATGTATAGTTTAAATTTGATTTTCATGGCCTCAATAATTTTCCATAAAGGGACCCAGCGTATCAGCAGAGCAAAGCTTGGGTCCCACAGTCTACAGATAATATACTGAAAATGTCCAGAAATCTATGTCATCATTCAGACGTATTTTCTGGTGTGTAAGGAATAGTACGCATTCTGCTCATCAATGCAAAACCCTCTAGCTTCAGCAGTATAAGGTTTGCAGACAAAATACTGAGCTTGACACCTTCAGGAGCAGCAGAGGAGATGGCTGAACTGTCTCATGCTCAGTACCGTCGAGTTGAATCTGGACACCAGTGTTACCTCGAGGTGATTGTCTCAGCATGATTCCTTGAGATACTCAGGCAACTGGAAGATATATTGGTGAGAACTGGTATGGAGGACAAGTGTACCACCATTTCCTTGGATAAAGTCAGTAGAATGGATTTATCTTGTCCCCCAGGATCTTCTGCTTCAGCGAGACATACGTACGTAAAGCAGCTCAGGCCGTTAGCTTGGAATCACGTCTTCAGTCCCACTGTTCAAATTTTGCACAAATCTGTTTAAAAAAAGAGGTAAATCATGACAGGCTCAGTCCCCATGTCAGATAGAGCATTCATCTGAGTCATCTGGAAGAGGTGACAAAGTTTGCAGATGACACTGAATCATACAGAATAGTAATGTAAGGACTAATGGTGAGTAACTGTGAAAGAACCTCCTAAGACTCGGGTTTTAAGGACCAGGTCAGGAAGCTTGGTGCAGAGAAATGAGAAGGGATGGCTGTGGGAAAAGAGACGCACACAACTTGGCATACGCAGCAGTGGATGCTGAGATGATCGTTCTAATAGCTGCTCCCATGAAAACACAGTTCAGTGCTCAGGTGGAGTTCAAACACAAATGAAATGTTAGGAACTATTAGGAAAAGAAAGCAGCACAGAATTCAAAATGTTCACATGGTGAAGTCTATAATGCATCTCCAGTTTCCGTACTGGGTACTGCTTTGGGTTGTCTCCTTTCAAAACGTAGAAGAGCAGGGAAAAAATAGAGTAAAGGGTGGCAACCATGTCGAGCCTTTCGGAAAATAAAGACGACGGAGTAAGCGTATGACAGAGATCGGCAGAATAGTGATGGAGTGGGAAAGATGCTTTGGGGATATTTGTTCACCATCTCCACGCCCGGCCCCAGAGCCACTGAAGGATTTTCCCCGGCCCTGCCAGCTTCAGGCAGCCGGGGCGCCCAGGAGCCGCGCTCGCAGCAGCAGAGGTGAGCTGGCGGGGAACCTCACCCTGGGCAGCTGGGAGGGTTTCCTTCTGGAGGGACCTGGCCACTTCTTCCACCCCTCCCCGGGCCGGCCAGTGACCGTGGCCTCTCTTCCTTTTCTAGCGTGACACCCGCTGCTGCAGCACCCATGAGAGGGAGCAGTTTGTCATCCCCAGCTCCCCCCAGCCCACTGCAGCCAGTGAAGAGCAGGGCCATGGAGCTGGAGAAGCGCTGCCCTATCTGCCTGGGCAGCTGCGAGGAGGCCAGCTACGTGACGCCATGTCTCCACCGGTTCTGCCATGAATGCATCCTGCGGTGGGCTGAGAGCAAGCCCGAGTGCCCCCTCTGCAAGAGGGGCATCCAGTCCATCTTACACTCGGTGCGGGCAGATGATGACTACACGGAGCACGTCATCTCGCCGTCCATGCCACCATCAGATGTTATCGACCAGGCAGAACCAGCTCCCAGCAACCCAGATGATGATAACCTCCAGGACCGTGGGTCACCCGAATGGTGGGCTGCAGAAGAGGTTCCCAGGAATCCTCTCAGCCTCCTCCAGCACCCAAACTGGCTGAACGCTTTCCAGGACCAGCCATCACTCCTCCAGACCCTGCAGTCCTGGTTCCATCAGGAGATGGTGGAGACCTTTGGCAGCCAGGTGTTGGAGGCAGCCATGGGCATCCACACGATGGACACAGAGCTGCCGGTCTGGATGCTGGGGGTCTCCCTCCAAAACCCCAGTGCCCCCAGCCCTGCTGCCTCTCGAGGAGGATCTCCAGGCCCTGGCCCAGCCCCCCCCGGCAGTCCTGCAAGTTACAGCGCGGACGAACTGCCCGGCACCTCATCTGCTGCCCTTGCTGGGGGTCCCAGCAGCCACCCCTCTGCTCCCATTGCCATCCCTGTGGAGCAGGAAGAGCCGCAGGAGGAGCCAGGGGAGGCTGTGCCCGGTCCGTCCACTTCCTGCCGGGGCAGGGGACGCTCCCCTGGGAGGCCATGGCGACCCCGAAAGAGGAGGACTGGCAGCTCCCAGGGCTCTCCAGCCAGCAAGAGGCCAGCACCACGTCGCTGACCCTGCAGGGTGCCTCGGGCGATGGCCACACCGGAACTGGGCCATCCGCTGGGTCCTGTGCCAGCCCTCAAGGGCTCCCAGCCCCCCCATCCATATATCCTAATAAAATAAGTGCCTGAAAACTACAGAAAAAGTGTCACTAACAGTGCAGGTGGTGTTGCTCTCCTCGCTCTTTTTTGCTTTTATGCCGCGAGGGGTGGGATGTTAATGCTGAGGGGTCCTTCTACGCGTGCCAGCTACTATTTTGTTGTTCCCCCTGAAGGCAAGTCCTGCGTCCAGGCCTGCAGCTCTGCAGCTGGTCCCGGGGCAGATGATTCCAGCTGGGGGGTCTCCAGGGCCAGCCTGTTCCCCACCGCTCATCTCCCCAGCCCTGTCCTCCTCCCCACCGCACCCTCTGCCCCCATGGCCCAGTGCTCTGCTCTCCTACCAGCCTGCAGCGCCCAAATCCCTCCTCCTGCCCGGAGTCACGGCTTGGGGCTGCTCTCGGCATCACCCCAGGCTCATACCCTGCCGAGGCAGGAGCCCCAGCAAGTTCAGCCAGGGGAAGCGCAAAGTCCTGCGCCTGGGGAGGGACAACCCCAGCCACCAGCACACAGAATCACAGAATCACAGAAAGGGAACGTTTCCAAAGGGAGCCTAAATCCTGATTCGCAGAGCTTTTTTCTTTTGCAGTACACTATAGTGTGAACGCAAGCTGATGTCCTTGCAGCAGACCTCTCCTCACCACAAGGCTGCCTTCGGCAGCTGCTTTGTTTTCCTCCGTTGTCCCTGTGTGCCAGGGCCATGGGTAGAGCAAGACCTGCAGACGAGAGCTGTCAAAGAGCAGTCAGAGTGACAGAGTTGGAGGACACAAACACACAGCAGTGGAAGAGAAAGCAGGAGAGCTACTAGTTTACACAGCCAAGCACTGCATAATTCTCTGTCCTGACACATTATCCCCTCCAATACCTCCACCCTGGTTACAGCTTTACATCACCCGGTTTCGCTAGACCTGCGCCCGTGTGCTGCCACACTACAGAGCAGAACAAATTCATTCCAGACCAGGCGTGAGGGCACCATCTAATTTCCTTCAGTCTAGTCACACCACAAAACTGAGAGCTTATGGCAGCTTTCTTGCCAGCTGCAGGAGACAAGCATCAGAAGAACTCACCATGGCTTTGCAACAGGCACCAGCGACTTTTGCGAAAGGTTTCTACAGGCTCCGAGGCCACACTTGCCATAGTTGCACGCTGTTTGTTTGCTCTCCACAGTTCCGTTACCAGCCAGTTTCACCGTGGGTATGTTACTAGGACTAGGAAAGGGTGAAAGTACCACTCAGGAGAACAAAGCAGGGAAGAGGCCGAAGGAACACAACGGGCAAGCACTGGGACAAAGTTAGCAGTGTTTCATGTAAGTCAAGAGCTGGTTGATCTCAAGGGGCATTCTGCCCGAGTAACAACCGTGGGCCCACGCCCGTAAAATAAAAGCACTGTGAGTCTGGATCATAAATAGCAAGGTATTCGCCAGTCGTTCCAAACCCCAGGACTGCACACCAGCGGAGATCAATGCCTGCTCCTCTGCAGCGCTGTGACGCGTCTCCGTGCCTTTGGCAACAGTCCCCACGTGCAGGCACAGCCCTGGACTCTGAGCCACACGTGACAACAAATTCACCTGTGTTCTTTGACGCTGAAGCTGCCCAAACCGCAGGCTGCTGTTCTGAACAAAGCACAGAGCAGGAGGGTGGTACTTGCACAAACCTTCTTTTCCCCAGATTCTGCAGGATGCTCACGTAACACAAATTCAGGAGCCCCTCCAATGAAACTCCGTGCACTCGCAGGGCAGTTTTTAGCCTGCGTTTGCTGAAGGCGAAGCACTACAAGCAAAACCAGCATTCCGAGATGTATTGCTGTGGAAGGTATGTCATTTTTGTGACAGTCTTTAACATTAGCCAAGTCTGGGCAGCAAACGTGAAAGGAACCTGCAATTTCCATTTGCCTGACTTCAACTACTTTTGAAGGACAAATTGGAATAGAGTTCAATGCAAATACTCTCACAACTCCTCTCAGGATGTAAAGCAAAAACTGCAAGCCTCCTAATGGCACAAAGCAATTCCCTTGCAAACTGGTTTTGCTTAAACTCACTGTAACACCCGACGTTCTCAGAACAACCTAGTGTCTCCTTCGCTCCTAGCAGGAAAAGGATTCTTCACCTGTGGGCAGCTCAAGTGAACCAGCCCTGTTCTCTGCAAGCGCTCTGACACAAACACATGCAATGTTCACGCGTGCCTTCATCCCTCCTTGTTTTGGGCTGTGTGGCAGCTCTGCACGTGAAACCCTGTCCCGTGCACGCTGCCTAGAAACAAGGAGAGGAAGCACACGCATTGCTTCTCCTCCAGGCTGTGGGAAGCTCTCAGTCTTGTAACTGTGCCCGTCCTTGAAGGACTCAGAGAAAGCACCTTCCCCAAGTGATTTTCTGCGTAGTGACTAAATCACTTTCAATGCTGTGAAGTATCATATTTGGGCTTAGGGGCCTCAAAATCAATTTGTGCAGCATTTGGGAGGTATCTACCATTACTTACTGGAAATGCTTCCATTAATAGATTGATCTAAAATCCAGCTGCCTAAGAAGCCTGCAGTGACAACTGTTCTGCCACAGCTACTACTGCTGTTGGCTCCGCCTGCAGATCTCAGCTGTCGGGTTCCCAGCCTGTTATTTCACCTCTTCTCCTGGTAGGAAGTTAGGGCTCAATTCTGACCCCAGTTTGATGCACCCTCTCCTGAATCTAAACTGTGTCACTACGGTGCTGAGGTCAACCAGGCAAACAGCTCGTGCCCATTTCATGTCCTAAAAAGGGACTATCTCCCGCCGCAGGGTGCTCAAACATTGTCACGTCCCAAGCTGCAGGGAAGACAGGAACGAAGGGGACTCATCTGGGCCACCAGTTTCACTTCTTCTAACGCAGTAGTGCTGCAGAAGGTCTCACGGAACAGCCTCTACAAAATATGCTCTGTTGATGGCTGGCAGCAGCGTTAAGATTGTGGAGGGCTAACCATGGGGAAGGGCCAAACTCTCACCCAGGCCCTCCTCAGCAGGAAGGGGCAGGACATGGGATGAGAAAGCTCCCGGGTCCAGACAGCCGCAGGGAGGTTGCTTGCCAGCTGCTGTTGTGGGCAAGAGAGGCTCCACTTGGGGAAAATCCAGTCTAACTTAGTGCCCGATAAAACAGATCTGGCTGGAGAGCAGCCGAGGCGCACACTCCGGCAGCACCTTTCCTCCCCGCCCGGCCAGGCCCCGCGCCCCCTTCCCCCAGACTCCCCCAGCCCCGCCGGGCACCGCAGGGCCGGGGCTCGGCAGCACCGAGCGGTGTCTCTCGGCCGCCCCGTCCCTCTCCCAGCTCCCCCTGCTCCGGCGCGGGCTCCCCACGGCCGCAGCGGGTACCTCCTGGCGCTGGGGTCGGCTGGGGCACGGCCGTGGCGGGACGCACCCCTGACGCAGGGGTTTCAGCAAGCGGAGCCACAGCTCTGGAGCACAGCCGGCTGCTGGAGCCGCTGCCCCGCACGAGGCCCGGGCTTGTTCACATTAAATCCTGCGCTGCTGTCACAGCCAGTAGCAAAGGGCCTGTGCTTTTCACGCTACAAAAATCTGGGCCATTGTGGAGGGAGTTCAGCCAAGGGGAATGAAGATGACGAAGGATGGGAGCATCTCCTGTGCGAGGACAAACTGGGAGAGCTGGGCCCCTTCAGCCCGGAGAAAGCACAGCTCAGGGGACCTTACCAAGGAGTACCCGACGGGGACGGTAACGATGGCAGAGCCAGAGCCTAGTATAAACGCTTATTTGTTACGAGCAGATGCATGTTTGTGTTTGGAAGAGCAATTCCACAAACAGTGAGGGGATCGGAAGCCTTGTTCAGACGGGAGCACTGCAAACCCCCACCTCTGAGTTAATGACCTGCCTCCCAGCCTAACCAGTGGGGAGAAACAGGATTTCTTTGACACGATCCCAGTGACTCCAGACATGTGTTGGGATAGATGTGGACTTGATACACAGAGACCCACTTTTCTTTCCACTGAAAGAGAGTTTAGGTCATGGAGAGGCACAAAATTGCAGTCATTAACGTTAGGTGAGATTGTATCCGCCATGAACAACCACACAAAAACAACGGTGGTTTTGAGAAGACTCAAAATTTTTATCACAATTCCAATAAAATTCACCGTCCTTCTGAAAGCTGAAGAGTAGGAGGCTATGGTCACTACGGACGACTACCACGTTTGATTTCAGATTTATTCCCCCCAACACACTATTATGGAAATAAGCTTGAAAATGACCATGAGACATTTAGAAAGTGGATACGCCAAATGGAATATTTTGCATGCAGTTGGAGCTTAGACTCAAGCTTGGATGCTCGGCTTGATATTATTAAACACAACACACGACTAAACTTGTAATAAGGGAGAATTTCGGGGGAAAAAAGGTTCTATGAAGCTGCTTTTCTCCCTCATTTTCGTCAGTTCCTAGGAGCTTTTATCTAAGTTCTGATACAACTGATTATTTTCATCCTCTCTTTCTGTTTCCTTCAGATACTGATTTGTAGTCGGATACAAAAAGATATTTGCCTACAGAAAACCAAAACAAAGAAAGGATTTTCCTTAAAAAGCAGAACTGATGCTGGATGCAAACCTGCTTCTCAGATTTCTTGGTTGCAGTGCATGTATTTGGCAGGAGATAAAATAAAAAATGTTCGGGGAAAAAAAGAGCATTATTTGGGCTTCTGCGTACACAGGGACATTCCAGGAAATCTGTCTGCGAGGGTCTCTGCCATGGCCGGTGTTTGTTCTGGGCAGCAGAGACGGAGGACACCCTTCCTGCTCCCCTTTCCCCGTTTCCCTTGGCCCAAGCCCCTGAGCTGAGGTTCATCACCGTCCTTTGACACCGTGCCAGGCAGCGCAGGTTCTAACCTGTGCTTTTTGGTGAGATGAAAATGACCAAGGAAAGAAAATTCCTCCACCAGAAACAGCAACTTTTCAGGGGGCCCGGCGGACATCTGACTGAAAATAATGCGTGTATCTCCATGTCCACACGCACGTCTGCACATTTACATCCACAATAGGAACGGCAAAGTTCAGCGACGCGTTCCCTCGTCCGCACGGCCTCACAGCATGGCATGGCGACACGGGCAGTACCAGCAGCGCTGTGCTTTCCGGCAGGGTTTGGAGGGCACCCTGAGTCCGGTCGAGAGCACGTCCTGCCCGAGGACAGCGCTGTGGGGAGTTTGTCCTCTCTGTGTGGCTGTGGCTCTCTGGCTGACGCCTGCGTCCCCACAGGGCTCTGGCGTCCGTGGGGGTGACGCGGCTGCCAGCTGGAGGCCACCCGGCTCCCCTCACGGCCAGCCCCAGCCCTCCCCTCCGCCGGGGCCCGGAGCAGGGCCTGCGCCTCCACAGACCAACATGGCCGGCGGCAGCCCCGGGCCCACAGCTCCCGCCATGCCCCGGGAACCAACATGGCCGGCGGCAGCCCCGGGCCCACAGTTCCCGCCATGCCCCGAGATCCAACATGGCCGGCGGCAGCCCCGGGCCCACAGCTCCCGCCATGCCCCGAGATCCAACATGGCCGGCGGCAGCCCCAGGCCCGCAGCTCCCGCCATGCCCCGGGAACCAACATGGCCGGCGGCAGCCCCGGGCCCACAGCTCCCGCCATGCCCCGGGAACCAACATGGCCGGCGGCAGCCCCAGGCCCGCAGCTCCCGCCATGCCCCGGGAACCAACATGGCCGGCGGCAGCCCCGGGCCCACAGCTCCCGCCATGCCCCCCGCGCCCCTCCCCGCGGTCTGGCCCTGCCTGCCCGGACACCGTCCCCAGCCCGTCCCCGCCCCCCCAAGCCCCATGGCCGCCTCCCCGCGGCTGCCCGGCCTGGGTCCCGGAGGAGCCCGGGGGAGCGGGAGGAGGAGGAGGAGGGGAGAGGGGCAGGGCACGGCACGGCAGCCGCAGAGGGCCGGCAGCCGGACAGACGGGCGGGGAGGGCGCGGGGGCTGGGCAGGGGGCGGGGGAAGGGGCGGTTGGAGCTGAAGGGTCATTGACAGCGTCACTCAGTACTGACTTAGTTAATGAAGACTTTGATTAAAAACGTAACACACAAGTGCCACTTCCTAAAAATGAGAAATACACATTTTTATTAATTTTTTAAGCAATATGAGCAATAAGCTTTAAAACTTGCCATGATCCTTAGCAGAAATAAAAAAATAAGCAGAAATTCATGAACAGCAACCCCAAATCAAGTGTGCAGAGCAGGTGCTGTTTAGGTCCGCACGGTAACAAACGCAAAGCACTCACACCTGCCCCTGGAGCGACGGCCAACGGGGTTTCAGCCAGGCCCCTTTCAGCAGAGGAGGCTGAAAACAGAACGGAAACGAGTTCTTACTGTAAACTATAAGAAACTTTGCCAGATATGGAGTCATGACCTACAAGGTTGTTCATTTATTACACTTCCTTTATAAAGAATAAATCACTTCAAAAGCATTTGTTTACAAAAATCTTTAGATTCGACTGGTCTGCCTTTAGTAAAAGATCCAGCTGCCCCCATCAAGGCAGCTCTGCACCCAGTGAGCAGTTACAGGGAGTAACAGACACTTCCTTGCAAAAACGTGAAATACTGACAGAAAAAGACTGTTATTGTTTAACGTCCTAAAATGGGGTAGAATCCCGTATGTGATTATTATGAATTCTTTCGCTGGCAGAATGTTCTCCCAGGGTGAAACAGCCTTGCACACCCTAAGTACTGGCCACTGCCCAGAAACAAGTTTCCATTCGCTGTCTGTGAGATACACCCATCCGGTTCGTGTCGATACGAAGCCAGGCTAGGGCAGCACGGTAAGATGGGGTTTTCTGTCTTGCCTGCCCTTGTGTAACCCCAAACCCAGAGAACACAGGGCTCTGGGGAACAGACCGTGTTTCTGTGTCTTGCACAGTTCCCTGACAAACACCGTGGTGTCCCAGCTCAAACCAGTTTCGTTGTGACATCGCGTTACACAAGAGAGGCCCATAGGGCAGGTGGGAAAGCCCAGAACCTTCTCTGTGGACATGTACCAACAGAGCACATATGACCCGGAGACGGGCACTGCAGGGCGTGCGCCTTGGTCGCGCAGAGACTCCCTGCACACCCAGCGCTGTTCGCTTGCCTCTGTTCGCCTCACAAATTGGACACTTTAACGGAAACCCTGCTTGGGATGACATCATTTATCGCACTGCCCAGAGCCCCACTTTGAGGCTGAAATCCTCATTTCCAGGGCCCAAGCCTCTCTTTGGCCACCCACAGCCCTTCTTCAGCGCCCACAGGCTCGTCTGGGGGGTCCAAGCCCCAGGGGCGGAGCCAGTCACTTGGCAACGCCCACCCAGAAGGTGGTGGGGAGTCAGTCAACTCAGGACAGCCAATCGCATTTGAGAAGGCGGGGGCGAGGCATGTGGTTTGATCTGTAACCTGCCAATCAAGCTTGGAGGTGTGCAGGAAAGGTGGCATGAGTGGAAAAAGGTGGGCAACATGGAGAGGTGGGGCATTCCACCTCCACCAATCACAGCTGGCAGGAGAGCTTCACAGGGATGATTGAAAAGCTTTGTGAGCTATCATTTGATGGGAGGAGCAAGGGGCAAATCTGAGTCAGCCAATCAGAGGAAACATCCCTTCAGAGAAGGCGGGCACTGGGGGGCAGTTACCTTTCAGACAGCCAATGAGCACCTCAGGGGAGGGCAGGCCACAAACCATGACAGAGTGACAGCCCAAGCGGCCAATTAGAGCTCAGCACCCCAAATCCAGGGCAGGCACTGCAGCCCATCAGCCTGAGCCCCTGGGGGCCAATCAGAGGCAGCATCACCTCAGGGGAGGAGACTGACAGCCCTCCCGACCTATGCCGGAGAAGGCTGGGGTCAGAAGAAGGCGGGCTCTGCCAGCAGCCAGGCCGACCTTCGCCATGGCGCCCGGGGGGCCTGCCCTGAATCTGAGCAGCTCCCGGCCCAGGCCCGGGGCCTCTCTTCCCCCCTCCCAGCACTCCCCGCCCTCTCCCCTCCACCCCTGGGCCCCCCCCCCCCCCCCCCCATGCCGTGGAACCCCGTGTCTCCATGGAAGCCGACGGCTCCCACACAGTCAGCACCCCGTGGCTGCGCCACTGGGAGGCAGCCATGGGCCACGGGCTGCTCAGCGCCATCGCCGCTGGCACCCGGCTGCTGGTCCCGAGGACGTGACGGTGAGGCCGCGGGGATGGCGGTGGGGTGGGAGAGGCTGGGTGGGGGTGAAGCTTGCCGTGGGGCCGCCCGCCATCGCCTTCCCACATCCCCTCCCCGCAGCCCCAGCGACCCCGCAGCAGCCTGCAGGGTGGTGAGGAGGGGCAGGACGTGGCTGCCGCCCAGCGTCTGCCCTGAGGTGGTGAGGACGGGGGCGCGTGGGGCTGGGGTCTCCCCCCCAAAGCACGGCGGTCCCAGGGCTGATGCTCTCCCCCGTCCCCACAGCTCCTGCACGTCATCTCCTTCCTGACGCTGCCCGCCCTGCTGAGACGGCAGCAGCACGGGCACCGCTCCTGGCTCTTCCCCGCCGGGCAGCCCGCCGCGTGTGCTGGTGCCTGGCGTTGTCCCTCCCCAGGGGCACCGCTGGCGGCCGGAGGGCCCGGCGGGGAGCGAGGGCGGCCGAGCCGGGGCGGTGCGCGGCGCCTGCGGGAGCGGGTCCCGGCGAGGGCCGGGCGGCCGGGCCGGGGGGCCCTTCCCCGGCGGGGGCTCCGTGCCCCGGGCCCGGCGTGTTCCTCCGGGGCCCGTTCGCCTGGGGAGGCCGCGGGCGGGGCGGGGCGGGGGAGGCGTTCGCTGCCGCCGGGCCCGGGGCTTGGTGAGGGAGGGGAGCGCTCGCCGGTGCGGCCGGCGGCTGCGGGAGCGCGGGAAGGCGGCGAGCGGCGACGGGCGCTGCCCCGCGGCTTCCGGCCCCGCGCGCTGCCGCGGGGGGTTCGGTTCCCGCCGGCGTGCGGGGCGCGGGGCGTCTGCGGCGCGGGGGGGCGGGAAAAGGTTTCGAACTGAGATGGTTCGGGGTGGGCGCCGCAGGGGCGAGGGTTGGCGGGGCTCTCGAGTTATGGTGATTGATCTGCGGTGCGGTCCTGGGGTGTGTAGGGCAAAATAAGTGACGGCAGGCGTGGGGGGATTGTTTAAATTCATGGAGTTGTTAGTGTTTAGCGTTACGGAATGCATTTTAAATTAAAAATTTGTACTCCGTAATGCAGTAAAATGAGTTGAAGATTTCTGTTTTCTGTTTGCTGATAGGAGGAAGAAGAAATGGTGCCATAATGGCGGTGAAAGCTGTGTGGTTGAAGAAAGGACTCTTATTTCACCTGAAACTGGAGGAAGAGATCTTATTTTTAAAGATCAGAGGATAAGGTAACGTAACGATAGCAGATTAGTGGGGGAGAAGCTGGAATTGCGAGTATAGAAAATGCTTCCCGCAGGTCAGCACAGACAGCATGGCCAGAAGTTTCCAGCAATTGGGAGGAAGAATTCGGGGTTCAGTTCCCCGTGGTGCTTTTGTAGGTTATGTACAGCTGAGCAGGTCTGGCTTTCGTGTTGTAGTTTATCTGTCAGTGCACGGGAAACAGTATTTCTTGAATATTTTTATATCAGTGGGACTTTTTTTTGTAAGGCACGTTGAAGCCTTTAGGGTTTTTGTCCTAATTAATGAGAAGCCGTAGTGAGTCTGTGATGTCTTCTGGGTTTAAAGCTTCTCATGTGGTGTCCGGATTGAACCAGAATCCCAATACACCGTTAGCTTTTCAAAGTTTGAGCTGCATCCCAGTTTTGTGCGCTTGGTTTTTGTGGTTTTTCATAATTTTTTCTTCTCGGTTGAGTCTCTGGGAACACTACTGTGGTTGCAAGCCACTAGTCTTGACCCCTTTTAGACTCTGGAGAGAATATGAGTGTCTGTGCTGTTAGAAAAACCTCCTGGTAAGTGGCCGTGGTGTTTTGTTTTTTTAATCTTCCTTAGAACTGCTGTGCATGTTGTGTCTTTGTCTGATTTGGGAATTTTAATAGCTTTTCTGGTCTGGTAATAATTGTAATTTCATTCAGCAAAGGGTGTGTGAAGTAGATTAGTGGCTCGTGTCACTGTGTGTTTTCTGTAGCAGCCGTGCTGCCTTTCGTGTACAAGCATTCAAAACACACAAGTTTCACAGCGTGCTGCTGTCGACTGCAGTCCAAAAGATGCTCGTGGAGGACTGCCCAAACCATCGCATGAGTCCAAATTAAGTTTACTAGCTAATCAAATCTCTGGCTTCACTTCATAGCTCTTTTAGTTTATGCGAGTGATTAAATTAATGGACGTTTACTTCTTCATTTCAGCAATCGCATGATGGCCATGATTCCGGCAGACCATTCCAGAGCAGCATTTCATCGTGTGCACCGAGTGTTACTCATCGGACAACCAAAAGTGTGGATTCAGTGATGAAAGCTTTTCTGAATCTGCTGATGACAGCTGTTTATGGAAAGGAAAACGGCAGAAATGTTTCAGCTTTCCTCCTGCGAAATCTGAGCCTTTTCAGCTTGGCCAGAACCACCAAAACCAAACTGCTCTCGGTGGGTGTGGTGCTCCAGGAGCAGAATCGGGATGCAGTGGCTACTGAGCTTGGGATTCTAGGCATGGATGGTAGTATTGACAGAAGCAGGCAGCCTGAGACTTACAGTTATTTCTTGGCTAAAAAGCTGATGAAGGAAGCTCAGCAAAAGGAGGCGGAGACTTTAGGTAAAGAACTGGATGAATACATGCACGATGACAAGACAACATTGCCAGTGGAAGAGGAAAATGGGCAAGGCTTTCTCAAACGGGAGCGGCCTGTGAAAGATAGACTGGGTGAAAGACAAGAAATGAAATATAAAGGAAGGTATGACACAACAGAAGAAGATTCAGAGGAAAAAGTGGCAGATGGCTTATCGGTAAGTTTAGTAACCCCATATCTTCACTTCCTTAAGTATTGGTTAACTGCTGATGGAGTAGTAGTTTTCCTCCTCTTGGGGGAAAAAAGCTTTCTTTCTGCTAAATATGTAAGGTGTCTTACCAGATTACAAAAAGTGTGAGTGCCTTGTGTGTATTTCCAAAATCTGGGATTAAAATGCAGCATTAGGGCTGGTACCTTGTAGAAGCATCCAATAGTACTGTTCTAATTTCTTTTTTTTTTTAAAGATCCACCAGATAGTTTGTTATTTGAGAACAGTGGCAAGGAAAAACATTGTTTGTCACGATACAGATTTAGTAGTGACATTTTTAGGAAACACCCCGTGAGTAAAGATGTGTGTTTGGAGTTGGACACCAGTGAACACCTGCAGTGGTCACCATGAAAGTCTGGCTAAGTTATAAACCTTTGGAACTGTAGGTGACTGGGCCTGTGTACTGTTTTGGAGAGCACAGCTTCTGAAATCCCTGTTCTTTACGTGGAACCTGCTTGTCTGAACAAAATGTTTTGCTGCTGTAGTAATGAAGGGCTGCACCAGGATGAGACAGCAGAACTGAAATCCAGCCTTGCCTCTGCTCTGTTGAGAAGCTGAGCTGCAGTTCTGTGCTAGGTCATGGAAGCCGCTGTTGGGGTTACCAAGCTCCAGCCGTGTGCGCGCTTGCCGCGCTCCAATTCTTTTTCACAGTCCTGCTATTGAGTTGTTGTACACTGAGCTGAGTCAGAAAACTGAACTGTCCAAAAGCCTGTTGCTTTTTTTAAGGAGTTAGTTTGGAGAGAGATTTGTTTCCTTACCCAATTTGCTGTACAGTTTCCTTAGAGCTGGCACTGGCAGCGCTGGTGGTGTGAGAGAGGGCACCTGACTGCAGTCGTTCTTCCTTAGATTGACTTAAACTGCCACACAATCCTTTTTCGGTGGTTCAGGGGAAGAAAATGATGTTAAACAGGGGAAAAGCAGTTACAAGATTTACTGACCATAAGTTTGATGTTTAGATAAAAGCTGGGTTTATTGATCATTGTTGATTTCTTACATGGGATACATAGTATTGCCAGATGCTGAAATACAGCAATTAGACCATTATTGAATTATTGATGCTGTTATCAGTTCTCGGTAGCTTCTCCTTTATGGATTTGGAAAGTTTGAGTATGTCTCTTGTAATAAACTCTTCTTTGTTGTATTGAGCTTCATCAAAATAGGGCAGAAGGCTCTTTTTTTCTGATTGTTTATAGCAGTAGTGGCACTGAATAGCATCAGTAGGATTGTGTTTATAGGCATCACAGCACTGTTGCTTGATCTGTGCTGCACCGTCTGTGCCTGGATTCCTGACCTTTTGTTGTGGTGGCCCACACAGTGAACTGAAATCAAAGGGGTTTTCTGACTGTCTGTTGCAATGTTTTGCCCTTTCTCTTGTTTTCCTGTTGCAGTGCACAGCTGCTTGTTTAAAGCAGCGTACGGGAGGGTTGCGCAGGGCCAGAATGAGCGCGGGGTGGGGATTTGACTGTTTAAGCTGCTGCTGCTACTAACAGAAGGTCTATTTCACCAGCTCTGAGGACTCCTGGTTATCTTAAAGTTCTCTCCATCTTTGAGAAATGCTTCCATCTCTTCCAATAATTCATAATTTAGAACTCAATCCTATAAATATTTAAGAAAGCATGTACATGCTGGTGCCTGATCATTCATTGAACTCGGTGAGACTAAACACAAAGTGTAAAGTTGAGCGGGTTGGGTAATCCTTTTGTGATGAGGACAATTGTCACTAAAATGTGAGTTTTAACATTTAATTTCAGGTAACTTCAATCATACGGTTGAAGCTAGGCTGGTTGTTCACATCTGCGGTCAGATCCCTTCTGTTATGCAGTCACTGTAATGTATGCAGCTGTAGAGCATGGCAATGTCATCGGAAGCAAGGAGGCCAGACAGCAGTCTTCAAGAAACTTAGGAGGTGGTGGTGGCCTGTTGGTCCCTGAAGTGTAAAACCACTGAGCTGTCGTGCTCGGGACTGTGCTTAGTGAGGAGCTTTGCCACTGAGAACATGAGACTTTAGCATCTGAACTCTTGCTCTGGACAGGAGGTGTTGGTGTGTGGGGTGATGATGTTTTCCAGTGGGAGCACGTGCTTCGGCACAGTGAATTGATGCTGTGAGAGCCTCTCCCTTCATGCAGACTGAGGATGAGAACTTTTGTACGAGGACGTTGTTGCTAACAAAAGAACCCAATTTAACTCGGTCATATTGCAGTGTTTTGTTCTTGTTTGCATTTTGTAGGTTGTCATAGATCAGTCAACAGAATGGTTTAATTTTTATTCTGTATGTTTGTCTGAATGGCACACGATACAGGAGAACTTCAACAAGTAGCTACAGACAACAGCAAGTGTAGATTTAACTATAAAAGGTGCTGTACTGTCAACTGCTAAATGCACAGCAGACTTTTATAGTTCAATTCAGAGATTTATACAGGTCTTTAGAGTTTCTCATTTGGTTTAATCTTTCACACATCAATAGAAAATAATAATCACTCAGTGCATTTTAATTGAAACAAATTTTTAAAATGCATGCTTTAGAAAAAGAAATCTGGTTCAAGGAGCCACTGAAACACATTGAAATGTATGGACTCTGTCATTTTAGCACAGTTTTATCTCCCACAGAATGAACTACTCATTATGGAAGTTCCATGGTCAGTTTTACTCAAGAAATTATGCTGACAATAAGTGTATCTTTTTTTTCCCCTCCTCTCAGGCTTTGTGAGCCAAAGAAAGATTTAATTGCCCGAGTAGTGAAAATAATTGGGAAGAGAAAAGCTATTGAACTGCTTGTGGAAACAGCTGAAGTGGAACAAAACGGTGGACTGCTCATAGTGGTAAGAAAAATGTGATATTGTGGGTTTGCGGGGACACCCCCCCCCCCCGACTTTTTACTTGTAGAATATTTACGTAGTATGATTGCGCGGCTTTCACATTGTACAGGGTTCTCCCAGAGCCTCGTGGCCTTCCCTCCCCATGGAACTTGCTTAATAAATGCTAATGTAACCTTCCAGCGGGATTTGAGTGAGCAATGAGGTGAATGTGCCTGGAAATTGCCGCACTTTTGTATTGAGATTGGTGTCTGTTCCGCAGTGCTAACGCTGTATCTGTTACTCTGCCCCCCCTCGGGGTCTCTTGCTGGCAGACTGAAGAGTGGAGGGTTCTGAAGCTTGAATCAAAGCTTGTGGTGTTCGGATGGAGGTGAAGCCTCTGGCCCAGTGCTGCCGTGAGTCCGGTGGGTGTTTGGCAGCACGGACAAGCCTGCTGGGTTAATCAGCGTGCCGTCAGAGGCCCGCGGGCCCAGGGAGCATTTCTGATGTCGCATTTGAGGAGTGACTTTCAGAAGGGAATCTGTTAGCTTGATTAGAGAACCATTGGCTTGTGTTATCAGTAGATCAAAGCTCAGTACTGACTTCTGTTACAAATCATGGTAAAAATCCTGTACTTAATGGTTAGGTTTTCAATTTCTCGGTATGTTTTGTGGCTATTAAATAATGAGCCTCAGTGCAAAAGTTCAGCAACAAAAACAGTGGGAGGAAACTAAGAATTACCTTCGGGCATTTGTTCAGAATTTACATCTGTTAAGTTCTGTCACTGGAAGTAGAGAGGAGGAAAAAAGGGGTGGGGGGGGAAAGGCTGTCAAAAACAAAAAAAAACCAGCACAAAAAAATTACCACCTCCCGCCTCAAAAACGAGATATTGAATTGCTGTGACAGAGCTCTGGTGAAGTTCAGGCGGAGCTGGGTGCCGGGAAGGCAGTGAAATTTGTGCACTGAGGACAGGAGAGGAGGAGCGAGCCAGCGCGCAGCCTCCCCCCATCTCCCCCGCTGGCCGAGGGAGCTGAGTTTGTTCCTCGGCCGCTCTGCCGCAGCAGCCGGAGGGGGTTTGGCCCCAGGGATGGGGGCTTCCCCCCCCCCCCCCCCCGTACAGGAGGCTGCTCCTGCTGCCGCTCGCGGGGCTCAGCTGCTGCTGCCGGCTGTGCCGGTGCTCGCCCCGCCGGCCCGTCCCCCCCTTCTCTGTCCCAGCGGCTGTCCCGTCGGGTTTCCAGCCCCCGCCTGCCCCCGGTCAAACCCCCGCAGGTGCCTGCGGGGCCGCAGAAGGTCGCCCGTGGGGGGCAGCTGACGGCCCCCCCGCCCTCCCGGCGCTTCCCCCGGGCCGCGGCTGCTGACCCGCTCCCGGGGGGGGGTGGGGGTGCCTGCGGATCGCCCTCCCCCGCCGCCTGGGTGCGGACACCGCCTCCGCGCCCCGGGGCCGCTGCCGCCCGTCAAGGCCCGGTCCCGGCGGGGGGGCCGAGATGGCGGCGGGGGGGGCCGGAGCCTCTCCCGGCGCGGGGGCCGCGGGCGCCGGGGCCCGCCCGGCCCGTTGCGGTGCGGTGCGGAGCGGCGGGGAGCGCGGCCCCGTTCGCCGGGCGCCCCGGAGCCGGGCGGGCGCGGCGCGGGCGGTGTCGCCGCCTGCGGGGGTCCCGCGGGTCGGGCCGGGCCGAGGCCGGGGCGGGAAGGGTCCCCCAGGGCCCGGCCGTCTCCGCTCGGCCGAGCCGCGGGGCCGCGCCGCCCCCCTCCCCGCGGGCTGCGGGGCTGCGGGAGGGGCCCGCCCGAAACGCCTCGGCGGCGGGGCTGGGTGTGCGGCTCTGCGGGGCGGGCTGCGGCCGGGAAAGGTCTTGTCCAGCGCGGGGCGGCGGGGGAGCGGCGGAGACCCGGCTGCGGGCAGCGGCTGTTCCGCTGCTGCGGAGCCGGCGCCGCGGGCGGGGGCCGGGAGCGGAGGCGCGGCCCGGCCCCCCCGGGCTGCGGGCAGGGCGGGCGCGGGAGGCCCCGGCTGGATCAGTGCGATTCCCGTTCGTGTCTGTGTTTCAGGCCTGGAAAGTGCCCCACATCTCTCATCCTGGACCAAGGGCTTTCGGGGAGGATGGTGCGTTAGGCCGGTCCTCCGTCCCTGGGAGTGACTCTCAGGGCTGGGCTGGTTTCTAGGGCTGCTGAATTCTTGTGCAGAGTTCGACCCCTGCACGATTTACTCTTGGTTCTGCAGAGCTCGTAACCAGAGGGAGGGCTGGGTCTCTGCTGGGGGGTAGGTGGGCACTGAGAGCTCAGCTGTGCCTGTGATGGCTGCTGCTGCGGTTCCTGGGCTCACACATCAATGAAATCTGAACACGGTCTCTGCTAACAGCTGTTCTCGGTCTGCAGGAAAACCAAATGCTGAGCCTGAGCTACTGAACCTGAAGCTGCTTTTTCTTCCAGGGAAAATGCTGCATGAGGTTCAAAGCCTTGTCACTGAGGAGCCAAGGTATTGGCTGGATGTTCTCTCCACCTGGAGAAACCTTCACGGGTGTGAGGGGAAGAAAGGCAGCGTCTCTCCAGAAGACCGCTTGCCTCTGCAGAGGAAATCGGCAGAAGAGACAAATCCTGCAGCGAAAAGGCAGCAAACGGAACAGGTGAGAGAGCCCGTGCCTGAGGAGGGTCGAGTGGAAGCTGTCGCGGGGCGATTGCCAGAATACTTCCTTCACAGGTACGCTCTATGCTAAAGTGTCTGCGTGTTAGAAGAAGGTGGCGAAGGGGAAGAGAGATGTGTAGTTCATTTGTCATTTCAGCTGTGTGTTGTCTGTTTTAGAACAGCAAGCGGATTGAAGCTTTTTCTGCATTTTCTCAGAAAAGCCCTTAACCTGCATTTACCTTAAACAAGTAGAAATCCAAGGGCGGTTGTTAATTTGTGGGCACTGTTACCCTGAATTTGTTTCCAATCGATGCCTGTTATTGTGGACAAGTAAAGGCAAGAGGTTGGGGTGGCTGGGCTCGTGGAGCCTGAGGAGTGATCTGATGGTGGTTTGCAGGTGCTTAAAGGGCCATTGCGAGGACAATGGAGCCGGATTCCTCTCAGTTGTGGCAGACAGTGGAGAAGATGGGGCAAAAGGCAGAATGTGCAGCTTCCCTGTGCTCTGGGTGGGTGTTGGGGAGAACTTGTTCCCCAGGAGGGTGGTGCAGCCCTGGGAGGTGCCCTGGGGGGCAGATGGCATTAGTGGCTGGGAGAGGGTGGTGGCACAGACACCTCCAGGGGCCCTTTCCATGGAGCACTTCACCCATCTACGGTATCTTTCTACTGTGAGGAAAGGAAAAAAAAATCGAAAAGAAACCCAGTGTAGCTGCAATTTATGCAGATTTCTCTTACTTGAAGGTAACAGTCGTTTAGCGAGATCTTTCTTTCTTTGCTGCTAAAGCTGGTGCCTTGGGAAGGTGGGACGCATCAGCCTGCCAGCAGGAATGTTTGCTTCAGTTTGTGCTGTGCGTGTGAGCTCTCCTGCTCTGAAGGTGTTCAGAGCTTTCTGGATGCCCTAACAGCATTAAAATTGTGAGTTGCGGTTGTGCCTTCACAAGTTTGCTCTTAGGTTCTCTGGGTTACAGCCGCCAGAAATGTTTTGTGCGCGATACACAATTCTAAAACGATGACAGCTTTTGTTGTAGCTTGGGCAGGACTTGAACTTCGGCCTCCTGCGCTGGAGCTGAGTGACCGTCGTTTTGTCCTGCCGTGCCTCTGCTCTGCCCCTGGCTCGCCCGCTGTGCCTTGGGGTGCCTCTTCTGGTCTTTGTACCAATGTTCTTGTAGGGATAAAAGAGACCCTTTCTCTCCCCAGGTGTCTGTGAGGATGGTGCAGGCAAGGCTGTGATCTGTAGTTTTCTTGACCCCGTTATTTCTGCTGCCTGTGCCTGTTCTCTCCCCTGGCAGGAGATGGGAAGAGCCGCTGGCGCAGCGCTCTCGAAGCAGTGTGGGTGGCGGGCTGAGCTGCGGGACCCCGATCTGGGGGTCGTGGTGGACGGCCTGTGGCTGCTTCCAGGGTTGCCCCTGACATCTTTTGCTGTGTGTTCTGCTCCCTTTGCACGTGGGGCCGTGGCCTCTCCCTGTTTGTCTTTGTGCCGCTGAGTTGAGCTAGAAATGATCTGGTAGCGCTGAGCAGAGCTTTTTGGTAGGCGCTGTGTGCGTGCCGTGCAGAGCCCTCAAACACCAGCCCGGCCAGCGTGGGCCTGTACGAGAGGGGCAGGATCCACACAGGCGCTGTCTTGGGATGCTTACGGACTGCTGGGCTCCGCTGGAAACGGAGATGGCCCGAGCCACTGGGCAGCTGGTTCAGCCTCTGTAGGGGAAGAGAGCAGGCAGCAAGGCCATGTTCTCGAGGAACTGGACTTGAGAATGCCCATGGTGGGAGAGCCTCCTCCTAGACCCTCTCCCCGACGAGGAGCTTGCTTAAGGAACCCTCCCTGGTGCCAAGCTGTCTGGAGACCTCGGAGAGGCCTGGCTGCTCGTGACAAGCTGTTTCTCCATGCCTGTGCTTGGCGTGTGGAAGCTGCTCTCAACACTGATGCTGAGGCCGCCTGTGAAAGCTCCGAGTTCATCCACTGGCTCCGGTTTTCCCAGGCTCTGCATCAAATACGGCTTTGCTGAGCCTCAGGTGGGGCTCTTGGTCTTGTCCACGTTTCTGCTCTGAAAACGTTCAGGTGCTGAGGACTGGGACATTTCAAAAGCGTCGTGTTTCTCTGTGGGCTTCCCGGGGAGGGACTGCGGTCATGCAAGACCTGTTGGGGAGCTCAGTCTGCTTTTGGGATGCTCTGAACGGCACAGGAGGACAATTTCTTTGAGGTGCCTGTACTTCTGGAAGGATGACCCACACCTGCCTTCCATCTGAAATATGGCTTGGTGGCACTCATTTTTTGATGGGGGTTTGTTTTGGGGTTTTGTGTGTTTTTTTTGAAAAGGGGGTGTATGTGTGAACAGCTCAGTGCTAGTAGCTAGCATAGTGTGAAGAATCTTCTCCTGCTTAGAGTGAGTGGTTTTATAATTAAAAATACCCATTCAGTGTTACAAAACTCGGCTCCCTTAGATTCAAGTGCTTGCTGATGGATTCCTGGCTGACAAAATTCCCCTCCCTGCTTGCTTGGATATTAAATCCTCTTTAAAGTGGCCTTCAGGTTACCTAGTGTGATTTCTTCCAGCTAATCACAGTTGTCGAAAGTGTGCGTTTTTGTTCTTAAAAAGTAGGATCAGAAGTTTGTAGAAACATCTTCTGAGTCTGGTTTAAATGAGTTAAAGCTCTTGCTGCTTCAGGTTGAGGGTTTCTAATGTAATTTTTTTCCTCTTTCCGATCTTTGTACATCTTAATAACATTCACTCTGTGGTGGGGATTCCTCTTTTCAGGTGGGCATTCTCCTCACCGGGTTTGTCTAGGCAGTGTCAGAACGGGCATAATTTCTAAATGCTCTTGCTGTGAGTGTTTGTCTTCTGGTTTAACATTCACTGGACTGTCACACTGGTCTTGTGGTCTGTCTGGAGCTGAGCTGAGCACGTAGGCCAGACTTTGCAGGGGGTTATGGATAAAAGCAGAGTGTTGACGTGCGGAAAGCAGACTCCCCAATCTGTCAGACTGCAAAGCAGGGATGTTTATTCGGCGCCGGGCAGCACGGGGGGCAGTCCCACCAAAGTCGTGCGCGCCGAGCAGCAATGTGTCTCTTCAATTTATACAATCGAATATTACATATACATTAGATTTCCCAATACGCCTATACATATGCATCTATCCTCGTTGCATATCAAAATCAGTTCCGAGAAATAATTTCCATATTATAATCAGTTCCAAGAAGTAATTTCCATAGACTCCTCCCAGCTGCGCTTGCGCAGTGCCTCCTGGTGGTGGTCGTCGGGGGTCCCAAGATGAAGGCCCATCCTCTTCATCACGGTGTTCGCTGATGGCCCTTTGTTTCTGCGCAAACTCAGTTCTCCCCTGGCTCCCATCCACACAGCAGGGCCGGTCTTGACCGGTTCGAGGCGACTCCCAGCCCCTGTCAGGAACTGACCCCTTTGGATGGAGATGCCAGACTCTCTGCTTCAGTTAATTTAGACAATAGATAGGCACTATCAATTCTCTTTAAATGCATAGCAACTATTAGGTAATGCCACTTCTGTTAAAATCCCTTTTAACCCCTTCCTCCTTCAGTCCCCCCTTTTCAAAGAAGTCAGTAAATTCTTTTACTACTCTTAATTCTATTATAGTACATCATTATTCAGCATCTTCTCAAAATACTTATTGGACTCCAGCTTTCATCGTAATTGGTTCCTTTTCGATTCACTATAAGAATCTCCCGTACTCCTGCAACACCAAAGGCTACACCTAATCAAAATACACAAAATGATACCTAGCATTATGATCCAAACCATTGTAACAAATAATTGCCTCAGCCATCCTAAATTAGGTAACCAAGAGGTGAGCTTTTCCCATATTTCCGAGAAACCCCAGGATGTATCATCTTGGGCAACGATGTAACACCTTGGTCTTTTCCCAGATTTCATTCAAATCTGTTTCTATTCTTTTATTCTGGTTTACATAGGTGCAACAGGTTTGATTAATAACCAGGCACAATCCTCCTTCCTCAGCTAAAAGCATAGCTAATCCCATTCGATTTTGCTTTACCACCTTGCTTAAAGATTCTACTTCTAATTGTATTCCTGGTATGGCATCCAATGTTAAATTTTCCGGAGTTTCGACAGTAGCCGATATATTAACTATAGCTTTCTCTAACTCGCTTACTCCCAAAGAGGGGATTAACCATCGCACAAAGCTATGAAAGCCGGTGCCTCGAATTACCAACGGATTCTCCGCTCTCTTAAAACGAATCCAGGGGGTTCTTAAAAGTCCCGTAAGAGGGGAGGTACCTTTGTGAATGCTTGCTCCAGGCGTAAGGTACGCTCTAGTACAATGTCCTTTCCAGCTTAAAGGTAAGCTCTTTCTAGCCCTTCCGTCACCGCAAAGCCACCAATATCCAGGTCCCATGTTGCATCTTGGACCCTTGTTCTGTTCTCTACCATCTTCCCTACCTTTTTCCTTTCTTGGTGTTTGAATGAGGTATAAACTTGAAGTCAAGTTTAATCTGTTTCAGTCTTTCCGCATCAAAAGTGCCTAAATCTTTGGCAGCAGGACAGTCTTTCGTATCTATCCATGTTTTGTCTTCGAATCCTAAACAACGACCCAAAATCACTACCTTTTCTGAGAGCGGGAGGTCTAGGTCAAAACTTGGTCCTTCTCTTGCATTCCCCTTCCCATACACACGTGATCCATTCGTGTTCATTCCATTAGTGTAAATGGCCCAATTTCTAGTTGATATTCCTATTAAAGGGAGTTGTAGCCCACCCCGAGGGAGAGTATTGCATATCCAACAATCGGATAAGTTCAGTATTCTTGACATATTTTCAGTTATTTGTAAATAGGTGTTTTGGCTCCAGGCTTCCCCTCTAGGTAATGTCCATCCTAAAAATACAATTTTTATCAATGCCTTGATACTTTGAGCTTCAAGGGTCCAATTTCTCGCGATGCCCGTGGCTGTTTAGGTGCCCTTTTGACTCTGGTGTGATGAATCCAGGCGTTCTGTTCCTTGATCCTGATGGCCGTGAAGGAGGTGAGCAGTACTTGGTATGGTCCTTCCCACTGTGGCTCTGAAGTTTTTTCTGCAAGAGACTTTATATATACATAATCTCCAGGGTGTATATTAAGTACAGGTCCATCTAGACCCCTCCCCCGGGTTCCAACCACATGTTTCCTGATTTTGCTTAATTGTTTGCTCAATGCCACCAAATAAGAAGTCATAATTTCATCCCCAATTTGCGTGGATATCCCCTTCTGTATCCCGTAGGGTCGTGCATACAGGATCTCAAAGGGGCTCAGTCCCTCCCTTGCCCTTGGCCTTGTCCGTATACACAGGAGGGCTAGAGGGAGGGACTGAGGCCATGCCAAATTTGCTTCTTGCCCTAATTTCACAATTTGTTGCTTGATGAAGTGGTTCATTTTCTCCACTTGGCCGCTCAACTGAGGGCGGTATGGGGTGTGGAGTTGCCAATCTATACCCAGGTGACGGCTAGTTTGTTGTAGTATTTTTGAAACAAAATGTGGTCCCCTATCAGAAGACATAGTTGCTGGAACCCCAAAATGTGATGTTATCTCTTGTATTAATACTTTAGTTACTTGCCGAGCTTTAGCTGTCCTGGTTGGGAATGCCTCCGGCCAACCTGAAAAGGTATCGGTTAATACCAGTGGATATCGGTACCCCGCTTTTCTTGGGAGTTCCGTGAAATCAATTTGCCATTGTTGTCCAGGCCCATTACCTTTTCCAGTCTGACCCATTTCTGGTTTAGGGTTATTTTTTGGATGAGTCTGGAGGCAAAGATCGCACTGCTGAGTCAGCTGTCTCACCGTGGTGTATAGGTTTCTGGCCACAATCTCTCTAATTAGATGTTTATACAGAGCCTCTGTCCCCCAGTGCCTTTTCCTATGTTCTTCCCTTACCAGATGCCATATCAGACAGGAGGGAATGATTAGTTTTCCCTATGGGGTTTGAGCCCACCCCTCCTCATTCTATGACCCTTCTAAATCTGTAATAAGTTTCTGATCTTCCTTAGTATATTCTGGCTTACCTTCTAGGGAGACTCGTCCATCAGGGATTAAAGCCCCTTCAGTTCTTCCCTCCGTTTTAGCCACCTGTTTTGCCTCTCTGTCCGCCAGCTCGTTTCCTTTTTCCAATTCTGAGCTCACTTTCTGGTGCGCCTTAATATGCGTGATTGCCACTTTCTCGGGGAGTTGAACTGCCTCCAGTAGTTTCAGAATTTCTTCTGCATGTTTGATGTTTTTCCCTTGAGAGTTCAATAGTCCTCTTTCCTTCCAGATCGCTCCGTGCGCATGCACAGCTCCGAAGGCACACTTCGAGTCTGTGTAGATATTCACCACTTTGCCTTGGGCCAATTCCAAGGCACGGGTTAAAGCAATTATCTCTGCCTTTTGCATGGAGGTGTTTATGGGCAAAGGTCCTGACTCTGTGATTTCTTGACTGGTGGTAACAGCGTGCCCCGCGTGTCTCCTGCCACTCAGAACATAGCTGCTTCCATCTGTGAACCAGTTTTCTCCGTTTTCCATAGGGCTGTCTCTCAAATCCGGGCGACTTGCATAGGTTGTTTCAGTGGTCTCCAAGCAGTCATGATGCACTGGTTCTCCTGTGTTTCCACTGAGAAAGGCAGCTGGATTGACATTGTTAGTAACTGCAATCTGCACATCATCCTGCTCTGCCAGTATAGCCTGATATCTCAGGAATCTTTGTGGAGAAAGCCAGTGTCCTCCTTTTGCTTCCAATACTGTGGATACCGTGTGGGACACCAAGACAGTCATTTTCTGGCCCAAGGTAAATTTTCGGGCTTCCTGTATATTTAATATTACAGCTGCAACTGCTCTCAGGCATCCAGGCCAACCCTTCGCAGTTGCATCCAGTTGTTTGGAGAGATAGGCAACTGCTCGTCGATACGGACCCAGATCTTGTGCTGATATCCCCAGAGCAATCCCCTGCTTTTCGTGAGAGAAAAGTAAAAACGGCTTACTCACATCTGGGAGCCCTAGGGCAGGGGCCGACATCAGAGCCTTTTTCAGTAGTTCAAAGGCTTGCGTGGTCTCCTTGTTCCATTCAAGGTGATTTTGTCCAGCAGCTGTTAGTGCATACGGTGGTTTAACAAGCAGCCCATAATTATAAATCCACAGCCGGCACCAGCCGGTCATTCCCAAGAAAGTCCGTAGCTCTGTCACTGTCTGAGGTCTCGGAGTTTGGCATATTGCCTCTTTACGGGCCTGTCCCAGAGTTCTTTGTCCAGCACTAATCTCATAGCCCACGTAAATCACCTCACGCTGCATTATCTGGGCCTTCTTTTTAGATACCCGGTACCCTTGGAGCCCAAGAAATTTAGTAGACTCACCGTCCAAGTGATACAACCACACTGTAGCAATTTCCCTTCTTCAGACGGGATTTCCCAGGACTCCAAGTCTTTTGCAAGTTGATTACCGAAGATGGTAGGACTGTTCTTAAATCCTTGTGGCAGCACCGTCCAAGTGAGCTGAGTCTTTCGACCAGTTTTGGGGTTCTCCCATTCAAATGCAAATAATTTCTGACTGGCTTCATGGAGAGGGAGGCAAAAGAAAGCATCTTTCAAATCTAAAACAGTAAACCAGGTTAATTTGGGAGCCAATACGGTCAACAAAGTATATGGGTTTGCTACTACTGGGTAGAGGTCCTCTGTTATTTTGTTTATGGCTCGCAAATCCTGGACCACCCGATACGACCCGTCAGATTTACAGACAGGTAGTATAGGGGTGTTAAAATCCGACTTGCACTCTTTCAATAATCCTAATTGTAAAAATCTTTCTATTTCTGGCCGGATTCCTTCTTTATCTTCCTGTCTTAGGGGATATTGCTTAACTCTTACCAGTTGCCGGCCTTCTTTGAGTCTGACTTCAACGGGTGGAGCATTCTTTGCTCTTCCAGGGACATCAGTGGCCCATACCCCAGGGTACACCTGGTTTAGGATCTCCTCGGGAATTTTTCCTTCTGTGGGAGGACTGGTTAGAAATAGACTCAGTACCTGAATATATTGTGGATCCTTTACCTCCAGAGTAATTTCTCCTTTTTCAAATGTAATTTTTGCACCCAGTTGTTCCAACAAATCCCTTCCCAGAAGTGCCTTTGGGGAGTTGGGCATATACAAGAATTTGTGGATGCCCCATTGTTTTCCTAATTTATACTTCAAAGGTTTACAAAAGTATGCCTTTTCACTGTGGCCAGTTGCCCCTTTTACCACGATATAGTCACTCCCCAGGGGCATCAAGGCTTGATTCAAAAGTGAGTATGTTGCCCCCATGTCAACCAAAAATTCTACCTCTCGTTCCTTCCCTAGCTTCATTATAACCAGTGGATCCGCTAGGGTGGATTCCACAGGTCCCCGTCAATCTTCCTTTACATGGGCTATTTTTTCTATCTGGCGGCCTCGTCCCTTTTCCTTATTTTTTGGACATTCCCTTTTCCAATGACCAAATCTTTTACACAGCGCACGTTGGTCTTTACCCAACCGGGACAATTCCTGTCTAGGCCTTCTTCCTTCCTCTTCCCTAACAACTGTCACTATTCTCTGGCCTTGCCTGCATCCCTCTTCTCTATTGCTAAACACTCTCCATGCTTCATCCAGCAGGACTTTCAAGTTCCTCCTTTTTGTAGGATGCAACTTCTGGAGTTTGCACCTAATGTCTCCCGTAGACTGACCCAAAAATAGGGAGACTAGTTGTTGTATCCCTGCCTCTGACCCAGGGTCCAGCGGTGTGTTACGGCGCATTACATCCCTCAGTCGATCCAGGAATTGGGATGGGGACTTGGAAGGACCCTGTTTAACTGCATATAAAGCTGACCGCTTTATAGTTCTGGGAATGGCCCTTTCCATTCCTTTAAAAATCCACTCTTGGTATGCCTGCAGTCTCTCCGTATGAGCAGACCTGTTAGCATCCCACTTTGGGTCTTGGAGGGGGAAATAATCCTTAACATCACCTTCCGCAGTCTTATAGTGATCTTCAGCCAGATCACCTGCAGTTTTTAGAATTAACTGTTTCTCTGTATCGGTTACATATTCTAATGGTAATTGCATATCATTCCAATCTGGATTATGTTGTTTCATTATGAATTGAAAGTGTTTAGCGACACCCACTGGGTCGACCCGATGTTCCCGGGCTACCTTTTTCCAGGCGTCTAAATCGGTGGTGGAAAAAGGTATTTTGATTAGCATAGTTCCACCATCAAGTCCTACTGCCTCTTGGAGAGGTGCTTGTAAGACCATTGTAGCGAATTTCTTCCTAGTCCGGGAAGATACAGGGCTGTCTGAAGGAGTGGGAATTTCATCCGAGTTCGCATCCGGTTCCTGTGGTTGAGGAGGAGGCTTAAACAAGTCAGTCAGATCTTGTTCTGGTGCCTGGTGAATTTTGTCAGCTTTAGTACATCTTTGCCGAATGCTACATGCCGAACAACACCGCCTCAGTTTTCCCCCGAGTTCTTTATTATTTTCTTGCTCGAGTGCGAGTACCGTGGGGTCCTGTGGTGGTATCATTCCACAGTCCCTTTGCCACTCCGGATGGTTTCCGTATCTGCGTATGAAACCTCATCCTGTTTTCCTTCTCTCCTTAAAACCAGCATTAATTGCAAGAGAGTATTATAATCTATTGACCCGTTTAATGGCCACTTGGCCCCATCTTCCAATTTATGTAGAGGCCACTATTAATTGCAATATTTGATAAGGGTCCTTTTACTTTCCGTGCCTCCGGTCCCAGCAATGTCTTTCCAGTGAGTGAGCACACAGCCTAAAGGACTCTTTTTCAAAACTCCTCCCTGATTGTTACCCATTTCGCGACTTATTGCCCCTTTAACTTGCCTTTTGCTATTCTTTTAATAAGTTTCCACGCGAATCGCTTCTTACAATTCACTATAGTTTCTTCCCAATCTTTCTCCCCCACGTCCCAAATTTCCGGAATCAAATTTTCCCTTCCACGCACCAGCTTCACTACCTTTCCCAGCTATAAAACCGTGGGGTCCGGGGAAGGCACTTAGGACACTGCGCTCCTCGCCTCCTAGATACACAGGACCTCTTTTTATCACAAGATTTACACTTCAACAGGACCCAAGCTTGGTGCCAATTCTGATATAATCTAGGAGCTAGCCCACGTGCGAAGCAGGGAATTATTCCTGCTTGCCCCCCAACCCCAGGACTTGTAAGGATTTCTGGAGGTTGTTCCCAATCTAAGGCTACCTGCCACCTGGTGGGAGTCACGAATGCCCCTTTCCAATAAAATCTCCCTTCTCCCCTTTGTATCCAGTTCCCCCCCTCATTCAAATACTCCCAAGGTTTGAGCCCAAACCACCTAAGGAGTGATTTCTTTTGCGCTGCCACTTTAATAATTAACCAGTTCCCACTCCCTGTCACTTAGGAGAGTGATTAGGCACTACCGCAGCCCAAGTTGCACATCACAAGATTTACAGGCTTTATAATTATTCCAAGCACTTTGTCCGTCTCTGGCCGTGCTCCTCGCGGAGTTACGGAACCGCAGATCGGGACTCCCACTCGCTTCACCGCAGTGCTGTGTCTCAGCCACACATACACACGCACAAAGGCAAAACTTTTCACATAAAATCCCCGGGTATTCAAATTATAATATTATCACTTCAGTTAACATTCGTATAAAAACCACCCAAACACAATTACAGTTAGCATTCATACAAAAACCACTCAAACGCAATTGCGTGCAGGTCGGCTTACCTTCTCCTGCTGCTTCTGTGCAAAACCCGCCCGAACGCAGCTGTGCAGAAGTCAGCATTATAAAACCCGCCCGAACGCAGCTGTGCGGAGGTCCGCTTCCCCTTCTGTACCAAACATGTAACCAGTGGGGTGCCCCAGGGGTCAGCACTGGGCCCGGCCTTGTTTAACTTCTTCATCAGTGACCCGGATGAAGAGTTAGAGTGTACCCTCAGCAAGTTTGCTGATGACACCAAACTGGGAGGAGTGGTGGATACACCAGCAGGCTGTGCTGCCATTCAGCGAGACCTGGACAGGCTGGAGAGGTGGCCAGAGAGGAACCTGATGAGGTTCAACAAAGGCAAATGCAGGGTCCTGCACCTGGGGGGGAACAACCCCAGGCACCAGTACAGGCTGGGGCGGCCCTGCTGGAGAGCAGCTCTGCGGAGAGGGACCTGGATGTCCTGGTGGACGACAGGCTGACCATGAGCCAGCAGTGTGCCCTGGCTGCCAAGAAGGCCAATGGCATCCTGGGGTGCATCAAGAAGAGTGTGGGCCAGCAGGTCGAGGGAGGTTCTCCTTCCCCTCTACACTGCCCTAGTGAGGCCCCATCTGGAGTACTGTGTCCAGTTCTGGGCTCCCCAGTTCAAGAAAGATGAGGAGCTCCTGGAGAGAGTCCAGAGGAGGGCTACGAGGATGATGAGGGGACTGGAACATCTCTCTTACAAGGAGAGGCTGAGGGAGCTGGGCTTGTTCAGCCTGGAGAAGGCTGCGAGGGGACCTAATAAATGCTTAGAAATATCTGCAGGGTGGGTGTCAGGAGGATGGGGCCAAGCTCTTTTCAGTGGTGCCCAGCGACAGGACAAGGGGCAATGGGCACAAAGTGAGGCACAGGAAGCTCCGTCTGAACATGAGGAAGAACTTCTTCCCTCTGAGGGTGACGGAGCCCTGGCCCAGGCTGCCCAGGGAGGTTGTGGAGTCTCTGCTTCAGTTAATTTAGACAATAGATAGGCACTATCAACGCTCTTTAAATGCACAGCAACTATTAGGTAATGCCACTTCTGTTAAAATCCCTTTAACCCCTTCCTTCACCGCCGCCTCATCCCGCGCTGCCGCTACTTCATCGCGGGCAAACCGGTGTCTGGACCCCGTTAGCCCCTGACTAAACTGGGGAAAAAAAAACCCAAACCACAGATGTCACCCCCCCCGCCCCCGAACCTCGCGGGTGAGGCGGGAACGCCGTGGGCGCTGCCGTCCCTCGCACGCCCTGAGGAGAAGCCCCGCGGCGGGGGTGGCCGGCAGCCGCCGGGCCTCGATGGCGCCGGGCTGGCCGAGCGGGACAGGCCCCGCTGTCACCGGCGTCGTGGGGACATGGGGACCTGCTGCTCCCGGGGGAAGCATGCGATGGCCCCCGGTGACTTCGCAGCCGCCTCTGTCACAGTCGGGTGGCCGGTGTGGCCATGGCCCCTGAGCCCGTGCCTCACGCGGCGCCTCAGTTTCCCCATTTGCAAAGGGCCGGGCAATGGCAGGAGGGGAGCTGGGCATCCCTCGGGGCGTCTCGGGCACTGGGGACATGGGGAAAGGGACAGCTGTCACCCCCCAGCTCAGCCCCGGCCACGCAGGGCTCTGGCCGGCCCCTCAGCGCTGGTGCCTGGCTCGGCGGGCGGATGGCTCCCGCTGAGGGGTCGGGGAGAGGCTCGGAGAGCCCGTCGGGAGGGCCGGGAGCCCTCGAACAAGGGCAGGAAAATGCCCAAAGCAGGCTCCTGGCTGCAAAAAGAGCGCGTTCGGGGGGACGGGGTGACGGCAGAGGGTGGCACCGGCTCGTCCCTGGTGCCCGGCCTGGCCCCGGCTGCTCTGCCCTGACCCGGCCTGTGGCTGCTGCTTCCCTCTGCATCCCCCGCTGCCGAGGGACAGGGGGGTGCTTCGGGGGGCACAGCGAGCCCAGGACCGTGGCAGCGAGCCCAGGATCTGCAGAGCGAGCCCAGGATCTCTGGCAACTTTCGATTCTGACCAAGAATGACTCCATCACATCAAGTAGTTTGTTTTTATTTAAAACCACATAAAAAAATAAGACTTCTGAATTCCCCTGTACAACATTATTAACAAAAAAAAATCCCCGCCGGCTCCGCAGTTGGTGACACGTAAAGACTCGACAGTGCAGACAGCCCGGGCCGGCTCCTCCTCTCCAGCCCCGAACAAGACACCTGTGAGGAAAACCAAAACTCAGCTGCGAACGGATCTGCCCGTGGCAAGGAAACCCCAGTGCCCAGCACAGCTGGGAGCAGGCGGGCGCTCCACACCTCCGCCAGACACCCGCCAGAAACACCGCGGGCCCGGGGCTGGACACAGGACAGACACGGAGGGGAGACCCGAACGGAAAACCGGGGCATCGGCAGCTGTAGCAGCAAGGCGTGGGTTGGAAACCCACCGGAATTATAAATAAATAAATAAGTTATCCTACTGGCTAGAACTTTGTTAAAAAAAAAAAGAAAGACAAATTCATGAAAATACATTAAACGACAAAAAGTGGAAAAGAGAAACAATGTAAAATCTTATCACTATTAACAACTGGATATCAAACTTTGCTCCTATATAACTTTGTACACGTTTCTAGCTCTGCTGCTTTGCACTGTTTGTGCATTCGTGAGGGCACAAAGAAGCAAAGAACCCCAGAAAATCCCCGCGAGATGGAGGCACAGGAGGCGAGCCATCGCCCGCTTGGCTCCCCAGCATCTTCTGACCTGTTTTTTCTTGAAAAGGGAAAAGGAACGGTATAGCCAGGCGAGTCTTGGAAAAGCGGCAGTGCAGGAAAATTCAAGTATTTCCTCCAGCGCAGCCCAGATCGCAACTGAAGGCACTCGAGCACGGTGACAGCGGAGAAGAGACAGCCATTCGGCCGCGGTTCCTGCTCTCCACCCCAACCAGTGCCCCCCCCCCCGGCCCCACTGAAGCTTTTCTCGCAATAAGGTGTCCGATCCTCTCGCGGTCCCAAAATTCAGCAGGTCAGGAAGACACCCGGGAGCCTCCAAACACAGAACCAAAACTCAAAAAATTGACTGGCAAAACACCAGATGAGACAGGGTCATTCAGATGGAGTCCAGGACAGCTGGGTTGGATGGTGGCCACCAGGTCTCCAGCCCAGCTCCAGGACAAGATGTGCGCGTTTCCATCTGATGATCCCTGCTCAGTGCTACGCTCACGAGGAGAAAAATCTGGTGTTCTTTGCTTCTTATGGCCAGGAGCTGTGTGGGGTTGTTACTTGCCAGGCTCCTGGATCCAACTGTGCAGGTGGATCTCGGATGACTCCTAGGGCAGGTGAGTGCCTTGCAGCCAAGGATGGTGGAAGATGTCTTCCAGAGTTGGCCTGTCCGAGGGGCACACGGACAAACACCATCTGATGAGCTGCTGGCACTCTGGGGAGAGAAACCAGAAACCGCCGGTCAGGCAGAGAAGGCTCTTGTCCACCTTGTGCCACCGTCCACGCTGCCCAGGCCATACTGAGTGTGCTCAGAGCTGCACCCAAGCCTCCCAAGTGATTATCCATTTTGGAGAGCAAGATGGGAGGACATGTGCCACCTCATCCAACCAACCGTGGGAGATGAACCTCCTCCTGGGCCATCTCCTCCAGCCACGGAAGATGAACCTCCTCCACAGCCATAAAAGCGGGAGGCTCATGTGCCTGGTGCCATCTCCCAAAACCCGCGATCCCCCCCTCGCCGCGGAGCCGGGTACCCACCTGGAGAAACCCTCCGCCGGAAGGAGAACTGCCCCTGGGCGATGTCGGCGTCCTGCTCGAAGGGGACGTCCCCGCAGACCATGGCGTAGAGCAGCACGCCCAGGGACCAGATGGTGGCCGTGCGCCCGTGGTAGCGGTGGTAGCGCACCCACTCCGGCGGGCTGTACACCCGCGTTCCTGCGGGATACAGGCGGAGCTCGTCAGGCGGACGCTGCGGGCTCCCGGCCCGAGCATCCTCACCCCCGGGGACGCGGGGTGACGGGGACACGGGACACAGCCGGTGTCACCACGTGGCTCTTGTTTACAAACTTTGGGTTGTAAAAAGCAGCCGCCAGTGCCGGAAGAGGTCAGCGCGCGCCCGGGGAAGGCCGGACCCTCACGAGGGTGGGGGAAAAAAACCCCAGACCACCCCACGGGTGGGGAACAACCACGCCTTGCCCCTCCCCACCCCCCTGGCCTTGGCCGAAAAATGAAAGAGAAATAAGCCAAGGCAATCAAAGGGAGCGGAGCAGCCCAGTCCCTTCTGTGGCTGCAGAGCGAGCGGGGCTTTGCAGCCCCCCCCCGGGGCGGTTGTTCTGCTGGGTGGGCTCCCCCCGCCCCAGCGCGGGGCAGGGTGGGGGGCCCAGGCTGCTGGCAGCGCTGGGAGCTGGCTCCCGTTTCACAGCATCCACCCCGGGCCAAAACGCAGCTCGGCAGCCGGCTGAATGTTTAAAAATTCTTCTTCCCCCCCCCCAGCAAATGGTGCCCGGGCAGGCTGGGCCGTGCAGTGCCCGGTACCGGCAGCACCCTCCTGGCTGTGGGCTCACCGTCAAATTCGGTGTAGACGGTGTCCTTGAGGAAGGTGCCGCAACCGAAGTCGATGAGCTTGAGCTCGCCGGTGGCCAGGTTGACGATGATGTTCTCGTCCTTGATGTCGCGGTGCAGGACGCCGCAGTTGTTGCAGTGTCGCACGGCCTCCAGCACCTGACGGAAAAGCTCCCGAGCCAGATCCTCGGGCAGGAACTCTCGTTCTGTGATGAAGTCAAAGAGATCCTGCGACGGCTCCGGACGCTCCAGCACCAGCACGTAGCAGTCGGGCAGCTCGTACCAGTCGAGGAGCTGGATGACGCCGCGGAACCCGGAGCCCACCTGCTTCAGGAGCACAATCTCCATCGGCACACGGGTGCCACAGGGCTGCCGGGGGGAACCACAATGCTGTCAGCGGGGCTGATGCTGCGCCGGTGGTCCGGTACCCCCTGCCTGGGATGCTCCGGTGCCCCCCTGCCTGGCCCCAACGGTCCTGGCATCCCTCGGTCCCCGTGACCCCCCCTGCCCGGCCCCAACGCTCCTGGCATCGCCCTGCCCCAGGCATGCTCCAGTGCCCCCCCCTGCCCCGGGGATGCTCCGGTGCCCCCCTCCCCTGCCCCAGTGGTCCTGGGCATCGCCATGCCCCGGGGATGCTCTGCGTCCCCCGGTGCCCCCCTGACCAGCCGCCACGGTCCTGGCATCTCTCAGTCCCGGTGACTCCCCCCTGCCCGGCCCCAATAGTCCTGGCATCTCCCAACCCCACACATGCTCCGGTGCCCCCCTCCCCTGCCCCAACGGTCCTGGCATCCCCCTGCCCCGGGGATGCTCCGGTGCCCCCCTCCCCTGCCCCAATAGTCCTGGCATCTCCCGACCCCACGCATGCTCCGGTGCCCCCCTCCCCTGCCCCAACGGTCCTGGCATCCCCCTGCCCCGGGGATGCTCCGCGTCCCCCGCTTCCCCCCCTCCCGGGCCCCGGCCTATCCCCCCCGCTGCCGCCCCGCTGCCCCCCCCCACTCACCAGTTCGCCCCACCGGCCGATGCTCTCCCGGGGCACGTGTTTGATGGCCACCTGCAAGCCAAGGGCAGCGCCGGGCTGAGCACGCCGCCCGCCCCGCCGCCTCTCCCCCTCCTTCCTCCTCCTCCTCCTCCTCCTCCTCCTCCTCCTCCTCCTCCTCCTCGCCGCCGTCCCCGCCACTTACCGGGCTGCCGTCGGAGAGCCGGACAGCCGCGTACACGGTGCCGAAGCCGCCGGAGCCCAGCAGCGAGCCCACCCGGTACAGGTGCTCCAGCGGCTCCTTCTCCTGCCCTGCGGGCGAGGCGGCCGCAAGCGCTCCGCCGGGGCCCCAACCGCCCCGCAGCCGTCCCCGGAGGGCGGCACCCGCCCGCTTCTCTCTTACCGGGCTGCCGCTTCCCGCCGCCGAGCTCCCCGCCGCTCCCGGGACGCGGACGAGCCGACGGGGTGGTGTTCGCCGGCAGCGTCCCGACTCGCTCGCCCGGTTTCGCAACCGCTGCCGGCTTCTGCCGAGCCCCTCCGCCTACCGGTAACCCGGTCCCGGCGGGCGCGGGCCAGCGCCGGGGGGGGGCAGCGGCGGCGGCGGCGGCGGCGGCGGCGGGGCGGCTGCCGGGCGCGGTGCCGGGCTCCCGGGGGGCTCGGCGGGGCCCGGCCGGCCCCGGCTGGAGCAGGGCCCGGGGGCGGGCCGCCCGCGGGCGGAAGGCGGTGCCGCCATGGCAGGCCCAGCCGCGGCGGCCCGCCCAGCGCCGCCAGAGCCAACAGGGGGAGCGGCGGGCGGAGGCGCGGCCGCGGCGGAGGGCGGCCGGGCGGGACGGAGCAGGCGCCGAGGGCGCGGGGGACGCGGCGGGCGCCGTCCCGGCGGCTTCGGGGGGGCAGCGGGAGGCGGGCGAAGGGGTCCGGCGGGCCGTGGGGAGCGGCTGCGCGGCGAGCGTCCGTCCGTCCGCGGCCGCGTTCCGAGCTCGAGTCCCGCCGCGTCCCGCGGTTGCAACGGATCACGGTGGAACGCGAGGCTGTCCGTTAAGCGCGCGGCTGCGGGGCGCGAGGGGGAGCGGAGCGGAGCCCACCCGAACGGCGCTGCGGGGGCGCGCGGGGCTCGGCGCGAGGATGCGGCCGCTGCGGGAGCGGGCGGGCCGGGGCCGGGGCCATGGCGGGGAGAGGCTCGGAGAGCCCGTCGGGAGGGCCGGGAGCCCTCGAACAAGGGCAGGAAAATGCCCAAAGCAGGCTCCTGGCTGCAAAAAGAGCGCGTTCGGGGGGGCGCGGTGACGGCAGAGGGCGGCACCGGCTCGTCCCTGGCGCCCGGCCTGGCCCCGGCTGCTCTGCCCTGACCCGGCCTGTGGCTGCTTTGCAGACTTTGCAGGGGGTTATGGATAAAAGCAGAGTGTTGGCGTGCGGAAAGCAGACTCCCCAATCTGTCAGACTGCAAAGCAGGGATGTTTATTCGGCGCCGGGCAGCACGGGGGGCAGTCCCACCAAAGTCGTGCGTGCCGAGCAGCAACGTGTCTCTTCAATTTATACAATCGAATATTACATATACATTAGATTTCCCAATACGCCTATACATATGCATCTATCCTCGTTGCATATCAAAATCAGTTCCGAGAAATAATTTCCATATTATAATCAGTTCCAAGAAGTAATTTCCATAGACTCCTCCCAGCTGCGCTTGCGCAGTGCCTCCTGGTGGTGGTCGTCGGGGGTCCCAAGATGAAGGCCCATCCTCTTCATCATGGTGTTCGCTGATGGCCCTTTGTTTCTGCGCAAACTCAGTTCTCCCCTGGCTCCCATCCACTCCGCAGGGCCGGTCTTGACCGGTTCGAGGCGACTCCCAGCCCCTGTCAGGAACTGACCCCTTTGGATGGAGATGCCAGACTCTCTGCTTCAGTTAATTTAGACAATAGATAGGCACTATCAATTCTCTTTAAATGCACAGCAACTATTAGGTAATGCCACTTCTGTTAAAATCCCTTTTAACCCCTTCCTCCTTCAGTCCCCCCTTTTCAAAGAAGTCAGTAAATTCTTTTACTACTCTTAATTCTATTATAGTACATCATTATTCAGCATCTTCTCAAAATACTTATTGGACTCCAGCTTTCATCGTAATTGGTTCCTTTTCCATTCACTATAAGAATCTCCCGTACTCCTGCAACACCAAAGGCTACACCTAATCAAAATACACAAAATGATACCTAGCATTATGATCCAAACCATTGTAACAAATAATTGCCTCAGCCATCCTAAATTCGGTAACCAAGAGGTGAGTTTTTCCCATATTTCCGAGAAACCCCAGGATGTATCATCTTGGGCAACGATGTAACACCTTGGTCTTTTCCCAGATTTCATTCAAATCTGTTTCTATTCTTTTATTCTGGTTTACATAGGTGCAACAGGTTTGATTAATAACCAGGCACAATCCTCCTTCCTCAGCTAAAAGCATAGCTAATCCCATTCGATTTTGCTTTACCACCTTGCTTAAAGATTCTACTTCTAATTGTATTCCTGGTATGGCATCCAATGTTAAATTTTCCGGAGTTTCGACAGTAGCCGATATATTAACTATAGCTTTCTCTAACTCGCTTACTCCCAAAGAGGGGATTAACCATCGCACAAAGCTATGAAAGCCGGTGCCTCGAATTACCAACGGATTCTCCGCTCTCTTAAAACGAATCCAGGGGGTTCTTAAAAGTCCCGTAAGAGGGGAGGTACCTTTGTGAATGCTTGCTCCAGGCGTAAGGTACCCTCTAGTACAATGTCCTTTCCAGCTTAAAGGTAAGCTCTTTCTAGCCCTTCCGTCACCGCAAAGCCACCAATATCCAGGTCCCATGTTGCATCTTGGACCCTTGTTCTGTTCTCTACCATCTTCCCTACCTTTTTCCTTTCTTGGTGTTTGAATGAGGTATAAACTTGAAGTCAAGTTTAATCTGTTTCAATCTTTCCGCATCAAAAGTCCCTAAATCTTTGGCAGCAGGACAGTCTTTCATATCTATCCATGTTTTGTCTTCGAATCCTAAACAACGACCCAAAATCACTACCTTTTCTGAGAGCGGGAGGTCTAGGTCAAAACTTGGTCCTTCTCTTGCATTCCCCTTCCCATACACACGTGATCCATTCGTGTTCATTCCATTAGTGTAAATGGCCCAATTTCTAGTTGATATTCCTATTAAAGGGAGTTGTAGCCCACCCCGAGGGAGAGTATTGCATATCCAACAATCGGATAAGTTCAGTATTCTTGACATATTTTCAGTTATTTGTAAATAGGTGTTTTGGCTCCAGGCTTCCCCTCTAGGTAATGTCCATCCTAAAAATACAATTTTTATCAATGCCTTGATACTTTGAGCTTCAAGGGTCCAATTTCTCGCGATGCCCGTGGCTGTTTAGGTGCCCTTTTGACTCTGGTGTGATGAATCCAGGCGTTCTGTTCCTTGATCCTGATGGCCGTGAAGGAGGTGAGCAGTACTTGGTATGGTCCTTCCCACTGTGGCTCTGAAGTTTTTTCTGCAAGAGACTTTATATATACATAATCTCCAGGGTGTATATTAAGTACAGGTCCATCTAGACCCCTCCCCCGGGTTCCAACCACATGTTTCCTGATTTTGCTTAATTGTTTGCTCAATGCCACCAAATAAGAAGTCATAATTTCATCCCCAATTTGCGTGGATATCCCCTTCTGTATCCCGTAGGGTCGTGCATACAGGATCTCAAAGGGGCTCAGTCCCTCCCTTGCCCTTGGCCTTGTCCGTATACACAGGAGGGCTAGAGGGAGGGACTGAGGCCATGCCAAATTTGCTTCTTGCCCTAATTTCACAATTTGTTGCTTGATGAAGTGGTTCATTTTCTCCACTTGGCCGCTCAGCTGAGGGCGGTATGGGGTGTGGAGTTGCCAATCTATACCCAGGTGACGGCTAGTTTGTTGTAGTATTTTTGAAACAAAATGTGGTCCCCTATCAGAAGACATAGTTGCTGGAACCCCAAAATGTGATGTTATCTCTTGTATTAATACTTTAGTTACTTACCGAGCTTTAGCTGTCCTGGTTGGGAATGCCTCCGGCCAACCTGAAAAGGTATCGGTTAATACCAGTGGATATCGGTACCCCGCTTTTCTTGGGAGTTCCGTGAAATCAATTTGCCATTGTTGTCCAGGCCCATTACCTTTTCCAGTCTGACCCATTTCTGGTTTAGGGTTATTTTTTGGATGAGTCTGGAGGCAAAGATCGCACTGCTGAGTCAGCTGTCTCACCGTGGTGTATAGGTTTCTGGCCACAATCTCTCTAATTAGATGTTTATACAGAGCCTCTGTCCCCCAGTGCCTTTTCCTATGTTCTTCCCTTACCAGATGCCATATCAGACAGGAGGGAATGATTAGTTTTCCCTATGGGGTTTGAGCCCACCCCTCCTCATTCTATGACCCTTCTAAATCTGTAATAAGTTTCTGATCTTCCTTAGTATATTCTGGCTTACCTTCTAGGGAGACTCGTCCATCAGGGATTAAAGCCCCTTCAGTTCTTCCCTCCGTTTTAGCCACCTGTTTTGCCTCTCTGTCCGCCAGCTCGTTTCCTTTTTCCAATTCTGAGCTCACTTTCTGGTGCGCCTTAATATGTATGATTGCCGCTTTCTCGGGGAGTTGAACTGCCTCCAGTAGTTTCAGAATTTCTTCTGCATGTTTGATGTTTTTCCCTTGAGAGTTCAATAGTCCTCTTTCCTTCCAGATCGCTCCGTGCGCATGCACAGCTCCGAAGGCACACTTCGAGTCTGTGTAGATATTCACCACTTTGCCTTGGGCCAATTCCAAGGCACGGGTTAAAGCAATTATCTCTGCCTTTTGCATGGAGGTGTTTATGGGCAAAGGTCCTGACTCTGTGATTTCTTGACTGGTGGTAACAGCGTGCCCCGCGTGTCTCCTGCCACTCAGAACATAGCTGCTTCCATCTGTGAAGCAGTTTTCTCCGTTTTCCATAGGGCTGTCTCTCAAATCCGGGCGACTTGCATAGGTTGTTTCAGTGGTCTCCAAGCAGTCATGATGCACTGGTTCTCCTGTGTTTCCACTGAGAAAGGAAGCTGGATTGACATTGTTAGTAACTGTAATCTGCACATCATCCTGCTCTGCCAGTATAGCCTGATATCTCAGGAATCTTTGTGGAGAAAGCCAGTGTCCTCCTTTTGCTTCCAATACTGTGGATACCGTGTGGGACACCAAGACAGTCATTTTCTGGCCCAAGGTAAATTTTCGGGCTTCCTGTATATTTAATATTACAGCTGCAACTGCTCGCAGGCATCCAGGCCAACCCTTTGCAGTTGCATCCAGTTGTTTGGAGAGATAGGCAACTGCTCGTCGATACAGACCCAGATCTTGTGCTGATATCCCCAGAGCAATCCCCTGCTTTTCGTGAGAGAAAAGGAAAAACGGCTTACTCACATCTGGGAGCCCTAGGGCAAGGGCCGACATCAGAGCCTTTTTCAGTAGTTCAAAGGCTTGCGTGGTCTCCTTGTTCCATTCAAGGTGATTTTGTCCAGCAGCTGTTAGTGCATACGGTGGTTTAACAAGTAGCCCATAATTATAAATCCACAGCCGGCACCAGCCGGTCATTCCCAAGAAAGTCCGTAGCTCTGTCACTGTCTGAGGTCTCGGAGTTTGGCATATTGCCTCTTTACGGGCCTGTCCCAGAGTTCTTTGTCCAGCACTAATCTCATAGCCCACGTAAATCACCTCGCGCTGCATTATCTGGGCCTTCTTTTTAGATACCCGGTACCCTTGGAGCCCAAGAAATTTAGTAGACTCACCGTCCAAGTGATACAACCACACTGTAGCAATTTCCCTTCTTCAGATGGGATTTCCCAGGACTCCAAGTCTTTTGCAAGTTGATTACCGAAGATGGTAGGACTGTTCTTAAATCCTTGTGGCAGCACCGTCCAAGTGAGCTGAGTCTTTCGACCAGTTTTGGGGTTCTCCCATTCAAATGCAAATAATTTCTGACCGGCTTCATGGAGAGGGAGGCAAAAGAAGGCATCTTTCAAATCTAAAACAGTAAACCAGGTTAATTTGGGAGCCAATACGGTCAACAAAGTATATGGGTTTGCTACTACTGGGTAGAGGTCCTCTGTTATTTTGTTTGTGGCTCGCAAATCCTGGACCACCCGATACGACCCGTCAGATTTACAGACAGGTAGTATAGGGGTGTTAAAATCCGACTTGCACTCTTTCAATAATCCTAATTGTAAAAATCTTTCTATTTCTGGCCGGGTTCCTTCTTTATCTTCCTGTCTTAGGGGATATTGCTTAACTCTTACCAGTTGCCGGCCTTCTTTGAGTCTGACTTCAACGGGTGGAGCATTCTTTGCTCTTCCAGGGACATCAGTGGCCCATACCCCAGGGTACACCTGGTTTAGGATCTCCTCGGGAATTTTTCCTTCTGTGGGAGGACTGGTTAGAAATAGACTCAGTACCTGAATATATTGTGGATCCTTTACCTCCAGAGTAATTTCTCCTTTTTCAAATGTAATTTTTGCACCCAGTTGTTCCAACAAATCCCTTCCCAGAAGTGCCTTTGGGGAGTTGGGCATATACAAGAATTTGTGGATGCCCCATTGTTTTCCTAATTTATACTTCAAAGGTTTACAAAAGTATGCCTTTTCACTGTGGCCAGTTGCCCCTTTTACCACGATATAGTCACTCCCCAGGGGCATCAAGGCTTGATTCAAAAGTGAGTATGTTGCCCCCATGTCAACCAAAAATTCTACCTCTCGTTCCTTCCCTAGCTTCATTATAACCAGTGGATCCGCTAGGGTGGATTCCACAGGTCCCCGTCAATCTTCCTTTACATGGGCTATTTTTTCTATCTGGCGGCCTCGTCCCTTTTCCTTATTTTTTGGACATTCCCTTTTCCAATGACCAAATCTTTTACACAGCGCACGTTGGTCTTTACCCAACCGGGACAATTCCTGTCTAGGCCTTCTTCCTTCCTCTTCCCTAACAACTGTCACTATTCTCTGGCCTTGCCTGCATCCCTCTTCTCTATTGCTAAACACTCTCCATGCTTCATCCAGCAGGACTTTCAAGTTCCTCCTTTTTGTAGGATGCAGCTTCTGGAGTTTGCACCTAATGTCTCCCGTAGACTGACCCAAAAATTGGGAGACTAGTTGTTGTATCCCTGCCTCTGACCCAGGGTCCAGCGGTGTGTTACGGCGCATTACATCCCTCAGTCGATCCAGGAATTGGGATGGGGACTTGGAAGGACCCTGTTTAACTGCATATAAAGCTGACCACTTTATAGTTCTGGGAATGGCCCTTTCCATTCCTTTAAAAATCCACTCTTGGTATGCCTGCAGTCTCTCCGTATGAGCAGACCTGTTAGCATCCCACTTTGGGTCTTGGAGGGGGAAATAATCCTTAACATCACCTTCCGCAGTCTTATAGTGATCTTCAGCCAGATCACCTGCAGTTTTTAGAATTAACTGTTTCTCTGTATCGGTTACATATTCTAATGGTAATTGCATATCATTCCAATCTGGATTATGTTGTTTCATTATGAATTGAAAGTGTTTAGCGACACCCACTGGGTCGACCCGATGTTCCCGGGCTACCTTTTTCCAGGCGTCTAAATCGGTGGTGGAAAAAGGTATTTTGATTAGCATAGTTCCACCATCAAGTCCTACTGCCTCTTGGAGAGGTGCTTGTAAGACCATTGTAGCGAATTTCTTCCTAGTCCGGGAAGATACAGGGCTGTCTGAAGGAGTGGGAATTTCATCCGAGTTCGCATCCGGTTCCTGTGGTTGAGGAGGAGGCTTAAACAAGTCAGTCAGATCTTGTTCTGGTGCCTGGTGAATTTTGTCAGCTTTAGTACATCTTTGCCGAATGCTACATGCCGAACAACACCGCCTCAGTTTTCCCCCGAGTTCTTTATTATTTTCTTGCTCGAGTGCGAGTACCGTGGGGTCCTGTGGTGGTATCATTCCACAGTCCCTTTGCCACTCCGGATGGTTTCCGTATCTGCGTATGAAACCTCATCCCGTTTTCCTTCTCTCCTTCAAAACAGCATTAATTGCAAGAGAGTATTATAATCTATTGACCCGTTTAATGGCCACTTGGCCCCATCTTCCAATTTATGTAGAGGCCACTATTAATTGCAATATTTGATAAGGGTCCTTTTACTTTCCGTGCCTCCGGTCCCAGCAATGTCTTTCCAGTGAGTGAGCACACAGCCTAAAGGACTCTTTTTCAAAACTCCTCCCTGATTGTTACCCATTTCGCGACTTATTGCCCCTTTAACTTGCCTTTTGCTATTCTTTTAATAAGTTTCCACGCGAATCGCTTCTTACAATTCACTATAGTTTCTTCCCAATCTTTCTCCCCCACGTCCCAAATTTCCGGAATCAAATTTTCCCTTCCACGCACCAGCTTCACTACCTTTCCCAGCTATAAAACCGTGGGGTCCGGGGAAGGCACTTAGGACACTGCGCTCCTCGCCTCCTAGATACACAGGACCTCTTTTTATCACAAGATTTACACTTCAACAGGACCCAAGCTTGGTGCCAATTCTGATATAATCTAGGAGCTAGCCCACGTGCGAAGCAGGGAATTATTCCTGCTTGCCCCCCAACCCCAGGACTTGTAAGGATTTCTGGAGGTTGTTCCCAATCTAAGGCTACCTGCCACCTGGTGGGAGTCACGAATGCCCCTTTCCAATAAAATCTCCCTTCTCCCCTTTGTATCCAGTTCCCCCCCTCATTCAAATACTCCCAAGGTTTGAGCCCAAACCACCTAAGGAGTGATTTCTTTTGCGCTGCCACTTTAATAATTAACCAGTTCCCACTCCCTGTCACTTAGGAGAGTGATTAGGCACTACCGCAGCCCAAGTTGCACATCACAAGATTTACAGGCTTTATAATTATTCCAAGCACTTTGTCCGTCTCTGGCCGTGCTCCTCGCGGAGTTACGGAACCGCAGATCGGGACTCCCACTCGCTTCACCGCAGTGCTGTGTCTCAGCCACACATACACACGCACAAAGGCAAAACTTTTCACATAAAATCCCCGGGTATTCAAATTATAATATTATCACTTCAGTTAACATTCGTATAAAAACCACCCAAACACAATTACAGTTAGCATTCATACAAAAACCACTCAAACGCAGTTGCGTGCAGGTCCGCTTACCTTCTCCTGCTGCTTCTGTGCAAAACCCGCCCGAACGCAGCTGTGCAGAAGTCAGCATTATAAAACCCACCCGAACGCAGCTGTGCGGAGGTCCGCTTCCCCTTCTGTACCAAACATGTAACCAGTGGGGTGCCCCAGGGGTCAGCACTGGGCCCGGCCTTGTTTAACTTCTTCATCAGTGACCCGGATGAAGAGTTAGAGTGTACCCTCAGCAAGTTTGCTGATGACACCAAACTGGGAGGAGTGGTGGATACACCAGCAGGCTGTGCTGCCATTCAGCGAGACCTGGACAGGCTGGAGAGGTGGCCAGAGAGGAACCTGATGAGGTTCAACAAAGGCAAATGCAGGGTCCTACAGCTGGGGAGGAACAACCCCAGGCACCAGTACAGGCTGGGGCGGCCCTGCTGGAGAGCAGCTCTGCGGAGAGGGACCTGGGTGTCCTGGTGGACGACAGGCTGACCATGAGCCAGCAGCGTGCCCTGGCTGCCAAGAAGGCCAGTGGCATCCTGGGGTGCATCAAGAAGAGTGTGGGCCAGCAGGTCGAGGGAGGTTCTCCTTCCCCTCTACACTGCCCTAGTGAGGCCCCATCTGGAGTACTGTGTCCAGTTCTGGGCTCCCCAGTTCAAGAAAGATGAGGAGCTCCTGGAGAGAGTCCAGAGGAGGGCTAAAAGGATGATGAGGGGACTGGAACATCTCTCTTACAAGGAGAGGCTGAGGGAGCTGGGCTTGTTCAGCCTGGAGAAGGCTGCGAGGGGACCTAATAAATGCTTAGAAATATCTGCAGGGTGGGTGTCAGGAGGATGGGGCCAAGCTCTTTTCAGTGGTGCCCAGCGACAGGACAAGGGGCAATGGGCACAAAGTGAGGCACAGGAAGCTCCGTCTGAACATGAGGAAGAACTTCTTCCCTCTGAGGGTGACGGAGCCCTGGCCCAGGCTGCCCAGGGAGGTTGTGGAGTCTCTGCTTCAGTTAATTTAGACAATAGATAGGCACTATCAACGCTCTTTAAATGCACAGCAACTATTAGGTAATGCCACTTCTGTTAAAATCCCTTTAACCCCTTCCTTCACCGCCGCCTCATCCCGCGCTGCCGCTACTTCATCGCGGGCAAACCGGTGTCTGGACCCCGTTAGCCCCTGACTAAACTGGGGAAAAAAAAACCCAAACCACAGATGTCACCCCCCCCCGCCCCCGAACCTCGCGGGTGAGGCGGGAACGCCGTGGGCGCTGCCGTCCCTCGCACGCCCTGAGGAGAAGCCCCGCGGCGGGGGTGGCCGGCAGCCGCCGGGCCTCGATGGCGCCGGGCTGGCCGAGCGGGACAGGCCCCGCTGTCACCGGCGTCGTGGGGACATGGGGACCTGCTGCTCCCGGGGGAAGCATGCGATGGCCCCCGGTGACTTCGCAGCCGCCTCTGTCACAGTCGGGTGGCCGGTGTGGCCATGGCCCCTGAGCCCGTGCCTCACGCGGCGCCTCAGTTTCCCCATTTGCAAAGGGCCGGGCAATGGCAGGAGGGGAGCTGGGCATCCCTCGGGGCGTCTCGGGCACTGGGGACATGGGGAAAGGGACAGCTGTCACCCCCCAGCTCAGCCCCGGCCACGCAGGGCTCTGGCCGGCCCCTCAGCGCTGGTGCCTGGCTCGGCGGGCGGATGGCTCCCGCTGAGGGGTCGGGGAGAGGCTCGGAGAGCCCGTCGGGAGGGCCGGGAGCCCTCGAACAAGGGCAGGAAAATGCCCAAAGCAGGCTCCTGGCTGCAAAAAGAGCGCGTTCGGGGGGACGGGGTGACGGCAGAGGGTGGCACCGGCTCGTCCCTGGCGCCCGGCCTGGCCCCGGCTGCTCTGCCCTGACCCGGCCTGTGGCTGCTGCTTCCCTCTGCATCCCCCGCTGCCGAGGGACAGGGGGGTGCTTCGGGGGGCACAGCGAGCCCAGGACCGTGGCAGCGAGCCCAGGATCTGCAGAGCGAGCCCAGGATCTCTGGCAACTTTCGATTCTGACCAAGAATGACTCCATCACATCAAGTAGTTTGTTTTTATTTAAAACCACATAAAAAAATAAGACTTCTGAATTCCCCTGTACAACATTATTAACAAAAAAAAATCCCCGCCGGCTCCGCAGTTGGTGACACGTAAAGACTTGACAGTGCAGACAGCCCGGGCCGGCTCCTCCTCTCCAGCCCCGAACAAGACACCTGTGAGGAAAACCAAAACTCAGCTGCGAACGGATCTGCCCGTGGCAAGGAAACCCCAGTGCCCAGCACAGCTGGGAGCAGGCGGGCGCTCCACACCTCCGCCAGACACCCGCCAGAAACACCGCGGGCCCGGGGCTGGACACAGGACAGACACGGAGGGGAGACCCGAACGGAAAACCGGGGCATCGGCAGCTGTAGCAGCAAGGCGTGGGTTGGAAACCCACCGGAATTATAAATAAATAAATAAGTTATCCTACTGGCTAGAACTTTGTTAAAAAAAAAAAAAGACAAATTCCTGAAAATAAATTAAACGACAAAAAGTGGAAAAGAGAAACAATGTAAAATCTTATCACTATTAACAACTGGATATCAGACTTTGCTCCTATATAACTTTGTACACGTTTCTAGCTCTGCTGCTTTGCACTGTTTGTGCATTCGTGAGGGCACAAAGAAGCAAAGAACCCCAGAAAATCCCCGCGAGATGGAGGCACAGGAGGCGAGCCATCGCCCGCTTGGCTCCCCAGCATCTTCTGACCTGTTTTTTCTTGAAAAGGGAAAAGGAACGGTATAGCCAGGCGAGTCTTGGAAAAGCGGCAGTGCAGGAAAATTCAAGTATTTCCTCCAGCGCAGCCCAGATCGCAACTGAAGGCACTCGAGCACGGTGACAGCGGAGAAGAGACAGCCATTCGGCCGCGGTTCCTGCTCTCCACCCCAACCAGTGCCCCCCCCCCGGCCCCACTGAAGCTTTTCTCGCAATAAGGTGTCCGATCCTCTCGCGGTCCCAAAATTCAGCAGGTCAGGAAGACACCCGGGAGCCTCCAAACACAGAACCAAAACTCAAAAAAAAAAAAATTGACTGGCAAAACACCAGATGAGACAGGGTCATTCAGATGGAGTCCAGGACAGCTGGGTTGGATGGTGGCCACCAGGTCTCCAGCCCAGCTCCAGGACAAGATGTGCGCGTTTCCATCTGATGATCCCTGCTCAGTGCTACGCTCACGAGGAGAAAAATCTGGTGTTCTTTGCTTCTTATGGCCAGGAGCTGTGTGGGGTTGTTACTTGCCAGGCTCCTGGATCCAACTGTGCAGGTGGATCTCGGATGACTCCTAGGGCAGGTGAGTGCCTTGCAGCCAAGGATGGTGGAAGATGTCTTCCAGAGTTGGCCTGTCCGAGGGGCACACGGACAAACACCATCTGATGAGCTGCTGGCACTCTGGGGAGAGAAACCAGAAACCGCCGGTCAGGCAGAGAAGGCTCTTGTCCACCTTGTGCCACCGTCCACGCTGCCCAGGCCATACTGAGTGTGCTCAGAGCTGCACCCAAGCCTCCCAAGTGATTATCCATTTTGGAGAGCAAGATGGGAGGACATGTGCCACCTCATCCAACCAACCGTGGGAGATGAACCTCCTCCTGGGCCATCTCCTCCAGCCACGGAAGATGAACCTCCTCCACAGCCATAAAAGCGGGAGGCTCATGTGCCTGGTGCCATCTCCCAAAACCCGCGATCCCCCCCTCGCCGCGGAGCCGGGTACCCACCTGGAGAAACCCTCCGCCGGAAGGAGAACTGCCCCTGGGCGATGTCGGCGTCCTGCTCGAAGGGGACGTCCCCGCAGACCATGGCGTAGAGCAGCACGCCCAGGGACCAGATGGTGGCCGTGCGCCCGTGGTAGCGGTGGTAGCGCACCCACTCCGGCGGGCTGTACACCCGCGTTCCTGCGGGATACAGGCGGAGCTCGTCAGGCGGACGCTGCGGGAGCGGGCGGGCCGGGGCCGGGGCCATGGCGGGGAGAGGCTCGGAGAGCCCGTCGGGAGGGCCGGGAGCCCTCGAACAAGGGCAGGAAAATGCCCAAAGCAGGCTCCTGGCTGCAAAAAGAGCGCGTTCGGGGGGGCGGGGTGACGGCAGAGGGCGGCACCGGCTCGTCCCTGGCGCCCGGCCTGGCCCCGGCTGCTCTGCCCTGACCCGGCCTGTGGCTGCTTTGCAGACTTTGCAGGGGGTTATGGATAAAAGCAGAGTGTTGACGTGCGGAAAGCAGACTCCCCAATCTGTCAGACTGCAAAGCAGGGATGTTTATTCGGCGCCGGGCAGCACGGGGGGCAGTCCCACCAAAGTCGTGCACGCCGAGCAGCAACGTGTCTCTTCAATTTATACAATCGAATATTACATATACGTTAGATTTCCCAATACGCCTCTACATATGCATCTATCCTCGTTGCATATCAAAATCAGTTCCGATAAATAATTTCCATATTATAATCAGTTCCAAGAAGTAATTTCCATAGACTCCTCCCAGCTGCGCTTGCGCAGTGCCTCCTGGTGGTGGTCGTCGGGGGTCCCAAGATGAAGGCCCATCCTCTTCATCACGGTGTTCGCTGATGGCCCTTTGTTTCTGCGCAAACTCAGTTCTCCCCTGGCTGCCATCCACACAGCAGGGCCGGTCTTGACCGGTTCGAGGCGACTCCCAGCCCCTGTCAGGAACTGACCCCTTTGGATGGAGATGCCAGACTCTCTGCTTCAGTTAATTTAGACAATAGATAGGCACTATCAATTCTCTTTAAATGCACAGCAACTATTAGGTAATGCCACTTCTGTTAAAATCCCTTTTAACCCCTTCCTCCTTCAGTTCCCCCTTTTCAAAGAAGTTAGTAAATTCTTTTACTACTCTTAATTCTATTATAGTACATCATTATTCAGCAAAGCCCTGCAAAGTGATACCCGTAAATGTAAAATTTCCACTTCCCAGAGTGATTGGCATTAAACTAAACGAGATCCTTGCTGTTTTGAGAAGACAGGAAAGCTCTAAGACAGAGAGGCTCCTCAATAATTGTACCCCAGACAGCTCAGCCTTGGGAGGGCAAATGCACCAAGCTACAGAGAGAAAGAGGCACCAGGAGGGCAACAAGACCGGAGCAAAACAACCTGGAAGGACACGGGATACGTGATCTTAGAACGGAGTCTGCGCAGAAACAAAGATCGGCCAGCAGACACTGTAACAGACTGGAAGATGATTCCTGTCAAGTGCACATATTGTGCACCTGTGGAAACCAGCATCCTGTGAAATAACAAAACCACTTAAGGCATGGAACAACAGACAGCACAGCTGTGGGGTTGAGATCGGGCTAACTATATTGCTTGTGCAAGGAAAAAACCAAGTGCGCATGCGCTTATAGGAAAAGGACATTTAGAGGACACCGAGGAAGAAGAGACTCTTCATCCCGAAGACCGCCAGAAGAACTATAAAGACCACCAACATCATGAAATGCATGCGTCAATAAACGATGCCACGTAAGCACAGAGAATCAAAAGGAGGAGGAGGCTTCGCGGAAACGAACAGCTCGGAGAGAATATAAAGACCGCAGGTGCCAGGAGCAGGTGTGCGCGTTGGTGGAGCAGCAACCCCCCGCGCACCCAGCGCTGTTTGCTTGCTTTTTATTGCCTGAAATATTAATAAAGAAAAAGATAACGCAAATGGCGTATTGTCATCTATAACAACACTGTGATGAGGAGTATAAGCCTTCATCTTGAGACCCCCAAAGACCACCCAGGACTCTAACAGACACGCCTGAAAGATATTAACATATGCTAATTCGTTCTTGGAAAAGCCATGAATATGCTAAGCATTTCTCGGAAATATAATGAAGATGTGTATTGTGATTGTGTTTAACCTGAAACGACGGGGTGTTTGGGGTGCCCGTTTGAAGGAGAGATCCCCCGTGTGCCCGGCGCCGCAATAAAGAATCCCTGCTTCATAGCCCTCTGACTATGGAGTCTGCAGCTCCGGCTTTTCACGGCGTCACTGCTGGCCCCCCAGATGGGACCAGCTCTGCTCGGCCGCAGGACCCGCTGGGAACAGGACACCCTGGGGTACCCCGGGATTCCCGAGGGACTCCTCGCCTTGCTCAGACCACTGTGGGAGCAGACAAGGACCCGCTCAAGGAGTATTCTCTTTTTTTTCCTTTCTTTCTCTGTTTTGCAGTGTGGGACCGGTCATTTGGGGAGTTCTCCTCAGTCGCAGGAGACGCCCTACGCTGAGCGCTGTGCCCAGGCTCCTGGTGCCGCAGGGTGTGCGGCTCGGTGCGGTGGTGCGGGCACGGGCTGTGCCCTGCACTGCTGTAAGAACGCACTGCTGGTGTCGGTGCGCTTAGGGAACCCGCGGGAGTTGTACTGCTGGCGATGCGGGTTTGTTGGCACTGAACTCGGATATGGGATAGCTCGGACACGGCTCGTGAACATCCCGTCCGGCATCGTAAAACGGGCAACTGAGTGTGAATGAGTGTGAATGCGAGTTAGCTGGTGAGCGAATGCGTGACCAAAAGGCGGTACGGCTGGAAAGTGGGGGTGGGAAAAACAAACAAAGAAAACAACACCAAACTCAAAAATCTGTGCATTTCGCCGTGAACCTCGTTTTCTTATAAATTGTTTTTTTTCTGCAACTAGAATATTAATTGTGACATTTGTGGAACGTGGTCAGAGCGGCACAGAAGGGGATGACAGGTTAAAGTTGTTAAAATAATCTGTGCAAAGACAACAGAAGTACAGAATAAGTAAAGTGGGGGGACAGTAAAGCAGCGGTATTTTAAAGAAAACCCCTTAGGATGTATCCTAGCACATTGGAAAGATTGTAGGACTGTGTGTGAAACCTCTGTGTGAATGACAAAGAACTCAAAGAAGTACAAATAAGGACGAAGCCAGTGTGGAGTTCTGCTCTCCCGTGAGAAAAGCAGCCAGAGACCAATGAAGCAGGGAAAAAAAAAAAAAAAAGGAAAAAAAAAGAAAAATCACAGAAAAAAAATAAAAGAGAAAAAAAAACAGAACAAGAAAACCCACGTACGTTTGGTATGTTCTGCATTGATTATTTACGGGTTTTGACTTAGGACTGTTGTATTTAGACTCTGATTTATTGGGGCTGCGGTTTATGATTTCTTCAGTATCAGTGCAAGGTCTTCCCATGGGGGGAATTTTGAGAAAGTCTCTCCTAGGATGGTTATTGAAACACTGGGAAAAACGGGGAGAATACAGCTTCATAATGTGTGGGATTTAGTTTGTTTAAAGAGAAATTGGCATGATTTAGGAATCGAATTGGGAACTTGGGAATTGGTTTGAAAATACTTACCAGTTGGTATATATTGTGGGGTTACAAGATCTCTAGTGATTTGCATTGATCGATCACTTTGGGACTCTGGTTTTGGGGTATGTATGAAATACACTGTATATATTGTTTTAAAGGAGCTCTATGTGTATATACATATAAACATATTAGCTGAAGTAATTTACCTGTATATATTGTTGTACTTGGGGATACACAAGTTGTAAACAGAAGGATTTTACAAGATCCCTTTTTGGGGGGGGGGGTGTGTGCATGTGTTGTGTTAACCGATCGGTGAAGAAATTAAGTTCTTTTTTTGTAACGTGAGCTTCGGGAGGAGGTGATCCCCTCACAAAGAAACAATTAATTGACTTATAATATGCTGTTACAGCTTTATAGACAATTAAGAGGTACAGAAGACAAAAAGTTTAATGTGGTATTGGAAAAAAAAATAAAGTAAAATCCCTCTGGATTTTATGAAGGGTTGTGTAAAGTGATTAAGACAAAATGGTATCAGGGTACCAGGTTCTTTAGCTGCTGCTCTGAATAGAAAAAAAAAATAAAGAAGAGCAGAGGAGAACTTTAAAGTCGAGAGACAGAAATATGGAATGAAAAAGGAGGGGGGCTGAAACAGGGCAGTCTTCCCCAGCAAAAAGGGGCAAAACCTCTACGACAAAAGCAACATCCCTTGAAACTACAGGACCCAAAAGGAATAAAAGGACCAATCAATAACTTTTTACAGCATGGACTACTAGTGGAATGTGAGCCAGAATACGATACACCTATATTACAGGTGAAAAAAAAGCAGATGGAACTTATCAGGCAGTACAGGATGTAAGAGAAGTGAATAAAATTGTTACAGACATACACCCTGTGGTGGCTAATCCCTAGATTTTACTTACTAAATTACGAGATAATCAAGTATGGTTTACAGTATTGGATTTAAAGGATGCATTCTTCTGTCTGCCTTTAGCCAAAGAGAGTCAGAATTTATTTGCATTTGAATGGGAAAATCCTACCACGGGTAGAAAAACCCGGCTTGCCTGGACAGTGTTACCCCAAGGTTTTAAGAACAGCCCAACGACCTTTGGAAACCAACTAGCACGAGAACCTGAAGCATGGAACTCCCCCATCCAGAGGTGGAACTCTTTTACAGTATGTAGACGATTTATTAATAGCAACTGAAACAAAACCTGACTGTATACAGTGGACTATCAGTTTGTGAAACATTTTGGGACTAAATGGGTATCGAGTCTCTCAACAGAAAGCTCAGATGGTGCGCCAGCGGGTAACCTACCTTGGATACGAGCTGTCTGGAGGACAGAGAGAACCAGGAACAGAGCAGAAAGCAGCCACCTGCAGGACTCCCCTCCCCGACAGTAAAGGAGCTCAGGACCTTTCTGGGAATGACAGGTTGGTGCCGGTTATGGATTTACAATTATGGAATAATAGCGAGACCTTTATATGAACTGTTGAAAAACAACCCCACCCAATTGATCTGGTCCAAAGAAGCTCAAAACGCATTTAGTTGCTTGCTGTGTAGGAAAATGGTACCTTAATTTAATCTTCTGTGTATAGGCAGGTCCTTGCTAATGTTGCTGTGTAGGCACTGAGTATGTGGAGGCCAGGTTTTCTGCCTGTTTGTGACCGATCTTTCTTGTTTCTTTTCATAAGGAAAAGCTCCTGAGGAAAGAAAGAAATGCAAAGAACTGATGAAGAACACGGTGCCAATCAAGGTTTCAGCGCAGGTTAGTTCTGGTTTTAAATTTTCTTGACTGTGTGCTATCCAAAAGCCTTGTCTTAAACGACTGAAACGAGCTGAACTGCTGGGTGTTTTTCATTCCTGCATGGTCATCCTGGATGGTCTCTTGGGTATGAGGCATTTGTCAAGCTACAGTATCTGTAGTAAAATACTTGCCTCTGTCAAAAGCATTTATGTCAACTGCAATTTCACAGCTTGGAAATGGTGTCTCCTGCAAGGCAGAGAAAGTTCATCAACCAGGATGGTCATAGCCTGGATAGTGCTTGCACCAAGCATCCCTACGGGGCAGTGCAGCGTGCTGGAGTTAGAGCCCAAGAGAACTTCTCCTTCGTGGGCCAAGAAGCCACCCATGGCAACAGAGGGATGGGGATAGGCTAGCAGGGGAGCGGCTCTGCATTTTCCAGTGCTTAATGGCTGGCCTTTCCCTTTGGAACCTGCAAAAGGTCTGTCCTTTCTGTGTGCCACTGGGCCTTAATGGCTTTCAAACCCAGGAAACAGAGGAAAAGTAACCACTGTTTGTCATCCATTTTTCTTAGTACATGAGCAAACATTGCACTTGGCTTTGAAAGAGGGGAAAAAAAAGAACTACCCTGGCTCTGTTCACAGCAAGGGGACTGAACAGTCTTATCGGTGGGGCTCTCGTGGTCATGGTCCCTTTCTCACCTCCACCTCCCCAAGGAAATATTCTGCTTACGATGGCCCAATAGAGCAAGTGACACCAGAAGACAAGCACGGCCAAAGGGAAGGATGGTCAGCACAAGCCGACATAAGATTGCCCTGCCACTCTCTGGAGCTACCTCACCTTCCTCACCATCTTCCCACCCCCTTCCTGTATTGGGTGAGCGAGAGCAACACCCACTGAAGACCAGTCCTACAGAAAGGGCTCCTTTTCAGCCAAGAAAAGAAATACAGGGGCAGATGGTTTGAACTGCCCGTTACAAGCAGCCCGCTATTAGCTTGGCTCAACCCTGCCACAAAATGACAGGGTGAGAGATGCAAGGAGGCATCTAAAAGCAGACCAGGTGGGTAGCTGGACGTTCCAGGATCCGCTAACAGAAAGGAAAATGCATACCGCCACTTTCTGGTCTGAGATCCTTCCTGCCAAGGCAGGAAGCTTGGTAAAAGCTGGGTTGTGAACCCAAAAGGAAAGCCTAGGATTTTATACAATCAGACCTCAGCTGAGAAAGGACTGCTGCTTTATTCGCCTGGCCATGCTTTCAGTTTGTCTAGGTCATTCTCTCCTCTTCCCCCATCCTGCCTTGTAGAAAGTATTTGCGTGTGTGGCTCACACATTTCCCTGTCAGGCCTTGTAGAGAGTCTTTGTGCGTGTGGCTCGCACAAGCAGCTCGTTCCTTGCCAGCTGGCGCTGCCATCAGCACTGCCACGGCTTGCACGACAAGCCACAACAGCCTCTAAGGGACAAGCAGAGGACTCGGACTCCCACAGCCTGCACAGGATCGGATTACAGAGCTGGAGAGTGCTGGGAATAAAGCAAACATAAAGCTGACTGACCGGTTAGGATCGCAAACCAAACCCCAAGCCTGTCAAAGGCCACACGGACCTCTCCATTCCCTGGAGAATATCCGGTAGGAGCTGTATGTCTTTTGTGATCTTGAACTTCTTCCCAAACAGAATATCCGAAATCACAGCATCAAAGCTTTCTGAAGGCACTGGCAACGCTGCAGAATAAAGGCAGGTCTTCACAGCCGACTGTGGGGAAAAACCAACAGCAGCTACGCTTCCACTCACCTTACAAAACTGCCTGCCAGCTCTTTCACAGGTTATGCACCCAGATTCGTGGCTCCTTCTGCACCTATCCTCACCAAAAGCACGAGGAAGCCACCAACTCGATGCAGACTGGGAAGAAACAAATGCATGAGAGCACGGTTTAGCTTGCAGATTCCCTGTTACTGGTGATCTGTTTGCCCCAACAGCGCAATTCTCCGAACAGGGACTGCATGGGTCCAAGCTAACTGCCTCTTCTCAACACGCAGCACATCTTTACAAGCAAAAGGCAAAAGAGGAGCTAAGCTTGCAAGCAACTTACTCCAGATGTTCACGTGCACCCGTACGAATGGCAAGGAAACACAAGTTAAATTCCTCTCTGCCCCCATTTTTCCCCCCCAAGAATCTGGTTACAGCCAGAATCCCTTGCATTCTCTCCGAGCTTGCGTCTCTGAAGCATCTCCCCAGAGTCTGTGCACCCTGGGAACAGTCAGTTCTCTTGACCGTGAGGCAGCACTGCATCCCTGCGGTGATGAAGGCCGGCCACACACCATGCTGTGCTGGCCAGAGCGTAGCCAGCACGTGAAAGGACGAGACTATGGGTTCTCCATCCCTCAGCATGCTCCAAACTCGACAGGACAAGGCCCTGAGCAACCTGACCCAGCTTTGGGCTTAGTCCTGCTTCGAGCAGCTGACAGGACTAAAGACCTTCGGCGGTCCCTTCCCACCTAAACTCTGCTGTGATTCTGCGCCAGCCTTTCTAGGTCTGGATGGAGATGCTTCTTGGACCATCCGTGGAGCACCATTTGCAGCATAACAATTCTGTAACAATTTTATCTACAAATGGAAGGGCAAGTTACCTACAGTACTTCTCAAAATATGCAGAAATAATAACAGCTTCTGACCAGTGACAAAGACACCGATTACTTGTTCAGTATTAGAAAAGCCTGACGTCAAAGTACCTTCCATTATCCTAGGAGCCTAGGCCAACTGCAGCTTTTCAGTACACAAAGAAAGCACTATATATTTTCTTATCAATAAGAAATAATATTTCTTACCATTCTGGTAAGAATAAATATTGCAAGGTGGAAAAAAATGTATACTTCCATCACTCACACACAGGGAAAAACACCCAGCTTTTGTCTGTCAGAAATTTCATACAGGACTAATTTAGACTCAGGCTTTGAGGTCCCAAGTAAGGTCATAAAATTATTACCTTCTCCCCAGACTAGCTCAGGAACTGAGAGTAAGCACGCTCCCTCACATCCAGGAAAAAGGCATCGTCATTTAAAATACTCCTACTGCAAAACATTAACAATTTAACACTGAGCTTCAGGAGTCCCTGCTATTCTGCTCTGGTAAACTTAAGTTACAAGCCACATTTGATCTGGATTTGTCCTTGCTGTGTTCCCCTAAGACACAAAAAACTCTCACGTGGTAGGTACTCGTAGTGGTATTCCCACATTCACCATCAAGACAGACAACTACTGCCCACGTCCGACAATTATTTTCATTGTCTTCTGCTGAGTGTATTCTTGCCAAAGTTCAGAGGGGGAGAGAACAAATAATTACCTGTTTGCTAGCGCTACAGCGTCCCTGCTCAGCTACTGGCTGAGAGCTAGCTCTACCACACATCGCCTCAAGAGAACCTACATCACCTGTATAATCCCCAAACCACAAAACACTTCCAGCCTATCTTGCTTGGGAAGCCTACAGGCGTACCTTTCACAGAAGCTTTCAGTAACTCCATCTTCTCCATCAGGCCTGCAGTCCTTCCATTCACATCTGTGCCCTCTAACTGTGAATCGCTTCTATCAGCACCCCAGTAACAGGTTTCCTGGTCAGAGAAAAAACAGAAAAGTCATCTAGTTGCCAAGCAGGTGTATTTATTTTATAAAGCCTTCTCAGAACTGCCCTGCTGCACAGCCCTTCCACCACAAAATCCTTGCTGGGAGATCCAGTACCATTACACAGAGCAATACACAGACCCAGCGGACAGAAGAATGGCTGAAGCCTCTGCTGTCTTCACTCCTTCCATGCTCTGCTCTGCTCAAGACACTTGGAACTTACAGAAATATTGAGGCTACGTCCTAACAGCAAGACCCCAGCCAGCTACAGACAGCCACGCTGCCTCTAACACCGACAACCGAGCGCGCTGTCCCGCTGGCACCTCCGCTCCCAGGACGAGCCCAGGCAGTTTTCAAAGGCCACGGCTGCCTCACGCAGACCCTGCGGTATAAATCCAGGGCTGCCAGCACCTGCCTGCACAGCTACGCAGGACCTTGGTTTATGTTCCTACGGAGGAACATTTGCACTAGGACACTTCTGCTCACGGGCCACTCTTTGGCAGCTTCCAGCAGTACGGTCCCCAGCCCACACACGGGATCCAGCACAAAGGCACCCACCTGCACAAACAAAGGGGTTACGGCGTCCCACGCAAGACAGACTCCTCTCCCGGGACAGAGCCTCCTCAGGGACGCACAGGTCACCTACAAACTCCCACTGAATCCAGCCTAGGTAACAACCACCACTGGTTTACCGGGCCAAACCTGCCCATAAGAGAGCAGAGCAGAAAGCATCGACAGTTTCGCTAAAGCCAGTGCATCAGTGCCTCTAGCCTGGAGGTGACGTTTAGGGAAACAAATTACGAGCGGACTGCAGACAGGTATTGGCACCAAATTCATCTGTGGAAAACATCACACTTGCTTCTGTTCTCTTTTGGGAGAACAACCCCAAACACGGTTTGAAGCCCGCACAGTGAAAAACTCTTGCCATTTAGACATACACACCCATACAAGGATATATGGATCCTGAGGAGGACCCGGGAATACAGCAGATATCTGGCTGAACAGCAGGTGACAGCGCGCTCTGACCACAGGTAAGGCAAACCCTGCCCACAGCCATCAGAGCGCGGGGCATTAAAATCACCACACTTCTCCCAAGCTTCCAGCACCAGCCCTGACAAGCAGCAACCCCCTCCTTCATTCAGGACTCCACATCTTTGCCACGAGCACCCACTGACGCCGATTTCAGCCAGAGATGCCATGGCCCACGCAGCTGTGGACCGCAGCCCTGCCGGTTTGATATACTCTCCGTTTGCCAGCGGAAGGCTGCAGACAGCAAAAAATCAAGGGAAGATAACGGTACAACCACCCAGAAAAGCCCCTGTAATAAGAACGACCAAATGAACTGGACAGATCTGCAGACAGACAGATAGAAACCACAGTCTGCTTCTATCCATAACTGCCTGCAAAGTCTGGCCTACGTGCTCAGCTCAGCTCCAGACAGACCACAAGACCAGTGTGACAGTCCAGTGAATGTTAAACCAGAAGACAAACACTCACAGCAAGAGCATTTAGAAATTATGCCCGTTCTGACACTGCCTAGACAAACCCAGTGAGGAGAATGCCCACCTGAAAAGAGGAATCCCCACCACAGAGTGAATGTCATTAAGATGTACAAAGATCGGAAAGAGGAAAAAAATTACACTAGAAACCCTCAACGTGAAACAGCAACAGCTTTAACTCATTTAAACCAGACACAGAAGATGTTTCTACAAACTTCTGATCCTACTTTTTAAGAACAAAAACGCACACTTTCGACAACTGTGATTAGCTGGAAGAAATCACACTAGGTAACCTGAAGGCCACTTTAAAGAGGATTTAATATCCAAGCAAGCAGGGAGGGGGATTTTGTCAGCCAGGAATCCATCAGCAAGCACTTGAATCTAAGGGAGCCGAGTTTTGTAACACTGAATGGGTATTTTTAATTATAAAACCACTCACTCTAAGCAGGAGAAGATTCTTCACACTATGCTAGCTACTAGCACTGAGCTGTTCACACATACACCCCCTTTTCAAAAAAACACACAAAACCCCAAAACAAACCCCCATCAAAAAATGAGTGCCACCAAGCCATATTTCAGATGGAAGGCAGGTGTGGGTCATCCTTCCAGAAGTACAGGCACCTCAAAGAAATCGTCCTCCTGTGCCGTTCAGAGCATCCCAAAAGCAGACTGAGCTCCCCAACAGGTCTTCTATGACCGCAGTCCCTCCCCGGGAAGCCCACAGAGAAACACGACGCTTTTGAAACGTCCCAGTCCTCAGCACCTGAACGTTTTCAGAGCAAAAACGTGGACAAGACCAAGAGCCCCACTTGAGGCTCAGCAAAGCCGTATTTGATGCAGAGCCTGGGAAAACCGGAGCCAGTGGATGAACTCGGAGCTTTCACAGGCGGCCTCAGCATCAGTGCTGAGAGCAGCTTCCACACGCCAAGCACAGGCATGGAGAAACAGCTTGTCACAAACAGCCAGTCCTCTACGAGGTCTCCAGACAGCCTGGCACCAGGGAGGGTTCCTTAAGCAAGCTCCTTGTCGGGGAGAGGGTCTAGGAGGAGGCTCTCCCACCATGGGCATTCTCAAGTCCAGTTCCTCGAGAACATGGCCTTGCTGCCCGCTCTCTTCCCCTACAGAGGCTGAACCAGCTGCCCAGTGGCTCGGGCCATCTCCGTTTTCAGCGGAGCCCAGCAGTCCGTAAGCATCCCAAGACGGCGCCTGTGTGGATCCTGCCCCTCTCGTACAGGCCCACGCTGGCCGGGCTGGTGTTTGAGGGCTCTGCACGGCACGCACACAGCACCTACCAAAAAGCTCTGCTCAGCGCTACCAGATCATTTCTAGCTCAACTCAGCGGCACAAAGACAAACAGGGAGAGGCCACGGCCCCACGTGCAAAGGGAGCAGAACACACAGCAAAAGATGTCAGGGGCAACCCTGGAAGCAGCCACAGGCCGTCCACCACGACCTCCAGATCGGGGTCCCGCAGCTCAGCCCGCCACCCACACTGCTTCGAGAGCGCTGCGCCAGCGGCTCTTCCCATCTCCTGCGAGGGGAGAGAACAGGCACAGGCAGCAGAAATAACGGGGTCAAGAAAACTACAGATCACAGCCTTGCCTGCACCATCCTCACAGACACCTGGGGAGAGAAAGGGTCTCTTTTATCCCTACAAGAACATTGGTACAAAGACCAGAAGAGGCACCCCAGGGCACAGCCAGCGAGCCAGGGGCAGAGCAGAGGCACGGCAGGACAAAACGACGGTCACTCAGCTCCAGCGCAGGAGGCCGAAGTTCAAGTCCTGCCCAAGCCACAATAAAAGCTGTCATCATTTTAGAATTGTGTATCGTGCACAAAATATTTCTGGCGGCTGTAAACCAGATAACCTAAGAGCAAACTTGTGAAGGCACAACTGCAACTCACAATTTTAATGCTGTTACGGTGTAACCAAGGTGATGGAATTAGTTAATCATAAAACACGAACAATGCTGCTATGTCCTTGTACAGCCCTGCCCATCTGGACATTAGGTCTGGGAACAGAGGGTTTAGTCCCTAGGTAGTCATTAATGTTAAACAATAATGGTGAAGGGGATTTTTAATAGAAATAGTGTTATTAAATGATTGCAGGTGTATTTGTGGTACCTATCTATTGTGTGAATTAATTGAAGCAAAAAGTCATACATCTCCCCCCAAAGAAGTTAGTTTCAATTAAAACCAGCAGGTGCCTAGAACTGATCAAGATGACCCGTGCCGCAGGGACAAGGGCCAGAAGAGGACTGAGTTTGTGCAGAAACTGTGACGAAGAGGATAAGCCTTCATCTTGGGACCCCCGACGACCACCACTAGGAGGCACTGCGCAAGCGCGGGTGGGAGGAGTGTATGAAAATGGACTGATTTGACTATGAAAGAAAGGGCTTATGTAATCAGATGAATATGTATATTTTGATCTGTATAAACTGCACGAAAAGGGTATGGGGTATGCACGCTTGGTGGAATTATCCCCCGTGCATCCAGCGCTGCAATAAAGAATGCTGCCTTTTAACACTACATTGGTGTTACGACGTTTTCTTCCCGGATTTTCGGTGACAGTTTCTGGCATCCCAGATGGGACCCTGCTTGTGAAAACCGACAGATCCGCGGGATCATGGGACCTCCAGCCGGCATCGAGGGATTCTCGAGGAGAACCTCTGATCCCCGGACCGAAGGATTCCAAGTAAGTCCCCTGGAATTTAATTAAGGCATTCTTTAAGTATAATATACGCCTGCTCGTAAATCGCGGTGAAAACCTCGTAGAGTTGGGCTGAAAGGTACCTTTGTGGAAAGTCTCTGCTCGGTGAAAGCCGGTGGAGCGGGGCCCAAGGGGGAGGTCTTCAACAGGGGGTTGAAGTCTCCAGGATCTCAGCAGGGGTCTGGGATCCCAAAAGGGAGCTCCAACAAGGGTTGGGGTCCCTCTGATTAGTGTTTGTGATATAGTGCACAATCACTACCACTGGTCACTTGAAGGATGGGCACCTTTCCGAGTAAAAGACCCATCCCAAGGGGCACGCCTTTGGGATGTATTTTAAAACACTGGAAAGAGCTGGGGGGGGACCCTTTAACTCGGAAACAGTTAATTGAATATTGTAATCCTTGGTGGCCGTTATATACTCTGGATGACGGGGAGAAGTGGCCGGAGGACGGGACACTGTGTTAGAATACCACTTTGCAGTTGATGTTGTTTTGTAAAAGGGAAGGTAAATGGGAAGAAATGACCTATGTAGATTTGTTTTTCTCGTTGAGAAATCATCCGGAATGGCAAAGGCAGTGTGGGATACATCCGCATAGTTCTATGGTAATGGCTTTGGGAAAGGGAAAATGTAAGAAAGGTTCAAAGAAATGCTGCGCCGCTTGTAGCGTCGGGAAAGAATGTTTGAAGTTTGAGTCTGAGGAGGATGATGTCGAGCTAATGGTGGCACCGCGTCGGAAATGGGGGGATAATCATGCAGAGGGATCTGAGATCGGTAGCCCTTCCACCTCCCCTCTGGGGGAGGGTGCGGGAGTGTGGAGGAATGGCTAGCGGAGCAAGGGCATTTCGACATAGAAAAGCTAAGTCATCAGGATCTCAAGAAGTATCGAAAACAACTAGTTTAGGAACCAATCAGGGACAAGGTTAGACTGTCCTTGTTTAGCAGATAGGCACGGTATCAGGAACTTGTGGTTACGAAGTTATGAGAAGAATCCGTTAGAACAGGATATCGAGGCGGGACTTGACTTTTAGACTAACAGCCAATAAGGAGCTTAGCTTTTGCAATATGTATGAGCTAGTTAAGACTGTTATAAATTGTGTAACCAAACTGCAATAAACGAAGCTTGCTGATCTCTCATATTGAGTGACTGCTTCTTCCCTCCGTTCCGGCAAATGGCACGACAAAATTGGCGCCCGAACAGGGACACCGGCGACCTGATAGCAGAGTCCGGAACCCCGGCGACCTGATAGCAGAGTCTGGGAGCCACGGTCGGCGGAGAAGTTTCGTGCGGTCCTGTAAGCAGCGCAGGAGGCGAAAGGGATACATTCCCCGCGCTCGGGAGCACCTAGAGAGGCTGTCCCGCCAGCCACGCGCCGCCGGAGTCTTGCAAAGGCTTCAACAGCGCGCTGATTGAGGTATGAATAGACAAGCGGCGTATAATCTGCTCAAATGCTTCTTAGAGAAGCGGAGCATTGATAGAATAGATTTGAAAAAGGAACTTCCTGATCTGTTAGACTATGGCGTACTTAGGGGGGTCTTTACCGACCCCAGTACGGTCTTCGAGGAGGAGGAGTGGCGAAAGCTAGGGGATAAGTTGTTTGATGCCGTTATTAACGAAGAAAAGGCAGCGAAAAAATTGATGAAACCATGGCGGGCAGTAACAAATACTCTCACCATGCATAAAGCTGAACAGCGAGTCGTTGCCGCTGCGGCCGAAAGGTGGAGTAGTGCGGCCCCTGCTGGAGTGTCCTCCACACAGCCGACGGCCCCTGATTGTCCCTTGCCCCCTTCGGTACGGACCGTAGTCGTCCCGCACAGCTCCTCCGCTGGGGCTTGGGACTTGTCCCGCCTGGGCTCTGCGTTGGAGGGCAATTCGGCGGAGCCTCCGCCGTCAGAACGGGTGACCCAGGGGGAAATGGCGGCGGCGAGGAGCCCCTGGACTCCGGCAGGATGAACCCGAAGCGGAGCGGGCGCGCCGCGGAAGAGGAGAGCCGGAACAAGCCCAAGCTGCATGACAGAATAACAAGCTTCAGAAAATCAGCAGTGAAAAAGGAGAGACCTCTCATTCAGCATCCAATTGACTCTCAACCTTCTATAAGTGAAATCCCGCTTGCCCAGGCACTTGTTGATGAGCGTTGTATGAACTTATCAGAAAAAGAAGTTATGGATCATTCACAAAAGATACAAAAAGATGTTGGGTTCTTTGGCCTAGAAGGCATAGCTAATTGGTTGGGGTTGGGAGGATGGCTCAAAGGGATAATTCAAAGTCTATTGTTGCTATTAATAATTGTTATAGTAGGGCTTGTTATATTTAGTTGTACAATATCGTGTATTAAACGGATAATAATACAAACTACACACAATATTTGGCTTGCACAAAATAAAAATGGGGGAATTGTGGAGGAATGGCTAGCGGAGCAAGGGCATTTCGACATAGAAAAGCTAAGTCATCAGGATCTCAAGAAGTATCGAAAACAACTAGTTTAGGAACCAATCAGGGACAAGGTTAGACTGTCCTTGTTTAGCAGATAGGCACGGTATCAGGAACTTGTGGTTACGAAGTTATGAGAAGAATCCGTTAGAACAGGATATCGAGGCGGGACTTGACTTTTAGACTAACAGCCAATAAGGAGCTTAGCTTTTGCAATATGTATGAGCTAGTTAAGACTGTTATAAATTGTGTAACCAAACTGCAATAAACGAAGCTTGCTGATCTCTCATATTGAGTGACTGCTTCTTCCCTCCGTTCCGGCAAATGGCACGACACGGGAGAATTTAGCCCAGTTTCGGGAAGAACGCGGGGAAGGACAGGGGGGGCAGCGGAGCCAGCTCCCCTCCAGGCCCCTCTCCGAGAAGCAGTAGGAAATACTGGTCCGGTGACAGTAAAGCTTCCGTTTTCAATAACTGATTTAAGGTCGTGGAAGGAAATAGCAGGCACTTATCGAGAAGACCCTGAGAGAGTAGCAAAGGTCTTTGAGACAATAATTAGGACCCAGGATCCTGACTGGAATGATTTGCAGGTGATTTTAGATACTTTGCTTGATGGCACAGAGAAAAGGATGGTACTGAATACTGCTAAGAAACAGGTAGAGGGAGCTCACGCCCACGGAGATTTGCAGGGAATGGTAGATCAGAACTTTCCCTCTTCAGATCCTGACTGGGACCCGAATCAGCCGGGACCCAGAGGAATGTTGACCAGATATCAGAGGTGGATTTTGTTCGGTGTTAAACATGCAATGCCAAAGGCGATAAATTGCTCAAAAATTTATGAAATAAGGCAGGAGCTAAATGAGTCTCCTTCAGCTTTCATGGAGAGACTGAAGGAAACTGCCCAAAAGTATACTAATTTGGACCCAGAACAACCAGACGAAGCAATACAATTGGCCTCCATATTCATGGGTCAATCGGCTCCCGATATTAGGAAAAAGCTCCAAAAATTGGAAGGACCTGAATCTAGAGATTTGGGAAAAATGCTTGAAGTAGCATGGACTGTGTATAATAATAGAGAAAAAGAGAAGGAAGTAAAACAGGCTCGGAGAGATGGAAAGTTATTGGCGGCTCTAGCTGGGAATAATAGGAAAGGCAGAGGAAGAGGAAGAGGAAGAGGGATGAATATTGGAGAAAGGGAAAGGATAAATCTTCGATTAGCACCAGACCAATGTGCTATTTGTAAGGAACGTGGGCACTGGAAAAGAGAATGTCCTAAGGCCGGGGAGTTAGATCCGACTCTTCGCGCGATTAAATTGATGACTTTAGATGAGGAATCACGAAGAGGACCGGAGGAGTCAACCATAGCTGAACCCCTGGTTACACTAGAGCTAGGGAATGAAGAAGTAGAATTTTTAGTAGATACGGGAGCCACTTATTCGGTATTGAACACATGTAGAGGAAAATGCAGTCATCATTCGGTAGATGTCGTTGGTGCGACAGGACAAAGGGAAAATCGGCCTTTTCTGGAACCATTAAAATTTAAATTGGGAAAACAGTGGGTAACACACCAGTTTTTATATATGCCTGAATGCCCTTTGCCTTTGTCAGGGCAAGACTTGTTAAGTAAATTGGAGGCACAAATAACTTTTAAAAATGGGGAAACTGAATTATTGATACCGGAATCAAAAGCCATAGAGGCGAAAGTATTTATGTTACAGGATTCTTTTAAAGAAGAACGAATTCCAGAAGAGGTGGAAAATGCTGTAACCCCCTTGGTTTGGGCAAGTGAGGTTCCAGGACGATCGAAACTGGCAGAACCGGTAAAAGTGACCTTAAAAGCCGGATCCAAACTGGTAAGACAAAAACAGTATCCTATTAAGTGGGAGGCACGAAAAGGATTAGAGGGGTTAATCATGAAATTTTTGCAATATGGGCTTTTGGTAGAATGCGAGTCAGAATATAACACACCTATATTACCGGTAAAGAAACCTGGGGGACGGGAATATCGACTAGTCCAGGGTCTAAGAGCTATAAATCAAATAGTTCAAGATATGCACCCAGTAGTAGCCAATCCCTATAGTTTATTGACATCCCTGAAAGAGGAGCATAAATGGTTTACTGTACTAGATTTAAAGGAGGCCTTCTTTTGCATACCTCTGGATGCACAAAGTCAAAGCATATTTGCTTTTGAATGGGAGAGCCCTGCAACAGGACGAAAGATGCAACTGACGTGGACTGTACTTCCACAAGGATTTAAAAATAGCCCCACAGTATTTGGAAACCAGTGGGCAAAGGAATTAGAAATATGGAAGAGACAAAACCAGGAAAAGGGGACATTGTTACAATATGTGGATGGTATTCTGATAGCAGCAGAAAGCAAAGAAGAATGTTTTGAAATTACTATCAGTTTGTTGAATTTTCTGGGCCAAGGAGGATATAGAGTCTCCAGAAATAAGGCCCAGATAGGAAGAGAAGCAGTGATTTATCTGGGATTTGAAATATCTCAAGGGCAAAGGCAACTAAGCAACATAAGGAAGTAAGCCATTTGCCAAATCCCAGAACCTAACAGTCCAAAGGAGCTGAGAACCTTTTTGGGAATGATTGGATGGTGTCGGCTTTGGATTCCAAACTATGGACTATATGTGAAGCCACTCTACAACGCTTTAAGAGAATCCAAAGACTTGTATCTGACATGGACACCTGAATGCCAAAAATCATTTAAAGAACTTAAAAAAGCATTGATGATGGCCCCTGCTTTGGGTTTACCTAATTTAACCAAACCTTTTGAACTGTTTGTCCATGAGAGGCAGCATCTGGCCCTTGGAGTGCTGGCACAACGTCTGGGATCCTGGAAGCGGCCAGTAGGATATTTCTCTAAACAACTTGACAACGTGAGTAAAGGATGGCCGGGATGTTTGCGCGCTGTGGCAGCGACGGTATTGCTGATTCAGGAAGCTTGAAAATTGACTATGGGCCAAAAGATGGTGGTGTATGTACCACACATGGTGGTAACTGTTCTAGAACAAAAGGGGGGTCATTGGCTGTCCCCCAGCAGAATGCTGAAATATCAAGTTGTCTTACTGGAGCAAGATGATGTGGAATTAAAAACCACAACCATCGTAAATCCAGCAATGTTTCTGTCGACGAAAAATCCAACAGAAAATCTAGAACATGACTGCCTGCTAACTGTCGAACAAGTCTATTCCAGCAGACCGGACCTGAGGGATGAGCCTCTGGAGAACCCTGCTCTGGAGTTGTTCACGGATGGAAGCAGCTTTGTGAAGGAAGGAAGACGAACGGCCAGATACGCTCTTGTCACCACCACCGAGGCACTGGAGTCAGGAACGCTGCCTGCAAATACCTCGGCACAGAAAGCAGAACTGGTGGCGTTGAGGCAAGCCTTGCGAATGGCAGAAGGAAAAAGGGTAAATATATGGACTGACTCTAAATATGCATTTGGTGTGATTCATGCTCATGGAGCCATCTGGAAAGAAAAAGGACTGCTCTCAGCCCAAGGTTCATCGATAAAACACAAAGAAGAAATCCTTCAGCTCCTCGAAGAGGCGCAGAAACCAAAGGAAGTGGCAGTGATGCACTGCAAGGCTCATCAATTTGGTCAGACAGCTGTAAACATAGGTAATCGATTGGCAGACAAAACAGCAAAGGAGGCTGCTGAACAAGGTATCCTTGCTCTAGTACCAGTAAAACAAATAAAAATCCCAAATCTGAAACCAAAATACAGTAAATTGGATGAACAATTAGCAGAACAATTGAAAGCATCACAAAATATAGAAGGGTGGTAGGTAACGCCAGAAAAACAGGTAATTGTAACCCTGCAAGTTATGTTAGAACTTGCGAAAGAAAAACATGCACAGACACATTGGGGTGTAGATGCTATGGTCTCGAGCCTAAAATCATCTGTGGTGTGTGTAGGAATGACAGGAGTAATTAAATCCATAGTAACGAAGTGTCCAATTTGTCTCAAAAATAATTCTTTAAATCGGAAAAGGGCACCCCTAGGAGTAACAAAACAGGGTAACATTCCAGGAGATTACTGGCAAGTTGATTTTTCTGAACTCCCCAGGCAGAATGGATTCAGGTATCTATTAGTATTCATTGATACTTTTTCTGGATGGCCGGAAGCCTTTCCTTGTCGCACCAGCAAAGCGAGAGAAGTAGTTAAAATACTGTTGAAAGAAATCATACCAAGGTTTGGGGTACCAATTGGCATGTCTTCCGATAGGGGACCATATTTTGTAGCAGAAATAGTTCAGCAAGTAAGTAAAATTTTAGGGATAAATTGGGATTTACATACCCCCTGGAGGCCACAATCAAGTGGGAGAATTGAAAGAATGAACCAAACATTAAAGCGACAAATAAGTAAAATTTGTCAAGAGGTGTCTTTGAAATGGCCACAAGCTTTACCATTAGCACTTCTGAGAGTCAGAGTTCAACCTAGATCTAAAGATGGTGTAAGTCCATACGAAATTCTGTATGGCAAACCTTATCAGACTCCTTTAATCCCAGGGGATATGAAAATAACAGGGGAAACAGATTTAAAGATGTATTTGATTTCTTTAGGAAAAACACTTGAAGCACTCCGAAAATACGTTGTGCTGACCAGGTCGCTTGCTTTGGATACACCTGTGCATCAATATCCACCAGGTGATTTCGTGTGCATAAAGACTTGGAACTCTGAACCACTGCAGGTGAAGTGGAAAGGACCTTTTCAGGTACTGTTAACAACTTACACTGCAATCAAAGTAGAAGGGGTGGAACCGTGGATATACTACACCCGAGTGAAGAAGGCCCCTTCGTGGAGAGTCATCAATAGAGATCCAGAGACTGCAAAACTGACTTTGAAATATATCTAAAAAGAGTAGCTATTGCTGTAAAATGCGGGGAGACTGTATCTCGATCTGGAAACTGATGATAATAGGAGCACTGTTCAGTGTATTGGAAGTAAGAACAAAAGACATTACTACACTGCCAATAAAAGCAGAACAATTAATATACCTCCCAAGGAGGACTCCAGAAGAAAATTTGATGATCGGGCTTATAAAAGAATTTGCAAATTTACAAAACGTGACCCAAATAACTGCGTGTCTTCCAATCCCAAGGGCAGTAGGAGAATCAGTTCCGTGGGGAATCTTGACAACAAATCGAAGTAACAAAGAACCCAACAAGAACGGTACTCATTGTGAACAAGTTCCCGTTGTTGAGTGGCAGGAACGAATAGATTATGTTAGAAAACAATGGAAAACCCCTGGAAGTAAAGCAAATTGTGAGAAGTTACTAAATTATGTTTTTGTCCAAATAGTTTTTCCCAATATAGGTTGGTGTGCTTATGATGAACCCGTTAAGAAAAATGTTACTCGAACAATCATGAAATGGGAATGCAAAGAGCCCAATCAAACTAAACAAGAGATAACTTTGTGGGATTCAGTATGGTCAATGGCCATCACATCTCAGTTCCAGTACATGGCCAGTGCCCCCTGGTGTTTCACCTGGGATGGGATGATTTTTGCAGCTTTCCCATCGGTCGATGACAAAGGAAGTACTTCCTGGGAAAAGGAAATTGTAGTACCCTGGTGGAATTGTACAAAAATGTGTAATTGCAGTACAGTTAGTAAAGCAATCCAAAGTGTTCCACCTTTAGCAGCTGCCTTGAAATATGGATGCCAGTGTAGGGGACTTAGAAATGATTTACAGTTGACTGATACCTATAAGCCCAAAAGAGGAACATTCTTTAGTTGTAGAAAATCTACAATTCAAAGTCCAGGACACTTAGTTTGGGCAATGAGTGATGGAACCTGGTCCACTCACCTACCGGTTGATGGTAAGGTAAAACAAATTACTTTAGGAATGCCAACATTATGTCCAATTTGGAAAAAGACTCCCTTTAAGGGGAACTCTGAGAATTTGAAATTATTACGAATAAAAAGATCAGAAGTTGAAGAAGATGAAAACTGGAATGAGCCTTCAACAGGAGATAAAATCGGATGGGCCTTAGAATCTTTATTGACTCCCTTATCGACTTATAGGAATAAAGCCTGGTTATATAAACTAACTGGTCAAGTAGAAAAATTAGCAAATGTAACAAGGAGAGGATTCAGACAGTTAAACCTACAGTTGCAAGCAACCTCAAGAATGACGCTGCAAAATAAAATGGCCTTAGACATGCTCCTGTTAAAAGAACATGGAGTATGTGAGTACCTAAAAGGTAGGAGAGATCATTGCTGTCTACATATCCCCAACGTCACTCAGGATGTTGAACATGACTTAAACTTACTAAAACAAATAGAAAAAGACACTCAGGAAATCCAACAGGACATGCAAGAAAATTGGCTTGATAAAATTTTTAACGGATTAGGGTGGAATAGTAGTTCTCGGGTCAAATCTTTAATCGGTACCGGACTGCTTTTACTGGTAGTAGTTTTAATAATACTGCTCATATATTATTGTCTGAAAAAGGAACTCACCAGCAGAACAGCTTTTAATCGAAAGATTATTCAGGCTATTGCAAGAAGACAAAACCTTAGTGAGTCGGTTGTTACACTTCCACCACCCTATAGCGAAACACGTGGACTATAAGTGTAGTGTTGTGATTCTGAAAAAAATATTATAATAATATTTAATCATTATATGATTAAGAAAAATTTAATTATGGAAGTATTGAAAAGAGAATTATTTCAAAACTTCCAAAGCGGGGAAATGTAACCAAGGTGATGGAATCAGTTAATCATAAAACACGAACAATGCTGCTATGTCCTTGTACAGCCCTGCCCATCTGGACATTAGGTCTGGGAACAGAGGGTTTAGTCCCTAGGTAGTCATTAATGTTAAACAATAATGGTGAAGGGGATTTTTAATAGAAATAGTGTTATTAAATGATTGCAGGTGTATTTGTGGTACCTATCTATTGTGTGAATTAATTGAAGCAAAAAGTCATACATCTCCCCCCAAAGAAGTTAGTTTCAATTAAAACCAGCAGGTGCCTAGAACTGGTCAAGACGACCCGTGCCGCAGGGACAAGGGCCAGAAGAGGACTCAGTTTGCGCAGAAACTGTGACGAAGAGGATAAGCCTTCATCTTGGGACCCCCAACGACCACCACTAGGAGGCACTGCGCAAGCGCGGGTGGGAGGAGTGTATGAAAATGGACTGATTTGACTATGAAAGAAAGGGCTTATGTAATCAGATGAATATGTATATTTTGATCTGTATAAACTGCACGAAAAGGGTATGGGGTATGCACGCTTGGTGGAATTATCCCCCGTGCATCCAGCGCTGCAATAAAGAATGCTGCCTTTTAACACTACATTGGTGTTATGAGGTGTTATTCCCGGATTTTCGGTGACACCCTCATCATCTTCGTAACCCTTCACTGGACTCTCCAGTAGTTCCTCATCTTTCTTGAAGTGGGGAACCCAGACCTTGAACACAGCACTCAAGATGGGGCCTCCCAGGGCAGAGCAGAGGAGGAGGATAATCTCCCTCAACCTCCTGGCCACACTTCTCTTGATGCACCCCAGGATCCCCTTGGCTTTCTTGGCAGCCAGGGCACGCTGCTGGCTCATGGTCAGCCTGTCGTCCACCAGGACACCCAGGTCCCTCTCCCAGAGCTGCTCTCCAGCACGGCCGCCCCAGCCTGTACTGGTGCCTGGGGTTGTTCCTCCCCAGGTGCAGGACCCTGCATTTGCCTTTGTTGAACCAGCAGGGGGGAAAGAAAAGAAATAATTAAAACAATCACCGCACCAGACACCAAGTGCAGGGAAACTTCATCTCTCCTTACTGCCCATTTCCCAGGCAAACCTCCAAACCCTGGGGCAAGCCAAGACAAAGGCGGCTTTGGGAAGCGGCATCTCCCCTCAGGCTCTGGCCACAAGCTCTCTGACCAAGGCAATGCCTTCTGCAGGAGCACTTGAGGAGCACTGCAGAGCTCTCCGGCCTCCACCCCTGCACAGCCAGGGCCAGCAGCCGTAAGAAATCGCAGGCAGACATCTTGCAAATGATCCCCGCACTTTGGAGCTCCCACTGGGTTTTCCTCCTCGGTGCTAGGTGACACTGCTGACAGTTGTTTCTTCTCAAAGGCTGAAAGGAAAGAAGAATTTAGAAGGAGAAAAGGAATTCTAATCTAGGTGGGGCAATGTTTTCAGAGCTTTTTTGGATGCTGCAATGAAAACTGATGTGAAAAAAATTCATTACAAAAAAAGAAAAAACAGAGAGAAACCACATTCCTGAAAGTTTTCCTTTTCTTCTTCAGAGCACAGCCTTTGTGCATCAGTCATTCACCAGCTCTCCTCTTCCTGGCAAAGGTTCATATTTTCTCTAACCAGACGAGGCAGGCACCCGCCTCGCCACTCGACGCAGGGTACTGACGACGCTCTGGGGCTCTCCCTTTCCTTTCCCACGCTCCAAGGGATTTTTTTTTTTGTAAGCTAAACTGAGGACTGCATCAGCCTGCTCCTGGCTAGACGTGCACACCCTGTCAATGTCTGTGAGCATCTGCTCTGAAAGAGATGCAGAACAAGACAATGAATCCTGTTCACACTGGTAACCTTTGTGAGATGTGTCCTTGTGAGTACTTTGGAGCTGAAAACTCCCTGGCGTTTCAGGCAAATAACAGCCTCATCCTTATTTGATTCATCGGGAGGGAAGGGAAAAGGAAGGGTGGAGAGTGGAAGGGAAATCACAAGATTCTTTGACCAATTCTGGTGTTAGTGAAATGGAGGGGAGGGGAAGGGAGGGAAGGAAAAGGTGAAAAGGGGAACGGACAAAGGGGAAGGAGACACAGAAGAAGAGAAAAGAAAAAAGGAATTGTTAAAGCAAGAAGACAGTCAAGTACCACCCATACTTCCAAAAAAATCATCCATCTCCATTGGCTAAAAAGAAAGGAGATGGCCTAGTGGATGTCTACTACTGATCGCCCAGCTGCAATGGAAGCACCCACGAGTTCTTCCTTAGGCCATCAGGAGAAAGTTCCAGACCTCATCCTTACGGGAGATTTCAACCTCCCACACATCAGCTGGCAACATCCCACTGCTCTGACGCCACCAGCGCTGCTCCTCAGGGCTCAGCTCCAGGGCCAGCTCCGTCATGTTTCGTTACCAGCCATCTGGAAGCAGGGGTTCAACGCACCAGGAGCCACCTTGCTGACGGTACCAAACTGGGAGGTGCTGTTGACTCTCTGGGGGGACAAGAGGCCTTGCTGAGGGATCGAGACAGATGGCAGCGCTGGGCTAGGATTAATGGGATGGCGCTGAGCGACTCCAAATGCCGCATTCTGCGCCTCGGACGGAGCCCTGCCAGGCACAAGTCTGAACTGGGAGACGAGTGGCTGGAGAGCAGCCCTGCAGAAAGGCATCTGGGGCTGCTGCGCGACACCAGGCTCAGCGTCACTCAGCAGTGTGCCCTGGCCGCAGAGAGGGCAAACCGCACCCGGGCTGCATCCAGCACAGCATCACCAGCCGCTCAAAAGCGGTGAGCATCCCGCGGGATGCAGCGCTCCTGCAGCCTCAGCAGGTCCAGTCAAGAAACAAACGACAACTGGCCTGAAGCAGCCATCGTCAGGGGTTTCTCTGCTTCCTACGTACCGGCTGACTTGTCACGGGAACCCTCTGCAGCGCGTCATCAAGTCCCACATGGCCTGAAATGGGCAGCAGAGCTCGGGGGTACTACTCACTCGATCGTGACCTTCATTCATCTGAAACAAATGACGAAAACTTCAGCAGTATTCCCAACAAAACTGCTTTTCTGGATACCTCTTTGCTACTGAGAAGAGGGGTGGCCTAAGGAGAAAGGGACAACAAACACAGCTCCCCATCATACGTACTTGCTCATGCTCTTGTCCATTCACGGCCAACACCGGGTTTCCTTGCAGCAGGCGTTTCTACACGCTCCTCAGGTTCTACACGACACCAGGGAATTCAGACCTGTCAGGGAAATTCCCTTCCCCAACTCTGCTCTCGGTCAGGCTGTACAGCAGGAAAGTCTCTTACCTTGGGAGACACCTCTCAGGTCCCATCACACCCTGCAAACTAACAAGCTCATAGAACTTCCCTGGCGACTCTGCTGTCGAGAGGCAGCGAGGTGGAAGCAGGCCGTCCTGAACACACCCAGGCAGGAGCAGGGCTGCTCTTCCCACCCAGTCCCTCTGCAGACAAGGGCAGCCCCACCTCAAAACTGCCCTTCTCCAGGCTTGGAGGAGAAAAAGGGGATCCATTTGCTCTCCCTCATCACGCAATGCGCATCACTCAGCACTGTATTCTTCCCACTGACTGCAGCCTTTGGTACCTTTGCATTGACTGAAAAGGCCCTAAAAGCTGCTCTGACCAATTCCCCATCTCACCGGAGGTTCCGAGGGTGCCTCTGTATCACCCGCAAATTTGGCCTAACTCCTGCTCCCTTCGGACACGATCAGCAGCACCTGACACAACTTCCATCCCAGTCGGGCAGTCTGGAGCAGGTCTGCAGACACCCAGGGCCTGACTCCTTCCAGATGTGCCTTCAGCAAGCACTGCAACTCACAGCTGCAGTCTCCATCCAGCACAGCAGACTGGGGACATGTTCACAGGAGCCACTGGAGCACGTGACTCACCAGGGAGGAGCCTCCAGCTCTGGCCTCCAGCTCGGACAGCCACACCGCTGGGGCAATGCAGGGACTGCAGAAAGGCAGACCCCATGCACAAAGGGACGGTCCTGAGCACGAGCAGCTCTGCGGTTGGTGACATGGGCCTGAGAGACACAGCAAACACAAAGACACTGCAAACTGCCTGAAGGCTGCCTCACTTTCTGCTTCTTCTCAGTAACGTAAATGAGGGCTGTCAGAAAACCAGAACAGAGAGTTCTCACGTTAACATGGAAGTCACGCGGCAGAATAAAATACAAGGGTACGGAATAACAACTGCTCCATCCAGCTAGGAACTGTCACCCCGACGCATCTCTTCACCATCACTGCACCATCAGCTGGCCACCTCTGACACTCGGCGCTCAGCCTGCCTCCAAAACCTGCTTGCTGGTTTGTGTCTCACTGCTCACACACCTCTCCCTTCTCAGAAATATGCCAGGTTCCTGCTGCCTATTTTCCACCTTTCCTACAGCACAGTTTGGCAGGGAAGATGGCTTTTTCTTTAGCGTACAGCTTAACAACAACAAAAATCCATTGCTCTGCAAAGACAGAGAGATACCACCTGTCCTCGTTTAACCCATCGGCCAGCAACCAAGCACCAGGCAGCCGCTCGCTCACCCCTCTCCTTCCCTCACAGGGCGATGGGCAGGAGAAACGGACACCAGGGAAAGCTCCTGGGTTGAGACAAAGACACGTTAATACGACAACACTGGAAACACTCGTACCAATACTACTGCTGCTAACAACCAACATGCCAAACAAACGCTACACAAGACCGTTTTCTCACTGCCCGATGACTGATTCGCAGCCAGTTCCTGAGCAGCGACAGCGGAACCCGCGGGCTTCCCCGAGCTCACGAATTTCACCCATTTCCCCAAACTCACAAAATCCATAGAGTTTGCCAAACTCTGGGAAAATGACCAACCTCCCGGAAATGTTCAAACCCCCACAAGAGAGAGACAAGAGAATTTTTAATAAAAAAAGGGTTCCTGACCCCCACAAAACCTGCCTTTACCACCCGAGCATGACATCCATGGTACAGACTCTTTCCATGGGCCACCTTGGCCTCGCTGCCTGGCTCTGCTCCCTCCCAGCTCCAGCACACCCGCTCAGCAGCCAGCACGGGAGGCTGCAGAAAGCCCTGCATTTCTCAGCAACAACTACAACCACCACTCTGATCAACACTCTTCTCATACGCAACCCAAAACACAGCAGCTGCGGGGAGGAAAACTAGCTCTAGCCCAGCCGAAACCAGGACACCATCTTTGGGGTCCTGGCCACACGGCGCAGACGCATTTCCCACGCTCTTTGATAGCAAAAACACGAGGAAGCACTTCTTTACTTTGAGGGTGGCACAGCACCCCAACAGCCTGCCCAGACACGTTGTGGAGTCTCCTTCTCCGGGGATCTTCACAACCCGCCTGGACGCCGTCCTCTGCAGCCTGCTCTGGGGGAACCTGCTTTGCCAGGGGGGTTGGAGCAGATGATCCCCAGGGGCCCTTCCAACCCCTGCCACTCGCTCATTCTGAAAACAGAAACCTCTGCTCTTTGGCAGTAAAGGACCAAGTCGTTTCTCCAGTGCCCTGGGCTCACTGTTGTTGGCCACATTGGTGTGGAGAATGCCTGCATGTTTGCTCAACAAACTTGTGGTCCTAAAGCCGGAACACGCGTTGGGGAGGGGGAACTGGTGAAATACACTGATACAGAAATGCAAAGCACAAGAGCAGCTCCACCGCTGCTCACAGCGTGGAACTGGTATCCCCCAGCACAGCTGACCTGGACCAGCTACTGCAGGCTGTTCCTCCAGCCAGGCCTTGCTCTTGCCCAAAGCAGGCAGGTGCCCAGCACAGCACATCAGGAGCGAAGCTCAAATCCCTGCTGCTAGAGCAAGAAGCGCAGGCTTTCTTCCCCACGGGCCAGAGCCCTGACAGCAGGGGAACTCCCAGGCCACTCCAAACGGCACAGTGCCCATGCTCAGCTCCCACTGGCACTTGCTGGCATCCTTCCTCTTCCTCCTCGGAAGGAAAGGACAATTCCCAGCAGCACTGCTGAGAAGCAAAGGTGCCAGGTACTGCGTGACGCCATCACGGCCACGGGCAGGCATTTCAACTGCTTTGTTCTGGACACCAGAAAACTCAAGTTTACTCGCACTGCCTGGGCTGAACCGTGCTCCTGCTCCAGGGAGAGACAGTCTGCCTGCGAGGCTTTTCCTGCAGACAGCAGAGGCAGAAAACAACGTGAACCAGAAGCCGTCGGTGACCGCACGACGTCCATACTCATCCCTCGGCAATGAGGTCGGTTCGGAAGCCAGTTGTCCTCGGAAGGGTTTCTCGCAATGCATTTTCCTGAACACACGATCACCTCTACTCCCAGCCCCTTGTACCAAGCTTCTGCAGACCTCCAGAATGTTCTAACTCTCGGCTGTGACCCCAGCCCTCACAGACCACACTTACTGGCCCCCCGGCTTCCCTCCCAGAAAGGTCTCCCGGGAGGCTCCGCTGCTCCTCACACAGCTTCAGCCACAGCCCAGCACTCGGTGGCCACAGCTGCCCCAGCCGCCCTCCCTGCCTGGACACCGGCTGCAGCACGCTCGGGGCACGGGGCAGAGACCAGCTCTGCACCTCCAGCGCTGTGCCGGGACGCGGCCGAGCACACACAGCCCCAGCACCTCCTCAGCCGACGCTGCGCACAACCCACTCCGGTGCTGGGAGCATGCAGCGGTGGGTGCCGTCTCCTCCCGGCTGCCGCGCACACAGGGAAAGCGCGGCCGCTCCAAGGGCGACCCGAAGCTGTGTGCCCACCAGGAGACCAAAAGACCTGGCAGCAGCACTCGACCGAGTGCTGGGGAAGAGCAGGCCACTGATAGAGGGGATTGTAAGAAATGTGAAACTGTAACAAAAAGCCTTAATATTTTCTACTTTTTAGTAGTCTTTAGTACTGTAACTTGTATTCCTGCATGCACAGTGATCTAACGATGTAACTGTTACACTAATCCCTGCTTTCTCATTAAGGAATGTAGTGGAAGGACATGGGCACAAGCTATCACTTAGGCGTTAGACAAAATAATTAAGTGAAACAAAAGTGGTCTTGGTTCTCAGCAAATAATTGGGATAATTGTGGGATAAAAGAGACTCCTAAATAACTCTACTCCAGACAGCTCGGCCTTGGGAGGGCAAATGCGCCAAGCTACAGAGATCAGGAGGCACCAAGACGGCAACAAGACCGGAGCCAAACCACCTGAAGGACACGATATACGTGATCCTGGAACGAAGTTTGCGCAGAGACAAATGTCAATCAGTGAACAGCGTGATGAAGAGGATGGGCCTTCATCTTGGGACCCCCAAAGACCACCCAAAGATGCTAACAGACATGCGTGAAAGATATTTACATATGCTAATTAGTTCCTAGAAATATAATGAGTATTTACATGTGTGATTGTATTTAACCTGAAGCAACAGGGTGTCTGGTGCGCAGGTTTGGAGGAGAAATCCCCGGTGTGCCCGGCGCCGCAATAAAGAATCCCTGCTGAGCAGTGTACATTGTGCTGTGAGGTTTTCCTACCGGATCTTCGAATCAGTTTGGCACCCCAGATGGGACCCATTCTGTTCGGCTGCGGGACCCGGTAAGAAGAGGACCCCCTTGGGCCCTCGGGAGCCTTTTCCCGAAGGGGCTCCTCGCCTTATCTGGATCACCGCGGGAACAGACAAGGACCATCTGTGAGTAAAGGTATTCTTTTACTACTCTTTACTACCGACGGGGTTCGAGTCCACTGAGTCGTAATTTAATTACGCAGGGAGAGTATACCGGGCTGCCAGCACCTTAGAGGTATACAGGGGTTCAAGTCCCCACTGTAGGGGTTCAAGTCCCCACTGGATGCGGTCTTGACTGATACATGGATCATTATTCTGGAAATTGCCTACGATTCTGGCAATCGGTTTGGATTGCAGTAACTCCGGGTTAAAATTGTGTGACTGTGTGTGAGGCCTCTGTGTGAATAAGACACCTAAACAAGGGTGAGGGTGGAGTTTTGACCTGCGGTTCTGTTCTCCCGCAAGGGAAGCAGCCGGTGAAAAACAAAGCGTAAGAAAACAGTGAATGTTTATTTTAAAGTAATTATCCTATGTTGTTATTATACTACTAGTGATAATCATAATAGTATGTTGTATTTGTTATAAGTGTCGTACAACATTCCGGTGTAAAATTGCGGTTCAGTAACTATTTCTCGTAGCTTAAAGTATAGAATTTGGTTAAGTAATTAGAGCTGTCGGCGTCAGAAGGGTTGGTTTAGGCTTGTTTGTTAGGGTTTGCTGTACATTGATTGGGGAACAAAGAGGTGGACGTGCTGCATAATGGGAACTTCACAGAGCAAAGAGATTCTGAAGAAGAGCCCCTTGGGCTGTATTTTGCATCACTGGAAGGAGACAGGGGGACCCCCGGGAGGTAGTGTGAATAAATGGACGTTAGTTAAGTATTGTAATCAATGGTGGCCGTTGTACAAGTTAGATGATGAGGCAAAGTGGCCTGAGAATGGCACCCTGGATTATAATACTTTGCTACAGCTCATGTTGTTCTTGAGAAGAGAAGGAAAATGGGATGAGGTCTCCTATGCCAAAATGTTTTTCACTTTGTGAAATCACCCCGAGTGGCAAAAAGAAAGTGGTATAAATCTAGCCCCGCAGACTGGCATTAGAAAGGGATAGAAAGAACGAGCTGGGAAAACTTAAGCGGTGTTGTTCTGCGTGCAGCATAGGGCAAAGGTGTCTGAAAACAAAAGGGAATCAGAAGAAAGTGGAGGAGCGCAGGGAGGATTTTGTGTCACCCCCCCCTCCCCGATGCTGGGTCAGCTGCGGGAACCCCCGCCCGCGCAGACGGGGACGAGGCCTCTGATGAGGGCGGAGCGCCACCTAGCGCTCAAGTCTCGTCACTGCTCGGACTCGTAGTGAGGTGGGACCCATCATCCAAGCCCCTTTAAGACAGGCGATGGGGCCGGGGGGGCCGACCCTGATAAGAACACCCTTCCAAATGGAAGATACAGACAAATGGAGAGAAACTGTAAAGGAATCCAGGGAAGATCCTAGCGGGGTAGCCAAGAAATTTGAACGGATAGTTAAGAATTTGGATCCGGATTGGAAAGATGTGGATTTGATGGTCGAGGCAATGACAGAGACTGAGAAAGGAATTGTGTTAAAAACAGCAGGGGATCATGTGAGGGCACAAATTACTGCAGGTACCTTACAAGGGACCGAGGAGCAACATGTTCCACTCAGAGACCCGGGGTGGGGCCCTAATGATCACACGCAGTATCGACTGTTACAGCAATACCGTATTTGGGTTCAGTGTGGGCTGGAACACGGGATCCCGAAAGCAGTAAACTGGTCAGCCTTGTATGAAGTAAAACAAGGTCCGACAGAGACCCCGAGAGAATTCCTGGATAGATTACGAACAGCAGTGCGGAAACACACAACCATAGATCCGACATCAGATGCAGCTAGACAGCAGCTGGTATCTCTGTTTATAGGACAGGCTGCTAACGATATTAGAAAGAAGCTGCAGAAGCTTAAAGAACCAGATGTAAGGAATTTAGAGACGCTAGTGGAAGAGGCGTGGCGAGTGTATCGTAACAGGGATGAGAACAGTAAGAGGAATTACGATCAAAGGAGACTAAAAAGCAATGAGTGCGCTCGTTGTAAGGGATTCGGACATTGGCAGAGGGAATGTCCACAGAAGAGAAAGGCACCCTGCCCCACAATAGTTGCTGACCTACAGGACACTGAATGACGGGGACCTGGGGAATCCACCCTAGCGGATCCACTGGTTAATATCAAGCTAGGGAAACGCAGTGTGGAATTTTTGGTAGACACTGGTGCGTCGTTTTCTGTTTTAAATCAACAACTGATGCCTTTGGGTAAGGATTTTATAACCGTTGTGGGCGCTACAGGCCAATCGGAAAAGGCATATTTTCTAAAACCATTAAAGTACAAATTAGGTAAGCAAATTGGAATACACAGATTTTTGTACCTGCCTGGGGCCCCTAAGTCCCTTCTAGGACGAGACATGTTGGAACAACTGAATGCCACAATCATTTTCAGAAAGGCACAAATAGAATTTAAAATTGAGGATACTAAATTAACCAAAATTCTGAGCCTGGCATTGATTCAAATTTTAGAAAAAGGAGAAATACCTCAGGATATACTGGACCAAGCGTATCCAGGGGTATGGGCTTCGGGAACCCCAGGCAGAGCCAAAAATGCAGACCCAATAGAGATAAAATTGAAGCCTGGAGCTTGACCAGTTAAGATCAAACAATACCCCCTTAAGCTAGAGGACTGAAGAGGAATTAAGAAAATAATTGATAGTTTTATAAATTTTGGATTGTTAGTGTAATGTGAATCTGAATACAACACCCCCATTTTGCCAGTGAAGAAGCTGGATGGGAAAAGTTACAGGTTAGTACAAGATTTGAGGGCAATTAATCAAATCGTGGAAGATCTCTACCCAGTAGTAGCTAATCCCTATACCTTGTTGAATAAACTGGAAGATAGCCAGGGATGGTTTACCGTACTGGATTTAAAAGATGCCTTTTTCTCTTTACCTCTGGCCTCAAACAGTCAGAACCTATTCGCTTTTGAATGGGAAAATCCAGATTCTGGACGAAAAACCCAGTTAACCTGGACAGTGTTACCCCAAGGTTTCAAAAATAGCCCTACCATCTTTGGAAATCAGCTAGCTCGGGATCTCGAAAAGTGGAATCCTCTGACACAAAAGGGGACTTGGTTACAATCTGTCGACGATCTCCTCATCGCTGCAGAAACAGAGCGGGATTGCAAAAAATGGACAGTGAGTCTTCTTAATTTCCTGGGACTGAATGGTTATCGAGTTTCTCAACAGAAAGCTCAGATGATTCAACAACAAGTGACTCACCTCGGACTCAAAATCTCAAGAGGACAACGAGAACTGGGAAGAGAGAGGAAAGAAGCAATCTGCCGGACTCCAGAACCACAAACGGTAAAAGAATTAAGAGCCTTTTTAGGAATGACAGGATGGTGTAGACTATGGATATATAATTATGGGCTAATGGTAAAACCCTTGTATGAACTGTTGAAAAATAATGCCAGATACCTGATTTGGACCGGAGATGCAAAAAGGGCTTTTGAACAATTAAAAAGGGAACTTATGAGAGCCCCGGCTCTTGGACTTCCAAATGTTCTAAAACCCTTTTGGCTACTTTCTCACGAGAGACAAGGCGTTGCCCTGGGAGTGCTCGCTCAACAGCTGGGGCTGCACAAGGGAGCAGTGGCATATTTCTCCAAGCAATTGGATGAGGTAGGCAAAGGATGGCCTGGGTGTCTGCGAGCTGTTGCAGCAGTTGTCCTTAACATTCAAGAAGCTCCTAAGTTCACTATGGGCCAGAAAACGACAGTCGTAGTCTCACACACAGTTTCTGCAGTATTGGAACAAAAGGGGGGCCATTGGCTCTCACCATCCCGATTCCTGAAGGACCAGGCTGTTTTGGTGGAACAAGATGATGTTAATATTGTGACAGCTAACATCGTAAATCCAGCATCTTTTCTTAGTAAAGATTCCGCCACTATGGAACCTCTAACGCACGACTGCTTGGAGACTATTGAAACAGTCTGTTCCAGCAGACCTGATTTAAAGGAGGAACCGTTGGAAAGCGCAGAGGACTCCTGGTTCACCGATGGCAGCAGCTTCATAAAAGACGGAGCTCGTAAAGCAGGGTATGCAGTAACCACCGCACACAAGGTAATCAAGGCAGAACCTTTACCTGCAGGTACGTCTGCCCAAAAGGCAGAGATAATCGCTTTAACTAGAGCCTTAGAATTGGCGAAAGGAAAGAAAATAAATATTTGGACAGACTCCAAATACGCCTTCGGGGTCGTCCATGCTCATGGAGCATTGTGGAAAGAACGAGGACTGCCCACAGCTCAAGGTAAACACATCAAGCATGCCAAAGAAATCTTGCAGCTTTTGGAAGCTATAAATCTACCAGAACAAGTGGCAATAATGCATTGCAGAGAGCATCAAAAAGGTAACACTGAACAGGAACTGGGAAATAAACTGCAGGTCAAGAGGCTAAAAGCGCAGCAGAAAGAAATTCTGTAAAAACCTTGGCACTGGTACCAGGCGGTAAGCTCGTAGATACAGAAATGGAATTTAAATATTCAAAAGAAGATATGAAATTAGTAAAGGATTTGGGAGCCAGTGAGCAAGGTAAGATGTATTTAACACCAGATAATCGTATAGTTATACCTTCAAACCTATTATGGGAAGTAGTCAGAACAGAACACAACAAAACTCACTGGGGAGCAGATGCATTGTATAAAGATTGAACAAGAGAACAGTAGGCAGAAACCTGTACACTACTGTAAAACAAGCAACCCAAATGTGTGAAATTTGTCTGAGAAATGATCCAAATACAACATGCAAAGTACACTTTGGGAAAACTGGAAAGGGGAACATAGCAGGACAACACTGGCAAATAGATTTTTCAGAACTTCCAAGAAAAGGGGGGTATCGATACTTACTGGTTATAACAGACACGTTTGCCGGATGGCCTGAAGCGTTTCCCTGTAGAACAAATAAGGCTCGGGAAGTGGTACGAATTCTGTTAAATGAAATCATACCCCGGTTTGAGGTGCCAGCAATCATATCCTCGGATAGAGGGTCACATTTTTGCGCACTAGTAGTACAGCACATCAGTAAAATTCTGGGTATTGATTGGCAGCTACACACCCCCTACAGACCGCAGGCAAGTGGCCAAGTAGAAAAAATGAATCATTGGAGCAAACAACTGGCAAAAATCGGTCAGGAGGCAAATTTGTCTTGGGACAAAGCTCTACCCTTAGCTTTACTGAGAATCAGAGTAAAACCCAGGAGCAAAGAGGGCATTAGTCCATTTGAAATTTTGTTTGGAAGGCCTTATCAATTGTCATATCAAGCGGGGGACATGGTGCAAATTGGGGAGGGGTACTTACAAGAGTATCTGTTAGCTTTGGGAAAGCAGATAAATAATGTTCAAAAATGAGAAGCACAAGGTAGGAGCCTAGACCAACCAATACACTTAATCAAACCTGGAGACTGGGTTTTTGTTAAGACTCTTTCAGGTGATCCCCTTGGAGAGAAGTGGAACGGACCTTATCAAGAGCTGCTAACCGCTTTTATTGCAATCAAAATCCGAGAACAACCAGCTCGGATTCATTATTCAAGGGTCAAGAAAGCCTCTGTTCCCTGGACTGTACAACAACAGTCGCATCTCAAGATAAAAATAACAAGACGACCACGACGGGTCTAACTCCGTGGGTAATGATGGTAGCCATGAGTCCAGCTATTTGATAAACTCACCTCATGGCTACCAAATTTATCCTGGTTAAAGAACCTGTTTCTCCTAGCTCTTGTGACAGGAGGTGTATGTGTTTTGGCCTGCATAATGATTCAATGCTGCAAGTGCTGTGATCGATTATGTTGGGAATGTAAGAATGGACTGATCTGATGATTACTAAGACTTTTTGATCTAAAAGAAACAAAAGTCTTAAAGAGAAGGGGGGAATGATAGAGGGGATTGTAAGAAATGTGAAACTATAACAAAAAGCCTTAATATTTTGTAGTTTTTAGTAGTCTTTAGTACTGTAGCTTGTATTCCTGCATGCACAGTGATCTAACGATGTAACTGTTACACTAATCCCTGCTTTCTCATTAAGGAATGTAGTGGAAGGACATGGGCACAAGCTATCACTTAGTCGTTAGACAAAATAATTAAGTGAAACAAAAGTGGTCTTGGTTCTCAGCAAATAATTGGGATAATTGTGGGATAAAAGAGACTCCTAAATAACTCTACTCCAGACAGCTCGGCCTTGGGAGGGCAAATGCGCCAAGCTACAGAGATCAGGAGGCACCAAGAGGGCAACAAGACCGGAGCCAAACCACCTGAAGGACACGATATACGTGATCCTGGAACGGAGTTTGCGCAGAGACAAATGTCAATCAGTGAACAGCGTGATGAAGAGGATGGGCCTTCATCTTGGGACCCCCAAAGACCACCCAAAGATGCTAACAGACATGCGTGAAAGATATTTACATATGCTAATTAGTTCCTAGAAATATAATGAGTATTTACATGTGTGATTGTATTTAACCTGAAGCAACAGGGTGTCTGGTGCGCAGGTTTGGAGGAGAAATCCCCGGTGTGCCCAGCGCCGCAATAAAGAATCCCTGCTGAGCAGTGTACATTGTGCTGTGAGGTTTTCCTACCGGATCTTCGAATCACCACCTTCCCTCGCGCCCTCGAGGCCCTTGTTCCTGCCTCTGCCTCGCTCCACGCAGCGCAGCACGCAGCAGCACACGCAGCCGTCACAAATGCATCTGCCGGGTGGCACAAGGGGGCTGCGGATGCAGCTTGGGCCGCACGCGGCTCGGCTGAATCCACTTCTTCTTCTTCCCCCGCAAAAATCCTCTTTAAACACAACAGCACTTGCACCCACCGCCCCCGAGAGCCGCCGGGAGGGGCCAGGGACACCCCAGCCCCCTTCACCCTCTCCTCCCCACCACGCCCTGGGGAGCCTGCTGGGGCGGGACGGAACACGGGAGCCCCCACGTCCCTTCCTGGAGACGCCACAGAGTCCCCAGCACCCAACAGCCACCACAGAACATGGCGCGGCCACCGCTGTGGCTCCCACCCCGCGGCCCCCGCGCCCCGGACCCTGCACACTTTTCTGCTCCCCGAAACCTTCTGCCCCCCAGGCAGGCACCCACCCCGACCCCTGCAGCCCGCGGACGCTCTCGGGGACAAGAGCGGAGGTGACCGCCGGCCATCGCTCCCCTCTCTCCTGCAGCCTCAGCCAACCTCTGCCAACCGCCCGCGCAGCAGCAGCCCTTCCCCGCAGCCTGGGCACCCCCACTCTGGGGGGCTCCCCCGGCACGGGGGGCTCCCCCGGCCCCCCAGCCACCACCACCACCACCTACGGCAGCCCTGCCTGCTCTGCCACCCCGACACCTTCGCCAGCCCCACCAGCCCCAGACCCCGGGCACCCTCAGCACCCCCAGACCCCGGGCACTCCCACCACCCCACCACCCCCGTCCCCACCGCACTTTTCGCACGGGGCTGCAGCAAGACCGGCCGAGCGGCCCTGCCCTCGCCTGCCTGATGCGCGCCCAGGAAATCCCATTCCCAGACCATTCCCCAAGCACTTGGGGCCATCTCTCCCGGTTCACCTCCCAGCAGCGACTCTCCTCCCCGATTCCCAGCCCCGTCCCACCAGCACAGCAGCTCGTCCCACGGGGACCACCCTGCCCACCACCTCCCCATGCGCCTGGCGCAGAGCCGGGGGACGTCGGCGATGGGGGACGGCTCGGCGGGTGCCCCTCGAGGGTCCCCCCGGCCCACCGCCGCTCCCCCTCGCCGACCCAGGGCTGCAGATGGCTCCGTGCAGCTGCTGCTTCGACCCCCACCTCTTCCACATCCTGTGGACCAGCTCCCACCTGCCTCCACCGGCCCACACTGCGCTGGACCCCAGCACCGTTCCTCTGCCGGCTGCTGCCCTGGGGGGCCCCGGGGTTCCTCCGTCCTGGGCAGCCCCTGGGACACCTCAGGGCCGCCCACACCACCGGGCACCCGGCAGAAATCAGAGCGCAGTGGTGGCCCCAGCCCCCCTGCTGCAGCCAATGTCCGTCCCCGGTGACCAGGACATCGTGGGGCAGCCGGCACAGAACACCATTGCCGGCACGGCCACCACCGTGGGGGCACAGCCGGGCAGGGACATCCCCCCAGACAGCGACGTCACCCCCAGCCCCTCTGCTTGACCCCCAAAGCCTTGGCGACCTGGCAGATGACGTGGAGGTGTCCGAGGAGGAACTTCTTCGAGAGGCCCTAAGGCTCTTCGGTTCCTCCTCGGACACCCTGGGGGTCAGCCAGGAGGGGCCCGGCAGCGTCCCCCTGCCTGGGGACCCTGCGGGCACCGGCAGGGAGGGGGGAGCGGTGGCCCCAGCACCACTGGAGAAGCCAGCGTCCATCCCTGGCTACCTGGACGTCGAGGGGCAACCGGCAGACACCACCACTGCCGGCACAGCCACCCCCGCAGGGGCATCCCCGCGCAGCGACGTCCCCCCCAGCCCCTCTCCTGCGCCCCAGAACCAACACCTTGGGGACCCGGCTGACCACCTTGAGGTGTCCAAGGAGGAACTTCTTCAAGAGGCCCAAAGGCTCTTCCGTTCCTCCTCGGACTCCCTCGGGCTCAGCCGGGACGGTGCCAGCAGCGTCTCCGTGCCTGGGGACCCTGCGGGCACCGGCACAGCCATCCCCCCCGCGCCTTCCCCTCGCTGTCGCTGCCCCAGGACCTGCTCAGCCCCAACTCCAGCCCCCTCGGCTCTGGCAGGCAGCACGGGGGTCCCAGGGGGGGATTAGACCCAGAGAAGGGAAGAGAGGGAGGAGGGGGGAGGAGTGGGGGGGAAGCGGGGGAGGACGGGAGGTGTATTTTTGGGGGGGAGGGCGGTTAGAGAAGCTTTAGAGGGGGGTGTCTTTTGGGAGGGAGGGGGGTTAGAATAGCCCTATGGGGCCTTTTCCCTTGATTTCTCGTTTTTCCATTAAAAGTTGTTTCTCCAGAACGGCTCCGTGATTGTGTGGGAGGGGGAGGGAGCGCAGGGGGCACCGGGAAACAGCACCCAGGAGGTGCAAAAGCCTCGCTGAGCCCCAGATCGCAGCTGCCAAGCCCCAAAGGGCAGCCGGCCGGCCCCAGGCCCCAGCACCCCCAGCGGGGCAGGCAGTGCCGGGGGGCACTCCCCTGTCCCCCTCCCCAGGGGAAGCAGCCCTGCAGCGGGGCAGCCAGCACCCACGCGTCCTCGCGGGACTCACCGACACGGCCCCACGCACCAAGCAGCACGCGGCCCTGGGACAAGGACAGACCCTGGGGGCCGGCACGGGGACGGACACACGACAACAAGGGCTCCAGCGCCTTCGTCTGCAGCACAACCAGTGTCCCCTCCGGCTGGGACCGGGCTCGCTGCAAAGCCCTGCAAAGTGATACCCGTAAATGTAAAATTTCCACTTCCCAGAGTGATTGGCATTAAACTAAACGAGATCCTTGCTGTTTTGAGAAGACAGGAAAGCTCTAAGACAGAGAGGCTCCTCAATAATTCTACCCCAGACAGCTCAGCCTTGGGAGGGCAGATGCACCAAGCTACAGAGAGAAAGAGGCACCAGGAGGGCAACAAGACCGGAGCAAAACAACCTGGAAGGACACGGGATACGTGATCTTAGAACGGAGTCTGCGCAGAAACAAAGGTCGGCCAGCGGACACTGTAACAGACTGGAAGATGATTCCTGTCAAGTGCACATATTGTGCACCTGTGGAAACCAGCATCCTGTGAAATAACAAAACCACCTAAGGCATGGAACAACAGACAGCACAGCTGTGGGGTTGAGACCAGGCTAACTATATCGCTTGTGCAAGGAAAAAACCAAGTGTGCATGCGCTTACAGGAAAAGGACATTTTAGAGGACACCGAGGAAGAAGAGACTCTTCATCCCGAAGACCGCCAGAAGAACTATAAAGACCACCAACATCATGAAATGCATGCGTCAATAAACGATGCCACGTAAGCACAGAGAATCAAAAGGAGGAGGAGACTTCGACCATTACATCGAGAAGGAGGAGACCAAGAGCCCCACCTGAGGCTCAGCAAAGCCGTCTTTGATGCAGAGCCTGGGAAAACCGGAGCCAGTGGATGAACTCGGAGCTTTCACAGGCGGCCTCAGCATCAGTGCTGAGAGCAGCTTCCACACGCCAAGCACAGGCATGGAGAAACAGCTTGTCACGAGCAGCCAGTCCTCTCCGAGGTCTCCAGGCAGCTTGGCACCAGGGAGGGTTCCTCAAGCAAGCTCCTTGTCGGGGAGAGGGTCTAGGAGGAGGCTCTCCCACCATGGGCATTCTCAAGTCCAGCTCCTCGAGAACATGGCCTTGCTGCCCGCTATCTTCCCCTACAGAGGCTGAACCAGCTGCCCAGTGGCTCGGGCCATCTCCGTTTCCAGCGGAGCCCAGCAGTCCGTAAGCATCCCAAGACAGCGCCTGTGTGGATCCTGCCCCTCTCGTACAGGCCCACGCTGGCCGGGCTGGTGTTTGAGGGCTCTGCACGGCACGCACACAGCGCCTACCAAAAAGCTCTGCTCAGCGCTACCACATCATTTCTAGCTCAACTCAGCGGCACAAAGACAAACAGGGAGAGGCCACGGCCCCACGTGCAAAGGGAGCAGAACACACAGCAAAAGATGTCAGGGGCAACCCTGGAAGCAGCCACAGGCCGTCCACCACGACCCCCAGATCGGGGTCCCGCAGCTCAGCCCGCCACCCACACTGCTTCGAGAGCGCTGCGCCAGCGGCTCTTCCCATCTCCTGCCAGGGGAGAGAACAGGCACAGGCAGCAGAAATAACGGGGTCAAGAAAACTACAGATCACAGCCTTGCCTGCACCATCCTCACAGACACCTGGGGAGAGAAAGGGTCTCTTTTATCCCTACAAGAACATTGGTACAAAGACCAGAAGAGGCACCCCAGGGCACAGCCAGCGAGCCAGGGGCAGAGCAGAGGCACGGCAGGACAAAACGACGGTCACTCAGCTCCAGCGCAGGAGGCCGAAGTTCAAGTCCTGCCCAAGCCACAATAAAAGCTGTCATCATTTTAGAATTGTTTATCGCGCACAAAATATTTCTGGCGGCTGTAACCCAGAGAACCTAAGAGCAAACTTGTGAAGGCACAACTGCAACTCACAATTTTAATGCTGTTAGGGCATCCAGAAAGCTCTGAACACCTTCAGAGCAGGAGAGCTCACACGCACAGCACAAACTGAAGCAAACATTCCTGCTGGCAGGCTGATGCGTCCCACCTTCCCAAGGCACCAGCTTTAGCAGCAAAGAAAGAAAGATCTCGCTAAACGACTGTTATCTTCAAGTAAGAGAAATCTGCATAAATTGCAGCTACACAGGGTTTCTTTTCGATTTTTTTTTCCTTTCCTCACAGTAGAAAGATACCGTAGATGGGTGAAGTGCTGCATGGAAAGGGCCCCTGGAGGTGTCTGTGCCACCACCCTCTCCCAGCCACTAATGCCATCTGCCCCCCAGGGCACCTCCCAGGGCTGCACCACCCTCCTGGGGAACAAGTTCTCCCCAACACCCACCCAGAGCACAGCGAAGCTGCACATTCTGCCTTTTGCCCATCTTCTCCACTGTCTGCCACAACTGAGAGGAATCCGGCTCCATTGTCCTCGCAATGGCCCTTTAAGCACCTGCAAACCACCATCAGATCACTCCTCAGGCTCCACGAGCCCAGCCACCCCAAACTCTTGCCTTTACTTGTCCACAATAACAGGCATTGATTGGAAACAAATTCAGGGTAACAGTGCCCACAAATTAACAACAGCCCTTGGATTTCTACTTGTTTAAGGTAAATGCAGGTTAAGGGCTTTTCTGAGAAAATGCAGAAAAAGCTTCAATCCGCTTGCTGTTCTAAAACAGACAACACACAGCTGAAATGACAAATGAACTACACATCTCTCTTCCCCTTCGCTACCTTCTTCTAACACGCAGACACTTTAGCATAGAGCGTACCTGTGAAGGAAGTATTCTGGCAATCGCCCCGCGACAGCGACGAGAAACTCCGAAACTGCAGCCAAGCTGCTCATTCGCAGCAGGTTTCTCCCCCTGCTTCTGGAAGGGTCTCCTAAGGAAGCCTGGCTTGCAGCCCGGCAGCCCTGAGGGCTCTTTCTCTCCGGTCCCACACACCTCTCTCCAGCTTCCACTCAACCCTCCTCAGGCACGGGCTCTCTCACCTGTTCCGTTTGCTGCCTTTTCGCTGCAGGATTTGTCTCTTCTGCCGATTTCCTCTTCAGAGGCAAGCGGTCTTCTGGAGAGACACTGTCTTTCTTCCCCTCACACCCGTGAAGGTTTCTCCAGGTGGAGAGAACATCCAGCCAATGCCTTGGCTCCTCAGTGACAAGGCTTTGAACCTCATGCAGCATTTTCCCTGGAAGAAAAAGCAGCTTCAGGTTCAGTAGTTCAGGCTCAGCATTTGGTTTTCCTGCAGACCGAGAACAGCTGTTAGCAGAGACCGTGTTCAGATTTCATTGATGTGTGAGCCCAGGAACCGCAGCAGCAGCCATCACAGGCACAGCTGAGCTCTCAGTGCCCACCTACGCCCCAGCAGAGACCCAGGCCTCCCTCTGGTTACGAGCTCTGCAGAACCAAGAGTAAATCGTGCAGGGGTCGAACTCTGCACAAGAATTCAGCAGCCCTAGAAACCAGCCCAGCCCTGAGAGTCACTCCCAGGGACGGAGGACCAGCCTAACGCACCATCCTCCCCGAAAGCCCTTGGTCCAGGATGAGAGATGTGGGGCACTTTCCAGGGCTGAAACACAGACACGAACGGGAATCGCACTGATCCAGCCGGGGCCTCCCGCGCCCGCCCTGCCCGCAGCCCGGGGGGGCCGGGCCGCGCCTCCGCTCCCGGCCCCCGCCCGCGGCGCCGGCTCCGCAGCAGCGGAACAGCCGCTGCCCGCAGCCGGGTCTCCGCCGCTCCCCCGCCGCTCCCCCGCCGCCCCGCGCTGGACAAGACCTTTCCCGGCCGCAGCCCGCCCCGGAAAGCCGCACAGCCAGCCCCGCCGCCGAGGCGTTTCGGGCGGGCCCCTCCCGCAGCCCCGGCGCCCGCGGGGAGGGGGGCGGCGCGGCCCCGCGGCTCGGCCGAGCGGAGACGGCCCGGCCCTGGGGGGCCCTTCCCGCCCCGGCCCCGGCCCGACCCGCGGGACCCCCGCAGGCGGCGGCACCGCCCGCGCCGCGCCCGCCCGGCTCCGGGGCGCCCGGCGAACGAGGCCGCGCTCCCCGCTGCTCCACTCCGCACCGCAACGGGCCGGGCGGGCCCCGGCGCCCGCGGCCCCCGCGCCGGGAGAGGCTCCGGCCCCCCCCGCCTCCATCTCGGCCCCCCCGCCATCTCGGCCCCCCCGCCGGGACCGGGCCTTGACGGGCGGCAGCGGCCCCGGGGCGCGGAGGCGGTGTCCGCACCCAGGCGGCGGGGGAGGGCGATCCGCAGGCACCCCCACCCCCCCCCGGGAGCGGGTCAGCAGCCGCGGCCCGGGGGAAGCGCCGGGAGGGCGGGGGGGCCGTCAGCTGCCCCCCACGGGCGACCTTCTGCGGCCCCGCAGGCACCTGCGGGGGTTTGACCGGGGGCAGGCGGGGGCTGGAAACCCGACGGGACAGCCGCTGGGACAGAGAAGGGGGGGACGGGCCGGCGGGGCGAGCACCGGCACAGCCGGCAGCAGCAGCTGAGCCCCGCGAGCAGCAGCAGGAGCAGCCTCCTGTACGGGGGGGGGGGGGGGGGGAGCCCCCATCCCTGGGGCCAAACCCCCTCCGGCTGCTGCGGCAGAGCGGCCGAGGAACAAACTCAGCTCCCTCGGCCAGCGGGGGAGATGGGGGGAGGCTGCGCGCTGGCTCGCTCCTCCTCTCCTGTCCTTAGTGCACAAATTTCACTCCCTTCCCGGCACCCAGCTCCGCCTGAACTTCACCAGAGCTCTGTCACAGCAATTCAATATCTCGTTTTTGAGGCGGGAGGTGGTAATTTTTTTGTGCTGGGTTTTTTTTGTTTTAGACAGCCTTTCCCCCCCCCCTTTTTTCCTCCTCTCTACTTCCAGTGACAGAACTTAACAGATGTAAATTCTGAACAAATGCCCGAAGGTAATTCTTAGTTTCCTCCCACTGTTTTTGTTTCTGAACTTTTGCAGAGGCTCATTATTTAATAGCCACAAAACATACCGAGAAATTGAAAACCTAACCATTAAGTACAGGATTTTTACCATGATTTGTAACAGAAGTCAGTACTGAGCTTTGATCTACTGATAACACAAGCCAATGGTTCTCTAATCAAGCTAACAGATTCCCTTCTGAAAGTCACTCCTCAAATGCGACATCAGAAATGCTCCCTGGGCCCGCGGGCCTCTGACGGCACGCTGATTAACCCAGCAGGCTTGTCCGTGCTGCCAAACACCCACCGGACTCACGGCAGCACTGGGCCAGAGGCTTCACCTCCATCCGAACACCACAAGCTTTGATTCAAGCTTCAGAACCCTCCACTCTTCAGTCTGCCAGCAAGAGACCCCGAGGGGGGGCAGAGTAACAGATACAGCGTTAGCACTGCGGAACAGACACCAATCTCAATACAAAAGTGCGGCAATTTCCAGGCACATTCACCTCATTGCTCACTCAAATCCCGCTGGAAGGTTACATTAGCATTTATTAAGCAAGTTTCATGGGGAGGGAAGGCCACGAGGCTCTGGGAGAACCCTGTACAATGTGAAAGCTGTGCAATCATACTACGTAAATATTCTACAAGTAAAAAGTCGGGGGGGGGGGGTGTCCCCGCAAACCCACAATATCACATTTTTCTTACCACTATGAGCAGTCCACCATTTTGTTCCACTTCAGCTGTTTCCACAAGCAGTTCAATAGCTTTTCTCTTCCCAATTATTTTCACTACTCGGGCAATTAAATCTTTCTTTGGCTCACAAAGCCTGAGAGGAGGGGAAAAAAAAGATACACTTATTGTCAGCATAATTTCGTGAGTAAAACTGACCATGGAACTTCCATAATGAGTAGTTCATTCTGTGGGAGATAAAACTGTGCTAAAATGACAGAGTCCATACATTTAAATGTGTTTCAGTGGCTCCTTGAACCAGATTTCTTTTTCTAAAGCATGCATTTTAAAAATTTGTTTCAATTAAAATACACTGAGTGATTATTATTTTCTATTGATGTGTGAAAGATTAAACCAAATGAGAAACTCTAAAGACCTGTATAAATCTCTGAAACTGAACTATAAAAGTCTGCTGTGCGTTTAGCAGTTAACAGTACAGCACCTTTTATAGTTAAATCTACACTTGCTGTTGTCTGTAGCTAGTTGTTGAAGTTCTCCTGTATCGTGTGCCATTCAGACAAACATACAGAATAAAAATTAAACCATTCTGTTGACTGATCTATGACAACCTACAAAATGCGAACAAGAACAAAACACTGCAATATGACCGAGTTAAATTGGGTTCTTTTGTTAGCAACAACGTCCTCGTACAAAAGTTCTCATCCTCAGTCTGCATGAAGGGAGAGGCTCTCACAGCATCAATTCACTGTGCCGAAGCACGTGCTCCCACTGGAAAACATCATCACCCCACACACCAACACCTCCTGTCCAGAGCAAGAGTTCAGATGCTAAAGTCTCATGTTCTCAGTGGCAAAGCTCCTCACTAAGCACAGTCCCGAGCACGACAGCTCAGTGGTTTTACACTTCAGGGACCAACAGGCCACCACCACCTCCTAAGTTTCTTGAAGACTGCTGTCTGGCCTCCTTGCTTCTGATGACATTGCCATGCTCTACAGCTGCATACATTACAGTGACTGCATAACAGAAGGGATCTGACCGCAGATGTGAACAACCAGCCTAGCTTCAACCGTATGATTGAAGTTACCTGAAATTAAATGTTAAAACTCACATTTTAGTGACAATTGTCCTCATCACAAAAGGATTACCCAACCCGCTCAACTTTACACTTTGTGTTTAATCTCACCGAGTTCAATGAATGATCAGGCACCAGCATGTACATGCTTTCTTACATATTTATAGGATTGAGTTCTAAATTATGAATTATTGGAAGAGATGGAAGCATTTCTCAAAGATGGAGAGAACTTTAAGATAACCAGGAGTCCTCAGAGAGCTGGTGAAACAGACCTTCTGTTAGTAGCAGCAGCAGCTTAAACAGTCAAATCCCCACCCCGCGCTCATTGTGGCCCTGCGCAACCCTCCCGTACGCTGCTTTAAACAAGCAGCTGTGCACTGCAACAGGAAAACAAGAGAAAGGGCAAAACATTGCAACAGACAGTCAGAAAACCCCTTTGATTTCAGTTCACTGTGTGGGCCACCACAACAAAAGGTCAGGAATCCAGGCACAGACGGTGCAGCACAGATCAAGCAACAGTGCCGTGATGCCTATAAACACAATCCTACTGATGCTATTCAGTGCCACTACTGCGATAAACAATCAGAAAAAAAGAGCCTTCCGCCCTATTTTGATGAGGCTCAATACAACAAAGAAGAGTTTATTACAAGAGACATACTCAAACTTTCCAAATCCATAAAGGAGAAGCTACCGAGAACTGATAACAGCATCAATAATTCAATAATGGTCTAATTGCTGTATTTCAGCATCTGGCAATACTATGTATCCCATGTAAGAAATCAACAATGATCAATAAACCCAGCTTTTATCTAAACATCAAACTTAGGGTCAGTAAATCCTGTAACTGCTTTTCCCCTGTTTAACATCATTTTCTTCCCCTGAACCACCGAAAAAGGATTGTGTGGCAGTTTAAGTCAATCTAAGGAAGAACGACTGCAGTCAGGTGCCCTCTCTCACACCACCAGCGCTGCCAGTGCCAGCTCTAAGGAAACTGTACAGCAAATTGGGTAAGGAAACAAATCTCTCTCCAAACTAACTCCTTAAAAAAAGCAACAGGCTTTTGGACAGTTCAGTTTTCTGACTCAGCTCAGTGTACAACAATTCAATAGCAGGACTGTGAAAAAGAATTGGAGCGCGGCAAGCGCGCACACGGCTGGAGCTTGGTAACCCCAACAGCGGCTTCCATGACCTAGCACAGAACTGCAGCTCAGCTTCTCAACAGAGCAGAGGCAAGGCTGGATTTCAGTTCTGCTGTCTCATCCTGGTGCAGCCCTTCATTACTACAGCAGCAAAACATTTTGTTCAGACAAGCAGGTTCCACGTAAAGAACAGGGATTTCAGAAGCTGTGCTCTCCAAAACAGTACACAGGCCCAGTCACCTACAGTTCCAAAGGTTTATAACTTAGCCAGACTTTCATGGTGACCACTGCAGGTGTTCACTGGTGTCCAACTCCAAACACACATCTTTACTCACGGGGTGTTTCCTAAAAATGTCACTACTAAATCTGTATCGTGACAAACAATGTTTTTCCTTGCCACTGTTCTCAAATAACAAACTATCTGGTGGATCTTTAAAAAAAAAAAGAAATTAGAACAGTACTATTGGATGCTTCTACAAGGTACCAGCCCTAATGCTGCATTTTAATCCCAGATTTTGGAAATACACACAAGGCACTCACACTTTTTGTAATCTGGTAAGACACCTTACATATTTAGCAGAAAGAAAGCTTTTCTCCCCCAAGAGGGGGAAAACTACTACTCCATCAGCAGTTTACCAGTACTTAAGGAAGTGAAGACACGGGGTTACTAAACTTACCGATAAGCCATCTGCCACTTTTTCCTCTGAATCTTCTTCTGTTGTGTCATACCTTCCTTTATATTTCATTTCTTGTCTTTCACCCAGTCTATCTTTCACAGGCTGCTCCCGTTTGAGAAAGCCTTGCCCATTTTCCTCTTCCACTGGCAATGTTGTCTTGTCATCGTGCATGTATTCATCCAGTTCTTTACCTAAAGTGTCTGCCTCCTTTTGCTGAGCTTCCTTCATCAGCTTTTTAGCCAAGAAATAACTGTAAGTCTCAGGCTGCCTGCTTCTGTCAATACTACCATCCATGCCTAGAATCCCAAGCTCAGTAGCCACTGCATCCCGATTCTGCTCCTGGAGCACCACACCCACCGAGAGCAGTTTGGTTTTGGTGCTTCTGGCCAAGCTGAAAAGGCTCAGATTTCGCAGGAGGAAAGCTGAAACATTTCTGCCGTTTTCCTTTCCACAAACAGCTGTCATCAGCAGATTCAGAAAAGCTTTCATCACTTGAATCCACACTTTTGGTTGTCCGATGAGCAACACTCGGTGCACGCAATAAAATGCTGCTCTGGAATGGTCTGCCGGAATCATGGCCATCATGCGATTGCTGAAATGAAGAAGTAAACGTCCATGAATTTAATCACTCCCGTAAACTACAAGAGCTATGAAGTGAAGCCAGAGATTTGATTAGCTAGTAAACTTAATTTGGACTCATGCGATGGTTTGGGCAGTCCTCCACGAGCATCTTTTGGACTGCAGTCGACAGCAGCACGCTGTGAAACTTGTGTGTTTTGAATGCTTGTACACGAAAGGCAGCACGGCTGCTACAGAAAACACACAGTGACACGAGCCACTAATCTACTGAACACACCCTTTGCTGAATGAAATTACAATTATTACCAGACCAGAAAAGCTATTAAAATTCCCAAATCAGACAAAGACACAACATGCACAGCAGTTCTAAGAAAGATTAAAAAAACAAAACACCACGGCCACTTACCAGGAGGTTTTTCTAACAGCACAGACACTCATATTCTCTCCGGAGTCTAAAAGGGGTCAAGACTAGTGGCTTGCAACCACAGTAGCGTTCCCAGAGACTCAACCGAGAAGAAAAAATGATGAAAAACCACAAAAACCAAGCGCAAAAAACTGGGATGCAGCTCAAACTTTGAAAAGCTAACAGTGTATTGGGATTCTGGTTCAATCCGGACAGCACATGAGCAGCTTTAAACCCAGAAGACATCACGGACTCACTACGGCTTCTCATTAATTAGGACAAAAACCCTAAAGGCTTCAACATGCCTTACAAAACAAAGTCCCACTGATATAAAAATATTCAAGAAATACTGTTTCCCGTGCACTGACAGATAAACTACAACACGAAAGCCAGACCTGCTCAGCTGTACATAACCTACAAAAGCACCACGGGGAACTGAACCCCGAATTCTTCCTCCCAATTGCTGGAAACTTCTGGCCATGCTGTCTGTGCCGACCTGCGGGAAGCATTTTCTATACTCGCAATTCCAGCTTCTCCCCCACTAATCTGCTATCGTTACGTTACCTTATCCCCTGATCTTTAAAAATAAGATCTCTTCCTCCAGTTTCAGGTGAAATAAGAATCCTTTCTTCAACCGCACTGCTTTCACCGCCATTATGGCACCATTTCTTCTTCCTCCTATCAGCAAACAGAAAACAGAAATCTTCAACTCATTTTACTGCATTACGGAGTACAAATTTTTAATTTAAAATGTATTCCGTAACGCTAAACACTAACAACTCCATGAATTTAAACAATCCCCCCACGCCTGCCGTCACTTATTTTGCCCTACACACCCCAGGACCGCACCGCAGATCAATCACCATAACTCGAGAGCCCCGCCAACCCTCGCCCCTGCGGCGCCCACCCCGAACCATCTCAGTTCGAAACCTTTTCCCGCCCCCCCCGCGCCGCAGACGCCCCGCGCCCCGCACGCCGGTGGGAACCGAACCCCCCGCGGCAGCGCGCGGGGCCGGAAGCCGCGGGGCAGCGCCCGTCGCCGCTCGCCGCCTTCCCCCGCTCCCGCAGCCGCCGGGCGCACCGGCGAGCGCTCCCCTCCCTCACCAAGCCCCGCGCCCGGCGGCAGCGAACGCCTCCCCCGCCCCGCCCCGCCCCGCCCGCGGCCTCCCCAGGCGAACGGGCCCCGGAGGAACACGCCGGGCCCGGGGCACGGAGCCCCCGCCGGGGAAGGGCCCCCCGGCCCGGCCGCCCGGCCCTCGCCGGGACCCGCTCCCGCAGGCGCCGCGCACCGCCCCGGCTCGGCCGCCCTCGCTCCCCGCCGGGCCCTCCGGCCGCCAGCCGGGCCCTCTCGCCGCGCGGCTCCGGCCGGAGCCCGGGCCGCCCCTCCCTCACCCGCCGCGGGCCCCGGGGCAGCCGGCGCCGGGCAGCCGCGGGCCGAGGCGCAGCGCCCGCCGCCCGGTGCTATTCACGATGGCACCAGCGCTGCTCCCGCCCCCTCTTCCCGGTGCTGCGGTCTCCAGTGACCTGAACAACAGGCTTCAGCCTGCGGCCAGCCCTGCAGCGGTCAGGCAGCCGCGTTAGATGATGGTTTCAGCTTCCTTTCCAGCCGGAATTATTCGATTATATTCTATTTCGAACTTTTGTAAGGGGTTGCGGGAAGATCCTGATGATTTCACTCTTAGCAATTTCTTGGACAGGGACAAGAGTCCTTAGACATCACACAATCATAGAACCTTTTGGGTTGGAAGGAGCCTTTAAAGCTCATCAAGTCCAAACTCCTGCAATGAGCGGGGACATCTTCAGCTGGAGAAGTTTGCTCAGAGCCCCGTCCAACCCAGCCTTAACGGGTCCATGTCCTTCTTGTGCTGGGGCTCCAGAGCTGGATGCAGGATTCCAGGTGAGGTCTCACCAGGGCAGAGTAGAGGGGCAGAATCCCCTCCCTCACCCTGCTGGCCACCCTTTTTTGATGCAGCCCAGGACACGGTTGGCCTTCTGGGCTGCCAGCGCACACTGCCAGATCACGTCCAGCTTTTCATCCATCAGGACCCCCAAGTCCTTCTCCACAGGGCTGCTCTCAATTCCTTCATCCCCCAGCCTGTGTTGATAGCGGGGACTTGCCCTGGCCCAGGTGCGGGACCTTGCAATTGGCCTTCTTGAACCTCATGAGGTTCACACAGGCCCACTTCTCCAGCTTGTCCAGGTCCCTCTGGACGGCATCCTGTCCTTGTGCCGTGTCAGCTGCACCACTCAGCTTGGTGCTGTCTGCAACCTTGCTCAGTGAGAACTCGATCTCTCTAAGTCATTGATGAAAATATTAAACAGTGCCGGTCCCCGTGCAGACCCCTGAGGGACACCACTTGTCACCACTGTGCATTTGGACATCGAGCCATTGACCACCACCCTCTGGTTGCAACCTTCCAACCAACTCCTTATCTACCTGAACGGTCTACCCGTCAAATCCATACCTCCCCGATTTAGAGAGAAGGATGTTGTGGGGGACCGTGTCGAAGGCTTTACAGAAACCCAGGTAGATGACATCCCCTTGTCCGCTGATGCAGTCGCTCCACCATAGAAAGACCAACCACTAGGTTGGTGAGGCAGGACTTGCCCTTGGTGAAGCCATGCTGGCTGTCTCAAATCACCTCCCTGACCCCACCTGCCTTAGCATAGCTGCTAGGAGGATCTGTTCCATGATCTTCCCAGGCACAGAGGCGAGGCCAACAGGTCAGTAGTTCCCAGGGTCCTCCTTTCTACCCTTTTCAAAAAAGGGCACGATGTTTCCCATCCTCCAGCCACCAGGGACTTCATGTGATTGTCATCACCTTGCAAATATGATGGAGAGTGGCTTGGTAACTACAGCAGCCAATTTCCTCAGGACTCTGGGATGCATCTCATCAGGTCCCATAGACTTATGTCTGTTCAGGTTCCTCAGGTAGTCACGAACCTTTCCTCAGAGTGGGGGGGGCTTTGCCCCTCCGGTCCCCGTCTTGCAGTCCATGGACTCGGGACAGGCAAGCAGAGAGGCTGCCAGTGAAGACTGAGCCAAAAAAGTTGCTGAGTACCTCAGTCGTCTCCTCGTCTGTTGATACGGGGTCACCACTCTTGTTCATCAGGGGGGTACGCTTTCTTTAACCTTCCTTTTCTGGCTGACGTACCTGTAGAAGCCCTTCTGGTTATTCTGTGCATCCCTTGCCAAGTTCAGCTCCAGCCACGCCCTGGCCCTCCTGACCCCGTCCCTGCACAACCGGGCAGCATCCCTATACTCTTCCCAAGACACCTGTCCCTGCTTCCACTGCCAGGGCAGTTCCCTCTTGCCCTTTGGTCTGACCAGACGGTCTCGGCTCAGCCATGCCGGTCCCTTCCCTTCCTTAAAACTTCTCTAGAGATGCCGACCCTGGCCCGCACGCCGGAGCTGCCAGGAGCTCGCCAGCCCCGCGGCACAGGTCCCCTCCAGACCCCGAGTGCCACGCCAGGAGCGCCGGGTCCAAAACCGACCCCCCCGAGCCGCAACGCAAAGCCAAGCCTGGGCCGAGCGACCAGCGAAGAGCTCGGATGCTCGCCGGCACGTCCACCGCCTCGCCGCAAAGGCCCAGCCGAGGATGCCCACGCGTGGGCAACGCGCCCACGGGGACGAGCTCCGGCCCAGCGCACGGCCCCCCGGCCACGCACCCGCCGCAGGCAGAGCGTGCACCGCATTTCTCTGTGGAAGAGCTCGGCCTTACGCACGGGAAGAGAGGGAAATTCAGTCTGCCAACACCAGCACGGGGGCCAAAAAAACACGGGAGAGACTTCCCCCTGCCATCCCCTTCCCGAGACTTTTTTCTTTTTTAAAAAAGGCTGCGGCGTGCAGCATTAACAACAGCTTCCACAACACCAGCTCAAGGCATCGCGTACTGTACAGTGTTCAGTATTTCTTACTATAAGACAATAAGGAATTATCGACAACTGATAAGACAAAATAAGCTATAAAAAGTAACAATGTACAATTCAAGATGAATTTCTTTTTTTTCCTTTAAAGGAGACTTCTCTGGGGTGTCGCGGTGCCTGTGCTGGGGGTCTCCCCTCGCTGCTGCCCTGCTCCTCCCCACCCTGTGTGGTGGGACCGGGGGCACCCAGGGGAGAGGGCAGAGGCGGTTTTGGGGGGAGCACCCTCCCAACCCACCGACGCCGCTCGGCAGAAGGGCCAGGAAGGGCCAGAAAAGACGGTCCCTGCCCCAAGCTCCATCAACACCCGAGATCACCATGTCCCAAGCTCACTCACACACACCTCCCTGAAACAAAAAACAACAGATATTGCATAGTTTTGCTGTCAGCAGTCTTCAAACAAAAAGGAGAACTTTGTTTTGCTTTCAGAGACAGTGACTGCCCTCGGCTGAAGACCTGGGGGGAGTCTCTTCCCCGGCTCACAGCAAGCTCCCAAAGCCTTCCCCTATGCACGCCATGGGCCGAGGCTGCTTTTTCAGAGTATACAGCTCAAAGCATTCAGCTGGAAGGGAGAGGAGATCGCTAACGAAGGGGCACCCTCCCTCCCGGTGAGGCGCGGGGACGGCGGCGGGCGCAGCTCGGTGGCACGACGCGCGGCAGGCAGCGGGGCTTTGCCCCTCCGGCGTGGTGCCAGGGGGGGTTCGGACGAGCTGGAGGCCAGCCCGGCCCCCAGCACGGGCGCTGCTGGCTCACCCGGACGGATCCGGCCCCGCTCCGCAGAAACCAGCCAAGGGCCTCGTCCCAGTTCAGCACCCCCAGGCCCTCCCCCGCGAGCATTCCCTCCCTTCCCCAAAGCAAGCTCCGAGGAAAGCGTGACTCCATGCATGAACACACATGAACACAGATGCACACACATGAACATGCATGCCCAGCTCTCCCCAGCCGCCCGTCCCACCCTGCACTGCCGCCGCGACCCCAAACCCTCCGGCCCCGCATCCCAAGCCCTTCCCAAGCTGCTCCCCAGTGTCGTGGCCCTCGGGTGCTGCCGCCAGCCCTGCCGCTCGCCCACCGGCACATCCTGGGGCACTCGGCACCCTCGGCACCCCCAGACCCTCCGGCCACGGCAGCCTCGGGGACAGCCCGAAGCCACGCCAGGTCACACTGCCCTGCAACGAGTCCCAGTGCTCTTTAAAGGGGGGTCCTTCCCTTCCCACAGAGCACCCCGCTATTCCCGCAGGGGTAATATTTTCTGGCTGCTCCAGCCCCCCTGGAGACCTCATCCTGCCCTGCACCTCCACCAGCCACTGGTGAGCCCTCCCCTCCACAAACAGGGGTGCAACGCCCGACCCAGCGCAAGAGCACGGCCCCAGGCGCCTGAGCATCTCCCCGGCTCTGACCTTACCCCCGGGGAGCCGCCGGCCGGAGCGCGGGGGCAAAGGAAGACATTTCTCCATGCCCTGCAGAAAAGCACAGCTAGCAGTTTAAAAACAATTAAAAAAGAAAAAAAAAAAAGAAAAAAAAGGGGTGCACAGCTTACTCTGAAAGCAGGCTGCCGAGGAGAGAGGGCGGCTCAGTGGGACGGGGAGCTGCTCCCTCGCTGGGACCGTCTCTCCCCGGCCCGAGCTGCTCCCTGCCCGCCGCAGCCCCTCGAAGCGCAGCCGGGGATGCCCCCGAGCACGGGACGGCGGGGGTCCCTGCGCCCGGGAGATGCCTCCCAGACCCCCGGGAGGGGGGGTTTGTGGGATCGACCCCAACATCGGAGAAAGACCCGCAGCTCCGAAGGGAGGGACGAGGTTAAAACGCAACTCCCGTTGTCGAAAACACGACCGAGGGCCTTTTGTTCACAGCATGAAATGAGCTGAACTCGGCAAAGCGGCCGCGGATACAAAGAGTCCTTTGGTGTCAGGGAGGGAGGAAAAAATCTCAGAGGAGAAACCAAGAGTCGGGGAAACAAAAGTCCGTGTGTCAGTCAGATGTCCTGGGTGAAGCAACCTTAATGATTTAATACCTTAAAAAACAGATCTTCAAGAAACCCTCCCAACCCCAGACCTACAAGATCAGCAAAACCCTGGAAACCAGCCACAGGGACGAGTCCTGATCTTGTCACTAGCCAGAAATGGTGGGGGTTGGGGGGGGCGGGAAGAAAGAAGGAGGATGGGGGGGACGTGGGGTACAGCAGGTCCGAGGGGTGCAGCTCACGCTTGGTCAGCCACCACGACCACGGGGGCTACCAGGTGCTGCCCAGCAGCCACCGCCTTGACCAGGTTGCTCTTCTGCCGCCGCTTAGCCAGCTTGGACTCAGGGGGGGGTAGAGCTGCATGGCCCGTGAGGTAGCACTGATGGTGACGGGCCGTGCTTCCTCCTCCGCCTCCTCTTCCTCATCCTTGTCACACCATGTCAGCTGGCAGTTGACGGCGACGGCCTCTGCGGCGAAGGAGGTGAGCTCTTTGGCACTGCTCTTCCTGCGGGGAGAAAGCGGCTCAGGGTGGGATGCGGGGGGCTGGAGGGAGGTTGGGGGGCAAATATCGGGGTGTCCCCTCACGCGCATGCCACGCCAGATGGGTCAGGCACCAAAAACACGGCTCCAGCCCGAATTACGTGCTGCAACCGCTGCCCAGATGGCAAGAGCTGCAGCCAAGCAGAGCTGAGAGCAGCTCACTGGGGAGAGGAGCCAGGATTTGGGGGGCTGGAATGTGTCCCCCACCCCCACCCCAGGGCCACCCACGCTCACCTCTGCAAGATGATGGGGGTCAGCAGGCTGTTATCCAGGGCACACTGCAACGAAACGCAGCCGGGTCAGAGCTGAGGACCCTGCAATGGGGTGTCCCCCCACCCCGGCATTGGGGAGTGGAGGGGGCGGGGGGGCAGCAGCACTCACCCCCTGCACCCAGGGGTGCTCCAGGACCTGGGCCGCACTGAGCCGCTTCTTGGCATCTGTCACCAGCAGCCTGGAAATGAGATCTTTGGCCCCAGAGGAGATGTGCGCCCAGTCCTTGTCGGGAAACTCGTACTTCCCTTCCTGGATGCTCTCCAAGAGCATCTCCTGGGTGGGGGGGTAAATAAAAAAGCGGCTGAGCTGGGAGGGGTGCTGCCAAACCAGCGGCGGGTTTCGGCACTGCCGGGGTCTGCCACGCACCTCGCAGGTGTAGCACGACTTGCCGCTGTCCCAGTCGCAGTCGGAGCCGCAGCGGCCCACGAAGGGGGGGTACCCGCTCAGCATGAAGTACAGGACGACGCCCAGGCTCCACAGGTCGCAGCGCTTGTCGTAGGTGGGCATCTCCTCGTAACCGTATAAAGTTTCCACCACCTCCGGGGCCATGTACTCGGGGGTGCCGCACTGCGGGGAGAGGCGGGGGTGAGCCCCAAAGGACAGGGGAGCGATGGGGCAGAGCTGAGAGGCAGGGGGGGGGGTGTCTGCCAGAACTAAGGGGCTACCCCCTCCAAAATGAGGGTGCAGACACGGCCGCTTCCCGGGTTTGGTCCTGGCAGGGCAGATCATCCCGGCCAGGTTTCCCATCGCCATGCGGGGGATGTCACAGCCCTGCCACCCCAAAAAAAATAAAACCCTAAAGGGGTGCAACACCCCCCCAGACTGCCCCCCAGCACTGCCGCCACCGGGCCGGCTCAGCGGGGCAGCGTCCGTCCCATCGCCCGGGACATGGCGGGCGGGCGGCGGGGACGGAGCCGGCTCTGCCTGTTCCCCTGCCTGACGCGGGCAGGGCCGCCGCAGCGGGCGCCGGATCCGGTGCCGGAGGAGTTAACGCTGGCGCGAGGTGAGAGCCAGCGGTCCCGTTCCCCCATGGTTCCCCCACAGCTGCCGGGGCTCTGGGGCTTTCCAGCGCACGTGACCCAACCTGCAGCCCGCACCGCCTCGTGACCAGGGGAGAGCAGAGCTGCAGCCAGCAGATAATCACCCCGTAACATAACGAGAGGCCTCCAAACGAGATGCCTCGCCGGCCTCGGCAGCTGATGCCACCGCAAGAAGAAGAAAAACACCCACGCAAGCCCAACCCGCAGCACCCTGCATGGGCTTCCACCCGGCAGGGACCACAGCACCCACCCTCCTCTGCCCCCGCTGCTGAGAACGGGAAACTCAGGACACCTCAGAAATTCAGGTCCTCCCCCTGGCGGAGGGGAAACGCGGAGGAACGAGGAGGGGGGGGTGTTTTGGCCCCCCCTCTGCTGTTGGGCACCCCGCGTGGGCCAGGGTCTGCCCCCCCCCAGCACGTGAGCACCCTGGAAACACCGTGAGCACCCCGAAAACAGCGGGGCACAGGGCAAATCCCTGCGCGGGGGGGGGGGCCCTGCTGCTGGTGATAAGGGGAGCAGGGCTTTCTGCAGGGGGGGGCAGGCTTGGTATCTGCCCCCCCCCAAATGTGAGACAGCTCCTTGCAACGCAGGGGCACCCCAGAAGCTTTCGGGGTGCCCACCCTGCAGGGGCTGCACCGCATGCAAGCAGCCCCAGCCCCCTCTCACCCTCAACCGGAGTGGGGGGGATCACGGTGGCCCCCCCAGCCCCTCGCCTGACCCACTTCTCCCCAAAAGCACAGCCTCTGTGCAGCTGCCTCCGCCGGGGCCGGCTGTTGCTAAGGCTCACGGCAGCCCGGGCTCTGCGCCAGCCCCCCCTGCACTGCCCAGCCCCCCCGCGTTACGGAACTGCATCTCACCCGCCGCTGCCGAGGGGGGTCCTGCAGTGACGGGAGCGACGAGCAGCGGGGGCCTGCATGCAGCCCCAAAGCCTGGGGGAGCCCCACCAGGGACATTCCCCCCTCCATGGACATTCCACAACACCTACCCCTCCCCCAGGACCCCCCCCATCGACATTATACCCCCCCTGCCCCATGGTCTGCACGCTTACCGGCGAGAGCAGCTCCGGGGTGGAAATGGGGGAGCAATTCCCCTTCAGTTTGATGCCACTTGCCAGGCCGAAGTCACAGATCTTCACCGGGGAGACCTGGGGAGGGGGGGAGCAGCGGTCAGTGACCCCCCCCAGCAGCCCCCGGGTACCCTCAGCCCCGCGTTCGCGCCCCAGCTGCCGCAGCAGCATCCCCCGCGGGGAACCAGGGCCCCCCCAGCCCCGGCACCACCCCCTGCTCCCCGCTCACCTGGTCCAGGCGCTCGCACAGAATATTTCCCGGTTTTAGATCCCTGTGAGCAATTCCTGGGAGGGGGGAGAAGAGGCGATGAGTGGAAAAGCCTGCCCCCCCCCCTCCAAGATTTCCACAGCAGAAGGTCTGGGGGCGGCGCAGGGACCTCTCCCTCCCCACCCCAAATCACCGCCCGCGTCATGGCGAAGGGCACAAATTGCTGCTGGCCCCGAGTCCCGGCCAAACCGGAGGAGCAGACTCCGCACCGCGACAACACGATGCAGCCGGGCCTGACCCTGCGCGCCCGCGGCCGGCACCGGCCCCTGCTCCCCGGGCAGGAGGGGGGGGCAGCACCCCCCGGCTGGGGGGGACACGGCTGCACCCCGGGGTGGCTCGGCTCACCTTTGCTGTGCAAAAAGTGCAGGGCGCTGGCGATGTCCCGCACCACCGTGCTGGCCTCCAGCTCGTTCAAGTGGCTTCTCTGTTGGATGTGGGTCAGGATGGAGCCTGCGGCCGGGCGAGAGCGGAGTGGGAGCTCGTGGGTGTTGGGGGGGCTCCTGCCACCCCCGCTCCCCCCGCCCCGGCACCGCACTCACCTCCCCTCATCTTCTCAAGCACCAGGTAAAACCTCTCCTCCTCCTCGAAGAACTCGATCAGCTGCAGGATGTTCCTGCGGGGACAGCGGTGTCAGCCTGGCATCCCCCCAAAAAGATCGCGGGGTCCCCCCCTCCCCGCAGCCCCCCACCCCACACGGCTCCCCGGGGCAGGGCCAACGGAGGAGAAAATCGGGTTTCCAGCGACTGAAACCACGCGGCTGGGGCCCCCGGCCACATTCCAGTGGGGAGAGGGGCTTCCAGCGCCGGGCCCCGCTCCCTAATTGCTCGCAGACCCTCCTGGCTCGCTCGCCCCGCTCCAGAAACAGCCCCGCTCAGCAGCTCTCCGCGGCGGGACGGCGAACGCCGCGGCGGCAGCTCGGCTCGCCCCTCGGCACTGCTCCAACTCGGCCGTCGTGGCCCCGTCGTCATGGCAAGCGGCTCCACGTCGCCTCGGGATGCTCCCGGCGAGGCCACGCAGAGCGAGTGCCGCACAGGAGGACGGCCTGCCTGCCGCCCATGGGTGTCTCGAGCGTCAGCCTGGTCTCAGCCCGCGCCCTGTGCCCACGGTGGGGGATGGGGACGGCGGCTGCCCTGCGGTACCTGTGTCCCTGGCACAGATTCAGCATCGCCACCTCCCGTAAGACCCCGCTGCAGACGTCGCCCTGGCGCTTCTCGATGATCTGCAAGGCAAAGCGGGTGAGACTCAGGGAGAGGCACCGCTGCTGGGGAGGGACCGGGGCCAGCAACCACCGCGCCCCAACCCAGCCGGCGCTGGGGACCCCCGGGGCCGGGCAGAGGCAGGCGGGGGGTGCCCGAAGGGGTTAAAGAAGCAGAACAGGCTGTTCCCGGCAGCGGGGCCAAGCCGCTCCCTCCCGGGGCCCGCAGCCAAGGCGAGCTCTGCGGCCGAGCCCCGGCGCAGCCGCCCCGGCAGCGGAGCACGGCCCTTCGCCCCGCCGGGCGCTGGCACAGTGGGTGCCTGGTGGACGTGCCACGGGGTGAGCAGGGGGTCTCCACCCGCGGGGGAGAGCTGGGTGGTCCCACTGACCCCCAGCCCTTCGGGGCACACTGAACACCCAACCACCATGCAGCCCTCCCCCTGCCTCAGTTTCCCTCCTTGGGCACCCAAAAGCACCCCGGGGCAACAGGGGAAGCCAAGTGCCCCTTGCGTTTGGACACAGGGCCTGTCCCAGCCCCCCCACGCCGTGACTGGGAGCCTGTGGGGTGCAGGGACACGGCACCACCATCCCCAGCCCCAAAAAGCAGCTGGCTCACCCTGACCCCTCTAGTGTTCGCGGGGGCACGAAGACCTCCCTGGGGCTGGCCACCCTGCCGCACCACATGCCCCTGCTTGCCCCAAGTCCCTAGACGCTGCGCAAGCGTTAATTTAATCTCGCGTCTGCCCTAATTTACAGGGATAGGAGCGTGGCTAAGGGGGTTGACCAAGGTCCTGCAGCTGGGCGGTGGCAGAGGACAGCGTGCCACCTGCGTGGCCTGGCCCTGCCGCGCTCCTGCCCCTCTCCATCCCCTCTACCCCGTGAAACCGTCGTCCTGTGCCAGCTCCGCACAGCCAGGAGAGCCAGGAGCCCAGGATGTGGAGGGCAGAAGGGGAAACTGAGACAGGGGGTGGGCAGGAGCCGGCTCTGCAGCCCCAAGCCGCAGAGCTTTACCTTCACTGCGTACTCCTTGTTGGTGACGAGGTTAACGCAGGACTGGACTCTGCCTTGGGCCCCTTCTCCAAGCACCTCGTCATGCAGCCAGTAAACATCTGGCAGGAGAGAGGGCGCCTGAGCTGCCGGCCCCACCACGGCACGGGACACCACGGCTGTCCCCGAGCCTGGGGACACCAGGAGGGCCCCAGCCCTGCCGCAGCCCGGGGGGGGACCCCTGGGGTCCCTGGGCAGCCCCGCTCACCTTCGAACCTGCCGGAGAAGCTGTCGGTGGCTCTGCAGTGCTGCTTCTTGTTCCTTTTCTTGGTGCTGGGGATGTCGATGGGCTGACTCAAAGGCACATCTGCGCCGGAGCAAAGCCACTGGCCTGAGTCACCCCCAGCCACCCTGCGCTCCCCCCAGCATCGCCACCCCTGGGGCAGCCCCCCAAAGCCTTCGAGGGAATGCAGAGGGCCGACATCCCGAGGTCCAGGGCACTCGAAGACGGGCTCCAGGTCAAACGCCAGCTCGAAGGGGTTTTGTTCCTGCAAGGGCCAAGAACACGAGTGAGACGGCAGTCGCTGGACCAGCCGCCGCCGCCCGCCCGGTCCAGGCACGCCGCTGGCCTTGGCACACGCTCTGCTCGTGCAGGGCACCGGCTCACGGCACTGCTGCCAGAGGGATGCAGCAGAGCCGGAGGAAGAGGAGGAGGAGGAGGAGGAGGAAGAGGAGGAGGAGGAGGAAGGGTCTGACCACGTCTCCTGCCGGGGATGTTGCCGCGGGGTCATGCCTCTGCGCCAGCAGCCCCAGGCCGGCACGCGGGCGATGATGAGAGGGACTGGCGCTGCGCGTACCAACCCAGCCCCGAACATCCACCCTGACCTGAACTACAGCGAGGGGGGGAGGACGAAGAGCCACAGGGCAGGACGGGCTCCGGAGCCACCGCACCGCGTCCTCCCACCTCCCCGCAAGGTCACGGGGGGCCGGAGCCCACTCAGCGCCGCTCCGGTGAGCGCCGTGCCCGTGGCTGCGTGATGCCCGTGACCTGGCAGGATCGGGCCCCGCTCCCAACCCTCCCTGCACCCCGCATGGGTGATGGGTGTGGGAACCACTGCCTCCCCCACCCCAAACCCAGCGCCTCCGCCCCCAGCACCCCAAAGGGGACATGGGGAACTTCAGCCCCCCCCGAGCCACCCCACCGCGGGACGGGGCAGTGCCGGGGGCACCCGGCCGCGAGGCGAAAGGGCCCCGTCCTCCACGGGGTTACGAAATCTGTTTGGGTGGAGGCAGCAGCTCCCGGCGGCGTTCCCCAACCCGCCCCGGTGCCCCGGTGCCCGGGCCGGCTGCCAGCCCCAGCGCGGCGCGGGAGCAGCCAGCCCCGGCCACCGCCGCCAGAAACAGCCCGAAAGCGCCTGTTTGCTGCCGGGGCGGCTCTCGAGGGGCCGGGGGGTCCCCATCGCGGTGCGGGGATGCCACGAGCATCTCCCCCCAACCAAGCACCACTCCTGATGCCTGAAAACGCTCCTGCGCAGCGTTTGGCCAGATTCCCCCCTCACCCCCCTAAAAAAAGACAGTATCAGGGTTTGCGGAGTGCGGTGTCACCCTCCAGCCCCCCCAAGGCCCCCATGTCATGGCGGGGATGAACGGCTCGGGCCCAAGTCCCTGCACCACGGGCAGGATGAGGCCTCCCGGGGGGGGGCACCAGGGGTGTACACGGGGGACAGGGGGCCCTGCCCGCTGCCGCAGCACCGGCGCACAAAAGGTTTGGGGGATGGGACACACAGGGCAGACGCTGCGCGGCGGCTCCGGCAGCGCATCCGAGGTGTCCCCCGTGTCCCCCCCGTCCTGGTCCCCAACCACCCGGGGTGGGGGAACGGAGGGGGGGATGGAGGGGGGGCCCAAACCCCAGCCAGAAGTCCTCAAAGCAGGATTAGGTGTCAGCTAAAATAAGCCGGGCAGGTTTCGGGTGAGGTCCCAGCATCCCTCGCAGCCCCGGGAGCCAAACTAAACAAAGCTCCCACGAAGGTGCCCGGCTGACGAGAGCCAGCGTTTGGGGGACCCAGACCCCCCCCTCGCACCCCCCTCGCGTGACAGCGGCCGGGAGGGACGGGGGTCCTGGTGCCCCGGCCACAGCCCCCCTGCCAGGATCTGGCCCTCACACAACAGGTCCCGGGCTGGGCCCGGCAGCCCCCCACCCCCTGCTCGCAGACGTGCGGTGAATGAGTGCAGCTGGGGGGGGGGGGGGGGAACATGCAGCCCACCCGCTGACCCACCCCACGGGGGACACCCGTGGGAGCTGCAGCGGGGTGAGCAAAGCCTTGCTGCGGGGGGGGGTGGGGGGGGGGTGTCTGACCCCCCCTCGGGGACCACCCCGACCACCGGGCCGGCGGGACATGGGGGTCCTGCGGCCCGGGTTGGGTGGCAGCACCCTGAGCGCTCCCCTCCCTCCTCGGTGGGGGGGGGGGGGGGGGGGGGGGGAAGGGGGGAGGTTGCTGATGTGTGTCCGTGCCCCCCCCCCCCCCCCCCCACTCCGGGCAGGGGATCCAACCGCCGCGGACCCACACCCCAACCCCGCACCCTCCCATGCCCCCCCGGAGCACCCCAACCCCCTACCCCCCCCCGGAGCATCACGGGGGCGGGGAGCACCCCCTTACCTTGAAGGAGCGGTGGAAACCGGGGATCTCAGATTCCTTCTGCACCATCTTGCTGCGGGCGGGGGGAAGGGAGAAAGAAGGGAGGGGTGCGGGGTAGGAAAAAGCCCAACCAACCAACCAACAAAAACAGGAAAATAAACCGGGAGGGGGGGGAGGGATGCGGAGGGGCGGGCAGAGCCATCGGGAGGGGGCCGAGGGTAGGCCGAGACCTGTGGAGAGAGGAGCCCGGGGGGGCGGGTATCAGGGGGCTGTGGCCCGCACGGGGCCCGCACGGAGCCCCCCTGGTCCCAAAACCCCCCCGGCGCTCACCGGCCCCGCAGAGCCGCCGCTGCCGGGGGTACCGCAGCCCGCTCCGCTCCGCATCGCTCCGCACCGCCGGGAGGGGACGTGCCCCCGCCCCCCCCCCCGCAGCTTTATGGCGGCGGCTCCGCCCCCCACCCCGCCCCCGCCGTGTGACACCGCCCCCCCGCGGGGACACACCCCCACCCCACCCCCCACGCTGCGCCCAGGGGCGGGGACCCCCACAGCCCCCCCCGGCTGCACCAGGCGGGGTGCGGGGAGCCCCACGGACACCCCCCGGGTTCCCCCCTCCCCACAGCCCACACATGTCACGAGCGGGGCGGTGCTCAGCCGCGAGGCCTGCGCGCGGCATGGGGTCACAGCACAGCCCCCCCCACCCCGGCCCCACCCCGGCTGGGTGGCACCGTGGGAGCCTGTCACGGCGTGGGTGTCCCCCCTCTCCCCTCCCCCCCACCTCACGTATCGCTTGATGCCGACCCGGGCTCAGAACGCACGCGCCGAGCGGCGGTGCCTCGGCCAATGGCTGCGCATGACATCAACGCCCGCACCGCCTATTGGCTGCTCGCCCCCTCCCGAGCCGCCATCGCCCCGCCCCCCAGTGCCCCGCCCCTCCCGGGCACCGCGTCACGCTCCGCCCCCCTCCCCGCAGTTCGGGTGTGCCCCCCCCCCCCAAAGTGCCAGTGGGGCCACAGCGGGGGGGTCGGGACCCCCCAAGTCCCCCCAAATCCCGCCCCCATCGCAGCCGGTGCAATCAGCGCCCTGCTCTACATTAGCGCTGCTAACGAGGGCGCCCCAATTAGCGACACTCCTGCTAATGCACCCCAGGATGCCATTGGCCTTCTTGGCAGCCAGGGCACGCTGCTGGCTCATGGTCAGCCTGTCGTCCACCAGGACACCCAGGTCCCTCTCCGCAGAGCTGCTCTACAGCAGGGCCGCCCCAGCCTGTACTGGTGCCTGGGGTTGTTCCTCCCCAGCTGCAGGACCCTGCATTTGCCTTTGTTGAACCTCATCAGGTTCCTCTCTGCCCACCTCTCCAGCCTGTCCAGGTCACGCTGAATGGCAGCACAGCCTGCTGGTGTACCCACCACTCCTCCCAGTTTGGTGTCATCAGCAAACTTGCTGAGGGTACACTCTAACTCTTCATCCAGGTCACTGATGAAGAAGTTGAACAAGGCTGGGCCCAGTACTGACCCCTGGGGCACACCGCTAGTTACCGGCCTCCAACCAGACTCAGCGCCGCTGATGACAACCCCCTGAACTCTGCCATTCAGCCAGTTCTCAGTCCACCTCACCGACCACTCGTCCAGCCCACACTGCCTGAGCTTCCCTAGGAGGATGTGATGGGAGACCGTGTCGAAAGCCTTGCTGAAGTCGAGGCAGACAACACCCACGGCTCTCCCCTCCTCTACCCAACCAGTCGTGCCATCGTAGAAAGCTCCCTGCACGCTCCTGGCCTGTCTGCACACTCACTGCACGCTTAATGCACACTTACCGCGTGCTCCTTGCATGGTCACTGCTCACGCTCCACGCTCACGACTTGCTCCCTGTGCACGCCTGGCCTCTCTGCACACTCCCTGCACGCTCCCTGCACACTCAACTGAACCACGGAACCACGGAATGTTTGGGGGTTGCCACGGCGCTCTGTGAGTCACGGAATCACGGAATGTTCGGGGTTGGAAGGGACCTCTGTGGGTCACGGAATCACGGAATGTTTGGGGGTTGGAAGGGACCTCTGTGGGTCACGGAATCACGGAATGTTCGGGGTTGGAAGGGACCTCTGTGGGTCATCTAGTCCAACCCCCTGCCCAAGCAGGGTCACCCAGAGCAAGCTGCTCAGCATCACGTCCAGGCGGGTCTGGAATATCTCCAGAGAAGGAGACTCCACAGCCTCCCTGGGCAGCCTGGGCCAGGGCTCTGTCACCCTCAGAGGCAAGAAGTTCTTCCTCGTGTTCAGCTGGAGCTTCCTCTGCTCCAGTTTGTGCCCGTTGCCCCTTGTCCTATCACTGGGCACCACTGAACGGAGTTGGGCCCTGTCCTCCTGACCCCCACCCTGCAGATATTTAGAGGCATTTCTAAGGTCCCCTCTCAGCCTTCTCTTCTCCAGGCTGAACAAGCCCAGCTCCCTCAGCCTTTCCTCGTAGGAGAGATGCTCCAGTCCCCTCCTCATCCTCCTAACCCTCCTCTGGACTCTCTCCAGTAGCTCCTCATCTTTCTTGAACTGGGGAGCCCAGAACTGAACAGAGCACTCCAGATGAGGCCTAACTAGGGTGTAGAGGGGAAGGAGAACCTCCCTTGACCTGCTGGCCACACTCCTGCTAATGCACCCCAGGATGCCATTGGCCTTCTTGGCAGCCAGGGCACGCTGCTGGCTCATGGTCAGCCTGTCGTCCACCAAGACACCCAGGTCCCTCTCCGCAGAGCTGCTCTACAGCAGGGCCGTCCCAGCCTGTACTGGTGCCTGGGTGAGTTTCACAAACCAAGACAGAATGTCTACAACAGAAAGGAAGACCAAAAAGTGAATGTCAAAAAGTGAAAAACCGACAGAAATTAAAGAAACAAAGGAAAAATATAGAACAATACAAGTAAGTACTAAGGAATGACACAAAACTCTTGAAGAAAACCAGATTTGAAATCCTCACACTTCACACAAACATTAAAATAAGGAAGGAGATTAAGGAAGTAAAGGGCAAAACTTATAACCCATGGCAGCAAAGTAAATCCGCTGCAGAAACGCAATGTAGAAAGCAAGGGCGCTCTGGAAACCCTTCGACTTAGAAAGAAACTTAACTAGGGAGGAAGATTAAGGAAGTGAAGGCAAAACCTAAAAACCTGAGGGCAGCACACTAAAACAGACATAGAAAGACAATGCAAAAATCTAGAGACCTAAAGCAAAACAAGCAATACCTACAAATATAGGCAATGATTTCAAAAACTTAGCCTTCAATAAGATCTCAGTAGGGAGGAGGATGAAGGAAGTGAAGGGACAAACGAAACAAAAGAGTGGCAGCAAACTAAAATGAGATGTAGAAAGACAATGTACAAAGCCAGGGTGTTCTGGAAAAACAACAAAAAGTGACTAGAACAGAATGGAAGACGAAGACATGAATGTCAACAAGTGAAATACCAACAGAGATTAGGGAACAAAAGAAAAACTATAGGGAAATACAAGGACCGCAAACTAAAAGAGAGATTTCGAAAGAAAATCTGTAATACTAACGACCTAAGGAATGACACAAAACTCTTGAAGACAGCGATTTCAAAACGTTACACTTCAAATGAACCGTGAAATAGGGAGGAAGATTCAGGAAACCAAGGCAAAAACTAAAAACCGAGGGCAGCACACTAAGGCACACATGGCAAGGCTATGCAACAAGCTAGAGATATACAGCAAAACTAGCAATACCTACAAATACAGGCCATGATTTCAAAAACTTAGCCTTGAATAAGATCTCAATAGGGACGAGGATGAAGGAAGTCAAGGGAAATACTAAACAAAAGAGTGGAAGCAGACTGAAACAGCTGTGGAAAGGCAATGTAAAAAGCCAGCATAAAGACACAAACCAAGACAGAATGACTACAGCAGAAAGGAAGACCAAGAAAAGAATGTCAAAAAGTGAAAAACCCACAGAGATTAAAGAAACAAAGGAAAAAAAAATAGAACAATACAAGTAAGTACTAAGGAATGACACAAAACTCTTGAAGAAAACCAGATTTGAAATCCTCAGACTTCACACAAACATTAAAATAAGGAAGGAAGATTAAGGAAGTAAAGGGCAAAACTTATAACCCATGGCAGCAAAGTAAATCCGCTGCAGAAACACAATGTAGAAAGCAAGGGCACTCTGGAAACCCTTCGACTTTGAAAGAAACTTAACTAGGGAGGAAGATTAAGGAAGTCAAGGCAAAACCTAAAAACCTGAGGGCAGCACACAAACACAGACATAGCAAGGCTATGCAAAAAGCTAGAGATCTACAGCAAAACAAGCAATACCTACAAATACAGGAAATGATTTCAAAAACTTAGCCTTCAATAAGATCTCAATAGGGACGAGGATGAAGGATGTCAAGGGAAATACTAAACAAAAGTGTGGCAGCAAACTGAAACAGCTGTGGAAAGACAATGCAAAAAGCCAGCATAAAGACGCAAAGCAAGACAGAATGACTACAGCAGAAAGGAAGACCAAGAAATGAATGTCAAAAAGTGAAAAACCGACAGAGATTAGGGAACAAAAGTAAAAATATTGAGAAATACAAGGACCGCAAATTAAAACAGAATTTGAAAGAAAATCTGTAATACTAACGACATAAGGAATGACACAAACATTAAAATAAGGAAGGAAGATTAAGGAAGTAAAGGGCAAAACTTATAACCCATGGCAGCAAAGTAAATCCGCTGCAGAAACGCAATGTAGAAAGCAAGGGCACTCTGGAAACCCTTCGACTTTGAAAGAAAACTGAATTAGGGAGGAAGATTAAGGAAGTGAAGGCAAAACCTAAAAACCTGAGGGCAGCACACAAACACAGACATAGCAAGGCTATATGCAAAAAGCTAGAGATCTACAGCAAAACAAGCAATACCTACAAATACACACAATGATTTCAAAAACTTAGCCTTCTACAAGATCTCAATAGGGAGGAGGATGAAGGAAGTCAAGGGACAAACGAAACAAAAGAGTGGCAGCAAACTAAAATGAGATATAGAAAGACAATGTAAAAGCCAAGGTTCTTAAGGTCCCAGTATTTAATGTCAATGTCTCTGTATTTCAAGGTCAGGACTGCAACAATTCTGCTGTCTGTGGACACCAGTGAGAGATGACCTGCTTTTCATTCGTTCAGGCACTGCACCTACACTTAGTCACAGATCTGATTTTTTTTTTATGTTTTCCTCTCCAAGATGTAATAGACAACAGGGCACTCTTTAAGTGAAGTTAAATAGCAATTCTACTGATGTAAATACAAAAAGTTTTCGCCTGTGGTACATTCATCCACAAGAACTTTAACACCTCTTGATAGAAGGAATAATAAGAAACATGACACTTTACCAAACTAGCTGCAGTGGTATTTTCTAGTTTTAGTTTTAACAAAGCACCTGTGTGGAAGTTGCAAGCTCTCCTTATAGATTAGCAAACTTAGCAAGGACAAGACTGTGACAAGAGCAGGAGCTGCGACCAAGAACCAGCGAAAAGCAGCTTTGCAGTTTTGCAACGAGATAGAACGAACCGAGCATGCGCAGCGCCCTGGATGTAACTCACGGGCAAATGAGGAAGACTACTGAAAGAGATGAAGTAACGACCTAAGACCACCAGAGACTACCCAGGAGCTCTAATACACCTGCTAAAGGAGAATTGGAATAGATTCATACGCTCTCGGAAATATAACGATTAATATGCATATTGTAGTTCTATTTAACCTGAAATTAAAGGGTGTTTGGCGCACACGTTTGGAGGAGAGATCCCCCGTGTGCCCGGCGCCGTAATAAAGGACACCTGGTTAACAGCATACATTGTACTGTTAGGTTATTACCGGATCTGTGAATCACTCTAACCAGCGTTTTCCCTTTTGACTAGAAAATGAAAATCTTCAACAGCAGATAGCCCTGAAATAAGCTTCAGTCAAATCTGGACCCAATACAGGGTGTGCGTTATGATATGCCACAGATCGGGACTTGACTCTTCAAAACAATCATGCACTAAGGAAAATTTTAGGTTGTTATGCAGAGTTTTAACTCGAGTCTTGGCAACCGCATTTGGGACATGAAAGGTATCAGCACTACAGTACTACGTGCAGTAGAGAAAACTGCTCTTGCAGTTCAATTCCAACACCGCATCCTCAAACAAACTGAAGCTGCTGTGTTTGAGCAACATGGGTGGAAATCTCACCTGTCACGCTGAAGTGACGCTGGGGTATTTCTTCACCTTGTAGTCTCTTTCCTCAGGCTTAGTGAATCTCTCCCAGAGTCTGAGGCAAAGCCCATGGATTTCTCCTGTTTGCAACAGGGGATGTCTGAGCCGTCACATGGTGGTTTGTTGTGGGGTACCACTTGTACCCTGGATTTGCCTTCATAAATGCATCCCTGTACTAGAAAGAAAAGGAAAACTTCCAGTCAGGTCACTCATGAGAATGCAGTATCCACAGGGCAACACAGTGCACTGCTTGTAATGGGATTTAAGACAGTAAAGAATCCTTAAATAGCTTGATTTTTAACAGTTTAATCACATGTTTAGAGTCTGACTGCCAACACAACCGAACAAAAGAAATACCATGATAGGAAGAGTTGTATTTCAAAAAGCGAGGTTTCTCTTTACCCACCTGAGGGTCTATCACCCAGAGCAGGCTGAAGTTCTGATCCTGCCAACTGCTCTCCACTGCTTCTCTGCTCACCTTGGCGAACAAGGACAGCTGTTCCCATTCTTTTGCAGGTACAATATTTCCAGTTTTACACTGCAGTTTCAATGAAATGAAGACATACATTTAGCAATACATGCAGAATGATGCTCCCAGAACAGGCAAAGAAATAAAACCTATGACCAGGATCACCTCATTTTCAGCAACTTCGGATACACCATCCCTGTGTTCCCACCAAAATGTACCACGCTGCATCAAATCAACCAGGAAAAAAAATCTTCAGGTAACGCTGACCCACACACACGCTGTATCTTCAGAACCGGGCGTCTGTATGAAACTTGCACACTCAGGGCTGCGACCCCTCCCCCCTCACCCCTTTTCTCTCTCCCTCAGCCCGGGCTGGGAGCTCACCTCACCAGGGAAGGACACCAGGGAAGGACACCAGCCTCACCGAGGGACAGGGAGGGGAGAAGGGAGCAGAGAGAAAGGCAACACACAGGGAGGGGAGAAGGGAGCAGAGGGAAAGGCAACACACAGAGGAGCAGCTCTGCCTTCCCTTGCTCAGCCCACAAGCCCGCTGGTGCCTGTGCCCAGGGGCTCCGTCTCCGTCCCCTGCCCCTCCCCAGCTCTGGGCTCCCCCCCCGGGGCTGCCCCGGCCGGGCCCAGCTCCAGCGGGGAGCTCCCTCCCGCCCCCCTCGCGTGGCCAGCAGGCAGCACAGCCCCCAGTGCCCGCCCCACGGCCCCGCTCCCCTCACGGGCAGCCCCAGCCCTCACCTCAGCCGGGGCCTGCAGTGGATCCTGTCCCTGCCACACCAACATGGCCACCCAGCAGCCCCTGCCCCGGGCCTGCAGCTCCCAGCATGCCCCGGGAACCAACATGGCCACCCAGCAGCCCCTGCCCCGGGCCTGCAGCTCCCAGCATGCCCCGGGAACCAACATGGCCACCCAGCAGCCCCTGCCCCGGGCCTGCAGCTCCCAGCATGCCCCGGGAACCAACATGGCCACCCAGCAGCCCCTGCCCCGGGCCTACAGCTCCCAGCATGCCCCGGGAACCAGCATGGCCAGCAGCAGCCCCTGCCCCAGGGCAGGCCCCAGGACTACAGCTCCCAGCATGCCCCGGGGCACCCCCCCACACCCTGCCTTCCACCCTCTGGAAGCCTTTTCTTTCTTTCCTAACAGCTGAGCATTTAACTGACTAAATCTCAGAGGTACTCTTGTTTCTTCTCAACAAAGCAGCCATCTCCATCTGCTCACATCTGCCAAGCACACATCCAGGCAGCCCAGGAGAGCACGGGGTCCCATCTGCTCCCTGTCCCTCACACAGCAAGGAGGGTGACAGCCACCAGCCCCTGTGAGCTGGCAGCTCGCCAACAGCCACCGCGCGAAGGGACACAGCCCCTGCTCAGACACCACGGGCCTCTGGAATGGCTTTCCAGAAAGGTACCCAGGAGAGGGACAAAGAAGGACCGAGCTTCTGCAAGATCAGAGCAGAATGAGAAAGCCCAGAGTGTAACTTGGCAACACTCCAAAAGTGAGAAAAGACACCAAACTCTTCTGAGGATGTCACATCATCTTGGCAGACCAGTGCCCTTGCCCGCGTGCCGACAGGACCCACCAAAGTCGTACTCCTGAGATTTTCACCATCTGTGGTGGAAAGCCACTGGGTTTAACTGACGCCTCCAGCCCTTGGGACAGACAGACAGACAGATGAGAGGCTGTAAGGAAGAAAGAACCCCATGCTACGTCTACATCACCAAACGTCTCCAGGCGTCTCCTCAGCACGCTTCCCAGTTCCTCACAGCTTGTTTTGGTTTCGGCTGCCGCCGGCAACAAAAGCGCCACGTGGCCGCCCCTCCCCCCGCCGGCGTGCGGAGGAGAATGGAAAGAAAGAGGCAGAAACTGGTGGGTCGGGATAAGGGCAGTTTAACAGAACAGCAAACAGAGGGAAAACAGGAACAACAACGATACAAATAAGGAGAAAACACAACCACGAACCGTACAACAGCCGCTCTCCCGAAACCGGACCGGCGCTGCGCCCGCCCCAAGCCGCGAGTGCGTTCCCGCCGCGCCGCTCCCCCCACCGGAACCCAGCGTGACGTCACATGGTATGGAATACCAGGCTCTGTTTGGCCAGGTGGGGTCAGCCCCCACCCCCCGGCTGTGCTCCTTCCTGGTGTCTGGTGAAAATTAACCCTGTCCTGGCCAAACCCAGGACATTATCCACCCCTTATTCCATACCATCTACGTCATGCCCAGGCCCCCCATTGTCCAGTTGATCACCACCACTTCTCCTGTCTCCAGATATCATTCCTTTAATCTATGGATCATCACTCTAATATGTCCGTTGAGTTCATTTAATCCATGACTTCAGGCTCCATCTGTCGTAATGGTCTTCCATGGCGGGAGAGGTGATGTGTGGTGATGGGCGGTCACTTGCTGCATCCGGAGCTCACGGCTGATGTATCTGGTGCAGCCCGTGCCCACAGTCTGCAGGAGATGTTGATCTTGATGAAGTCGCTGGATGCCAGTTGTTGAAAACCAGGTCCAGTTCCATCATCACCGTGCTCTGCTAGGTTTTCATTGAAAAAGTCCATCCTTCTTTAATCTGGACGATTCTTACTATGCTACTACTGGTACAACATATAACAATTATAACAGTGATAACAGACAGTGACAGGGTTATTTAACAACTAACTTTATACAATTTATTTATGGACTATTCTCGCCCAAAATTAAATCCCCATGAGGTACACATCGGACTTCCCCATCCTTCCGCATTACCCACCAGGTACACCCAGGTCCTTGAGCAAAAGCAATCCCCCGGACGGGCTTGCCTTTGCCCGAGGCAGGACTAACCCAAACTGTCTTCCCTAACATGTTCCGCATGTGCACTACAGGGACTTTATCCCCTTCTACTGGGCGCTGAGGTTTTGACTGGGCAGGACCAGCCCTGTTGGTGGACCCTCTGGTGTTGACCAACCAGGTGGCCTTTGCTAAATGGGTATCCCAGTTTTTGAAAGTCCCACCCCCCATTGCCCTCAAAGTGGTTTTTAGCAGCCCATTGTAACGTTCAATCTTTCCAGAGGCTGGTGCATGGTAGGGGATGTGATACACCCACTCAATGCCGTGTTCTTTGGCCCAGGTGTCTATGAGGCTGTTGCGAAAGTGAGTCCCGTTGTCTGACTCGATTCTTTCGGGAGTGCCATGTTGCCACAGGACTTGTTTTTCCAGGCCCAGGATGGTATTCCGGGCGGTGGCATGGGGCACAGGGTAGGTTTCCAGCCATCCGGTGGTGGCCTCCACCATTGTGAGCACATAGCGCTTGCCTTGGCGGGTTTGTGGCAGTGTGATGTAGTCAATCTGCCAAGCCTCCCCATATTTATATTTTAGCCATCGTCCTCCATACCACTGAGGCTTTACCCGCTTGGCTTGCTTGATTGCAGCGCATGTCTCACATTCATGGATAACCTGTGCGATAGTGTCCATGGCCAAGTCCACCCCTCGGTCACGAGCCCATCTGTATGTCGCGTCTCTTCCTTGGTGGCCCGAGGTGTCATGGGCCCACCGAGCTATAAAGAGTTCACCCTTATGTTGCCAGTCCAGATCCACCTGAGTCACTTCAATCTTAGCAGCCTGATCTACCTGGTGGTTGTTTTGATGTTCTTCAGTGGCCCGACTCTTAGGGACGTGGGCGTCCACGTGACGGACTTTTACAGCCAACTGCTCTAGCCGGGCAGCAATATCTTGCCACAATGGGGCAGCCCAGATAGGTTTGCCTCTGCGCTGCCAGTTGTTCTTCTTCCATTGCTGCAGCCACCCCCACAAGGCATTGGCCACCATCCAAGAGTCAGTGTAAAGATAGAGCACTGGCCACTTCTCTCGACTGGCAATGTCTAAAGCCAGCTGGATGGCTTTCACCTCTGCAAACTGGCTGGACTCACCTTCTCCCTCGGCAGTTTCCGCGACTTGTCGTGTAGGGCTCCATACAGCAGCCTTCCACCTCCGCTGCTTCCCCACAATGCGACAGGACCCATCTGTGAACAGGGCATACTGTTTCTTATCTTCTGGCAGCTGGTTATACAGTAGGGCCTCTTCAGCACGTGTCACCTCCTCCTCTGGCGATGCTCCAAAATCTTTGCCTTCTGGCCAGTCCATGATGACCTCCAGAATTCCTGGGCGACTGGGGTTTCCCATTCGGGCGCGCTGGGTGATCAGAGCGACCCACTTACTCCACGTAGCATCGGTGGCATGATGCGTAGAGGGGACCCTCTCTTTGAACATCCAGCCCAGGACCGGCAATCGTGGTGCTAGGAGGAGCTGTGCTTCAGTGCCGACCACTTCTGAAGCAGCTCGAACGCCTTCATATGCTGCCAGAATCTCTTTTTCAGTGGGAGTATAGCGGGCCTCGGATCCTTTGTATCCCCGGCTCCAGAACCCCAGGGGTCGACCTCGAGTCTCCCCTGGTGCTTTCTGCCAGAGACTCCAGGTTGGGCCATTCTCCCCGGCTGCGGTGTAGAGCACGTTTTTAACATCTTGCCCTGACCGGACTGGACCAAGGGCTACGGCATGAACTATCTCCCGTTTAATCTGTTCAAATGCCTGTCGTTGCTCAGGGCCCCATTCAAAATCATTCTTCTTCCGGGTCACGTGGTACAGAGGACTTACAATCTGGCTGTAATTTGGGATGTGCATCCTCCAAAAACCCACAACACCCAGGAAGGCCTGTGCTTCCTTTTTGCTGGTGGGTGGAGACATAGCTGCTATTTTGTTGATGACATCCATTGGGATTTGACGGCGCCCATCCTGCCATTTTATTCCCAAAAACTGGATCTCTTGCGCAGGTCCCTTTACTTCGCTTAATGGCGAAACCGGCTTTCAGAAGGATCTGAACTATTTTCTCCCCTTTCTCGAAAACTTCCTCCGCTGTGTCGCCCCATATAATGATGTCATCGATGTACTGCAGATGTTCTGGAGCTTCACCCTTTTCCAGTGCAGTCTGGATTAGTCCATGGCAAATGGTGGGACTGTGTTTCCACCCCTGGGGCAGTCGATTCCAGGTGTACTGGATGCCCCTCCAGGTGAAAGCAAACTGTGGCCCGCACTCTGCTGCCAAAGGGATGGAGAAGAATGCATTAGCGATGTCAATTGTAGCATACCACTTGGCTGCCTTTGACTCCAGCTGATACTGAAGTTCTAGCATGTCTGGCACGGCAGCACTCAGCGGTGGTGTGACTTCATTCAGGCCACGGTAGTCTATTGTCAGTCTCCACTCTCCAGTAGATTTTCTCACTGGCCATATGGGACTATTAAAGGGTGAGCAAGTTTTCTGATCACTCCTTGACTCCTCCAGCTGGCGGACCAGCTGATGAATGGGGAGAAGGGAGTCTTGGTTGGTACGATACTGTCGCCGGTGCACCGTTGTGGTCGCGATGGGTACCTGTTGTTCTTCAACCCTCAGCAACCCCACAACGGAAGGATCCTCCGAGAGACCAGGCAAAATGCACAGCTGTTTAATTTCTTCCGTCTCCACAGCAGCTATGCCAAAAGCCCACCGATACCCCTTTGGGTCCTTGAAATAGCCTCTCCTAAGATAGTCTATCCCAAGGATGCACGGAGCCTCGGGGCCAGTTACAATGGGGTGCTTCTGCCAGTCCTGCCCAGTGAGGCTCACTTCAGCCTCCAGTACACTCAGCTCTTGGGACCCCCCTGTCACTCCCGAAATGCAAATGGGCTCTGACCCTTTGAACTCTGATGGCATTAAAGTACACTGTGCACCAGTGTCCACTAGAGCTTTATACTCTTGTGGATCTGACGTGCCAGGCCACCGAATCCACACCGTCCAATAGACACGGTTGTCCCTTTCCTCCACCTGGCTGGAGGCAGGGCCCCTCTAATCCTCGTCAGAGAAATTGCTGCTCACCTGCTGTAAAAATGACTTGGAGGTCCCCTCCAGAGGATCGGAATCAAGGTCAAACTGTCTACCTGGTCTGGAGAGCTGGCTTTTAGAAACTGGAGTGGCATTTTTCCTAACAGAGTCCCCTTTTGTGATTGTTTTACCTCGCAACTCACGTACTCGTGCCTCTAGACTTGAGGTGGGTTTTCCATCCCACTTCCTCATGTCCTCTCCGTGGTCACGCAGGTAGAACCACAGGGTGCCCCGGGGTGTATAGCCTCTGTATTCCCTCTCCTGAGCAGAGAAACGCCTGCCCCTAATAGCTGAGACACTGGCCCGTACAGGTGGGGAGTAGGACATATTCCTGTCTAGTCGCTTGACCAGTTTCTCCACGGCTGAGACAAGGGAGGAAGAGAGACTTTCCTCATATTGGCGGAGTCTGACAGCCACCTCGTCTACTGTTGGTGCGTCTTTACCTTTCCAGTTTACAACTGCCAGTGAGTTGGCATGCGAGGAGGGTGCGCTCCGCACAAACTTCCTCCACATGGATTGTGAGCACTGGAGTTCATCTGGGTCTGTGGGTACCTGCTCATCGTCTGTGTCACAGTAAACCAGCTCCCGCACAGCTAATTCCCTCAAGTACTGAATACCCCTTTCCATATTGGTCCACTTGCCAGGATAGCATACAAAATCGTCACTGAAGGGGTACCTCTCCCTCACGCCCGACAGAAGTCTCCTCCAGAGGCTGAGGACTTGTTCCTTTTTCCCAATGGCCTTGTCAATGCCCCCATCCCTGGCCAGGGATCCCAGCTGCTTGGCTTCCTTGCCCTCTAATTCCAAGCTGCTGGCCCCATTATCCCAGCACCGCAGCAGCCAGGTGGCAATGTGCTCGCCTGGGTGGCGGCTGAAATCTTTCCGCATGTCTCGCAGCTCACCCAGGGACAGGGACCGGGTGATGATCTCTGTCTCTATCTCCCGTGATGACCCTGGCTCATCGTCATCCCTCCCGGAGCGATCTGCTCTCTTTGCGTCTTTCTTTAGTTTTACAGGGGCGACTGCTACGGGCACAGGTTGGTCACTGGGCTCAGCCACACTGCCTGCAGCTGGAGCTGGGGCTGGAGCAGCTGCTGTTCCTGCCAGGGAAACCGAGGCAGACCCTGCAGCTGTGGCAGCGGCGGTGCCAGTCGGGGGGGCTGTGACTGCCTGCTGGGCTGGAGGGGCTGCAGGGCCGGCTGGGGGGGCAGCGCCAGTTGCAGCGCCTGCCGCTTCGCTTCCCCCCCTTTCCCCTTTAAGGCACTGAACAGTGTTGAACAGGGCTCGGTAGGCATGGGCAAGACCCCAGCACATTGTGGTGATCTGTGTCTCTCTGGAATTCCCAGGGTGGCAGCACACTTTCTTCAGATATTTTACCAGATTGTCCGGATTCTGTATTTGTTCAGGGGTGAGTTTAAAACACACCGCAGGTGCCCACTGCTCTAGACATCTGCCCATGCTGTCCCACACACCCAGCCACTCACAGCTATCCAGCCCCGGGGCAGGTCTCTGCACGATGTTCTTAACGACTTGCTTAACCCTAAACAAAACCTGCAACCCATTCAGGAGGCAGAACAAAAGGAGAGTGCTGCCCTGAGCATCCCACGGGTACTCGAAATTCTCAAAAGCAGTTAGGACCAGCCTGAGGGAGAGGGGGGGGGCGAAAGAGTGGGGGAAGGTATCCCCTTCGGCTTTCCCCACAGACTGGGTTTGATTATTAACAAAATCTAAGACATAGGATCCGAGGTACGGAAATGACCGCAGTGCCGCATGCAAATACAAGACTAATTTCATGCACAGTGATGTTATCATATCATAAGTCGATATCGTACAGTATAGCAAAATCATCATCCTGATCTTTTTTCCCGAGGTAACAAACAGCACGGCCACAAACACATACAGGAAGTAAGGATTTACGTAGCAGAGATATTTGATCAAAGTCAGAAACATTTTTGCCGGCGACTTTAACTAACACAGTAAATGCGTATAACAAAATTTAAGCAAATCTAAGAAAACAGTTTTAACACCCGCTGCTCAGCCCTGCCGTTATCCCCGCCCCACGTTTGGGCGCCAATTTAATGTTTTGGTTTCGGCTGCCGCCGGCAACAAAAGCGCCACGCGGCCGCCCCTCCCCCCGCCGGCGTGCGGAGGAGAATGGAAAGAAAGAGGCAGAAACTGGTGGGTCGGGATAAGGGCAGTTTAACAGAACAGCAAACAGAGGGAAAACAGGAACAACAACGATACAAATAAGGAGAAAACACAACCACGAACCGTACAACAGCCGCTCTCCCGAAACAGGACCGGCGCTGCGCCCGCCCCAAGCCGCGAGTGCGTTCCCGCCGCGCCGCTCCCCCCACCGGAACCCAGCGTGACGTCACATGGTATGGAATACCGGGCTCTGTTTGGCCAGGTGGGGTCAGCCCCCACCCCCCGGCTGTGCCCCTTCCTGGTGTCTGGTGAAAATTAACCCTGTCCTGGCCAAACCCAGGACACAGCTCTACTTGGCTACTGCAGAAATAACTACTCCATAGCACTGCCCATGGCCGACAGCAGCCTGCTGCAAACTCCTTCCCGTAATTCCGCCCACTGAATGCAGCCGTGTGTGCACACAGACAGGACCCAGGAAGGAGTGGCACAGCTGGGAACGGGATTTTTGCCAAACTTGACAAAGACACCCTGTGAAAATGACAGCCCTTCTGTCTGAAAGAGCAACAGCAGCTTTAGTAGCGGGGTGGGGAGGAGGGGAAGCTGAAAGAGGTTCTGTAGCATTTTTCAGTACTTTCCCTTGGAACAGCTTGAATGAAATCAAGGTGCAATCATGCCTTGTGACTTTGGCCAATGAAATCCACTAAAACTTTGAGGAAATAGTTTATACTCTAAAAAAAAGCAACAACCAAACCAAACACCACAGTTGCATTTCTAGCAATTACTGGAACTCTGCTGACATAAATGTTGCACATTGCAAAGCTAAAGCACAGCCACACAGAGCTGTTTGGTGGTTGGAATAACCACCAAATAACACAAGAAGAGGAGAACATTTTGCAACTTCCAGCACTACAGCTGATTTTGATGGAGTCAAGAACTAAAGCAGCCACAACAGATGAAGGACATCATGTAACATCCATCATGTAACACATGCAAAAACTTTAGTTACTGCGACGCTGGTTCAAAACTGGGTGCAGGCATGACACATCCCTCCATTGCTGCTGAAACCAGAGCTCCATCACTGCTCCAGGGTTTCCACCGTGTTCCTACACACGCGCTCCTGCACCTACCCAGCTGATAAACGATCCAGGACCATAAACCCAACCAGAACGAACAAAGAAAAGCGTGAATTTTAGTGGAAGATTTCTGATTTCTCTTTCAGCTGAACATCAGATGCTTCCGAAAAGGAAACGCTGGGGCAGACAGCCCTGTCACAAGAAACTCACCTCCACAAGCAGGAACAGTGACGGCTGCTGGCAAGCTTCCGTCGGATGAGTCGCATCAGACTGGCGATTACTGGAGGAAACCTGGAACAGGGAGAGGGGAGAAAAACACCTCTGGGTTACTCCGACATCATCCTCTGAAGGAATTGTGTTACACGGGACGCACTCGTTAACTGTCACAGCACATGTCACTAGCAGTCACATGCCAGCTCCTCGTTTTATTTCATGTTCCTGATTTCTGCGCTGCGTTCCTGTGCACTGCGCGGTGTGCAGCGTGTGCTGCGCTGTGGGATTCACTGCCCTGTCTGCTCTCTGTCGCGTTCCCTGTGCTGTGCTGCTGCGTTCTGTGGTACCGACTGCCCTGTGCCCATGGTCTGTGTGACACTGTCGGTGCTGTGCTGGCTGCTGTGCTGTGTGGGGCCCAGGGGGCGGGCCCCCAGCCCCGGGCCCAGGCCGCGGATTGGCCGAGCCAGCACTGGGTGGAGCCACCAATGGGAACCGCCCACAGTGGGCGGAGCCACCAACGGCAACCAATGGCCACCAGCGGGCACTGGCCACACCCGTCGGCACGGCGATGCCCAGGGACGCGGCAGCGCAGGCGCCGGCAGCGGGCGGAACGCGGCGTCCTCGGCTTCCCCGGGGCTGCCTGCGCCCGGCAGAGCCCCCGCAGCCGCCCGGCCCCAGCGCCTGTCCCCGCAGGCAACCGCCCGCCCGGGGTCCGGCGGAGGGGTGCGCGGGGCTGTTCCTGGAGGGGTGACAGCCAGCCGGCCGGCCGGGGTGCCACAGGCAGACGTGGGGCTCTGCCCGGGGGCCGAGCTGCAGGAGGGGGTGGGCAGGCGGAGGGGTGTCCGGGAGGGACCCCAAGCCGCGGAGCTGGGCTCTGCCATCTGCAGCACGCACAGCCCAGCTCGGCGTGGGCACGGCCAGCGCGGCAGGGCCAGGGGCCGTCTGTGTGCCGGGAGCAAGGCTCAGTGGAGGGCTGGGCAGGGGCGGCAGCAGGGCACTGCTCGGGGCTGTCGGCGGAACCCTCCTCACCCTCCCAAGGACCTCGGTGGGATCGGGAGGAGGCCCCGGGCGTGTGGGTACGGCCCTGGTCAACCGGCGGGACGGACGGAGAGGGCTTTAAGCGGGAATGGAGGGGTCGGAGGACACCCATGGGAGAGCTGGAGGTGAGCTCAGGGCTGCCACGGCGCTGTTTGGGACGGTGTGTGTTGTGTCCTGTCTTCTGTGGTGTGCGCTGTACCCTCTGCTGCGTGTTGGGTCTGCTGCATGGTGTGGAGTTTAGTGCATGATAAGGTATTTGTGGTGTGGATGGCATTTTGGATGGTGTGGATGGCATTTTGAACGGTACAGGACGCTATAGGATGGTAAGCCTTGTATGGTGCAGTGTGTGCTCCATGGCATGTATTGTGTGGTATGTATCGTGTATTATTGTATTTTGTATGGTATGGTTTCGTATCTGGTATAGTACGGTTTTTTATTTGGTATGGTAGGGTATTTTGTCTGGTAGGGACGGTATGGTCTGTACTGTAAGAATTGTATTCAGTTTTGTACTGCCCGTGTGGCACAGCGCTGGGCATGGTATGGGGTATGGTGCTGTGCTGTCTGCGTTACATTCTGTGTGGCGTCAGATTTTGCATTGCGTTCAATGTATGCACGGAGTGCTGTGTACGGCGTTTCTGTGCTGTGTATTTTGTACAGTGTGGTGTATTTTGTGGTTTTGGTGTTGGGGGTATGGTCTTGGGGATGTGGCACTGGGGTGTATGGTGTTTGGCATGAACAGTGTGCTATATATCGAAAGGCAAGTTTTGTTATGGTGTCGTATTGTCTGTGCTGTGTGGTGTGTATCTATTGTACTGTATGTGTTGTATATGTTGTGTGGTATGTATTGTGTCATAGAGTGTGTATCGTATTGTGTGCATTGTACTGTACCGTATTTATTTTATTTTTTGTATTACATCCTATCATGTATTTTCTGCTGTATTGTTTATTGTTTTGTGTAGTGTATTGTGTGTATTGTGTGGTATGGTAGGCATGGTACGGTACTGTGGGTATTGTTTTGTGTTTTGTGTATTGTAGGGCATTGTCTGCATCATGTTGTATGTTTCTAATTTGTATTTTATTTTTCTATTGCAATTGCACTGTATTTATTGTGTAGTATGCTGTTGTGCTCTATGCAGTGTGTTGTCTAACTGTTTCTATTGTATTTATTTTGGATGCTGTGCTTCGTTTTGCATTGTATTTCATATTGTATTATATGTATGGTGTGTAGAATACAGAATGGTACGGAATGTATGGTATGCGGTGTATTACACTGGGTTTTGTGTTGTACTGGGTTTGGTCTGTTCTGTGTGTTGTGTTGTGTGTATTGTGTGGGGTTTGATTCTCTTTTGTATTGCATTGTACTGTTTGTATTGTAAGTCTGGTGTTCTATTTTATGGTATGGCATTTATTTTATTATATGCAATGTATTGTAAGGTGTGGTATTTATTTTTTGTAAGTATTGTCTGTATTGTATGGTTTGTTTTTTATTGTATTTTATGTATTTTTTTGTATTATATTGTAACATACGGTATGTAATGTATGGTATGGTAGTGTATGGTATGGTAATTTATGGTCTGGCATTGTATGGTATGGCATTGTACTGTATTTTGCATTGAATTTTATGTATTTGATGTACTATACTGTATTTTATGTGTTTTCTTTAATGTATGTTACGGTATTTATTTTATTGTATGTATTCTATGTATTATTTTGGGTGTAGTACATGGCATGGTATTTATTGTATTGTATTTTCTAGTCCAGTGGGAATTGTGTTGTATGGTACGCATTGTATGGTATGGTATGTATGGTATGGTGTGCATTGTATTTTATGTTGTGCATTGTATCGATTGTATTCTATTTTATGGTATGTATTGTATTTTGCCTGCTGTAGGTGACCCTGCTTCGGCAGGTGGGTTGGACTAGATGACCCACAGAGGTCCCTTCCAACCCCTACTATTCTCTGATTCTGTGATTCTGTGATTGTATAGGTTGTACAGCCTGTAGGTACTGTATGTACTGTATGTTGTGTACACATTGTATTGCATTGCGCGGTGTGTATTGTCTTCTCTCTGTTGTGTGTTTTGTGCTGTAGGTACTGTAATTTCTTTTCTACTGTATTTTGTATTGTATTGTGTGCATTTGATAGTATGTAACATATATAGTGTGTGCTATAGTAGGTGTTGTGTTGCTTGTGTTGTATTTTCTATTGAATGTATGTGCTCTGTGGTTTTTGCGTTGCGTTGCATTGCATGTACTGTACGTCATGCTATGGCATCATTGTAATGCACGTGTTCCATGGTGTGCATTGTGTGTGTGGTGTTGTATGGTATGTACTGCAGGGCATGGTGTTGTATTTATTGCATTGTGCGTACTGTATTTTGAATTGTATTGAATTCTGTATTGTATTGTGGGGGTTTTGTATCGTATTTTATATACTGTATTCTACTGTACGATATTTATTGTATTGTACGTATTGTAATGCATTTTGCGTTGCAATGTATTTTGCAGTGTGTTTTATGTGTGGCGTGGCTTGTACCGTACAGCCTGTAGTGTATGGCTTGCACTGGACTTTGGTTTGTGTTGTATGGCCCTGCAGTATTGCAGGCTGTCTTGTACAAGAGTGCACACAACGTGTGCTGTATTCCATCACAGATCCACTGGGATAAGCGAGACACGGCGGAATGAGTCCCACAGCTGGAGTTCTGAGATGGAGGGCTATAGGCTCCATTGTACGTGTTCTATTTTGTATTGTATCGTATTTTTTTGTATCGTCGTGTTTCTATTGCATTGTGTGTAGCGTGTTTCATACAGTATTTTGTGTTATTCTGTATGGTATGGCATTTACAGTGTTGCATTTTGTAATGTGCTGTATTTTGTACAGTGAGGGTAGGTAGGATTGTCTGGTATGCACTGCATGTGTGGTGCGGTTTCCGTGGCACGGTTTGTAGGTATGGTAGGCATGGTCTGGTACTGTATGTTCTACTGTTTGTCTGGTACATACGGTATGGTATGGTATTTTGGTTGTGGGTATGGTATGGCATTGGGTACGGTACGGTATTGTTTTGAACGTCTTGCGTTACATTTTGCATTGTATTCCATTCTGCGTTGCATTTGTTGTATGTGTGAGGCATGGTATGGTACATACAGTGTTTTGTTTTGTAAGGTGTGGTGTCTTTTGTACTATGCAGTGGGTACGGTGTGATGCTGTGGGTATGGTATGGTACGGTATGCCATTGTATGGTCCTTAGGGTAAGCTACGGCATTGAGGTGTCTATGGTATGTATGGCTTTGTTTGGCGTGTATGGTATTGTATGCATGGTAGGTATGGTATTGACACAGGAGAAGAGTCAGAGATCACTCAGATCTGAGCTAGCAGTTAATTCATTCAGTTCTAATCACTACATTTCGGTATGCAAAATATTTAATAAAATACAGAAGGACTGGTGGTCAATACTCTGCTATCATCTGCTACACTGGAAGTCAGTACGGGAAACAACGACTATTGCGTAAGCTTACTAAGTGTATCTTAAATGTCACATGCATGCACAAAATGTCACTTACCAAGCCACCGGTGTGTGGGGTCAGGTCAGGGACCTCTCAGCCCCGAGGAGTGACCTTGGGAGATCCAGGGGAGGTCACGGCCATGCAGCCAGCTGCTGTGGAGGGAGAGCTCAGCGGACCCTGATGACTGCAGATACTTAACGGCATAAAGTGGTTGATTTGTCGTCAGATTTTCTGCTGCGTTCATGCAGTTTCGGTCCCTTCTCAGGCAAGTCTCCAGCCAAACCACTTTTTTTGGTTTGGGTGCTGAGCTCCCACTGACCGCTCACACAACAGGAGTAACTTTGGCCAGGCCGACTTGCTGAGCATCTGCGTGGACCAGAGTTCAGTTAGGTCAGACAGGAGGAGGGCATCCGTCACAGGTAGGGATGGTGTGGTCTGGTGTGGTGTGGTAGGGTACGGTATGGCACTGTATGGTACAGCATGGAAATGTATGGTACAGCATGGTATGGTACAATATGGCATGGCACTGTATGGTATTTTGCTTTGTGTTATACGCATTGCATTATAGTTTGCATTGGGTTGTATGTATTGTATGATATTTTGCACTGTATGGTACGGTATTAATTGTATTTCATGCATTGTGTGTGTTGTGTTGTACACACTGTATTGTATGGTGTGGCAGTTATTGGTTTGTATTGTGTTCTGTGGCATATTGAATGTCTTTGTGTTGTATTTTGTACCGTATGGTATGTATTCTACAGAGTGTATTGCACTGTGTATCGTATGTATCATATGACGTTATCGTATTTATTGTATGTATTGTATTGTATTGCACTGTTTGTGCTCTTGGATTGTATCTACTGTACTGTATGCGTTGTATTTTATGAACCGTGTGGTATTGTAGGGTATGGTATGTACGTAGCTTACTCTATGCAGTGAATTGTATGTACTGCACTGCATTGTCCTGTATGGTATGTATTTCATGATATGTATTGTATGGTACGGAATGTTGTGCTATGTACCGTGTGCTACATATGGTATGGTGTGTCTTGTATGGCATGTATGGTACGTATAGTGTTCTGTATTGTATGTAATGCATTTTGTGTTGTTTGCACTGCACTGTATATTTTGTGTTGTTTAGTGAATGACATGGAATGTATGGTATTTGTTGTGTTGTAAGGGATGGTATTTATTGTACTGTATCTGTGCATTTTCATGTCCTGTGTGGTATTTTGTTATTTTACGTATTGTATTATCATACAGTATTTTTTAAATTTGATGTATTCCACTGTGCATTCTATAGTATTCTGTGCATTGTATTTTGCATTGCTTTGGTATTGTATTGAAAAAACGGTACTGTGTTTTGTATTGTTTTGTATTGTCTTGTATGTACTGTATACCATATTGTAGGTATTGTATTGCATGTATTGTATTTTTTCTTGCATTGCCTTGTGTGTATTGTATGTGTCCTGTCCTAATGTATGGTATAGTATTTATAACAGTTTATTCATTCTAGAGTATTTAGTTTTCTAAGGTATTTTGTTTTATAATATGTTGCATGTAGTTTACTCTATGTAGAGTATGCATTGCACTGTACAGTATGTATTGTATAGTATTTATTGTTTTGCAGCTATTGTGGGTATTGTGGGTATGGTAGGTATGGGACTGCGCTATACAGTTTATTATTGTCTGTATTGTATAGTACCCTGAACGGGATGAACCTTTTCCAGAACCACCCAATGCTCCTGCAGACCCTGCAGCCCTGGGTCCATCAGGAGCTGGAGCAGATCTTTGACAACAGGGGGTTGGAGGCAGCCATGGTGGAAGACACCATCATGGCCACGTTGACCAAGATGCCTCCAGCCCCGCTGCCTCCTGAGGAGGGTCTCTGCCTCCCCCGGCAGCCCTGCGATATCCGGCACAGACGAGCTCCTCGGCACCTCATCCACCGCTGTTGGTGGGCACCCGCCAGCCACCCCGCTGCTCCTGCTGCCATCCCCACGGAGCAAGAAGAGCCCCAGGAGGAGTCCAGGGAGGCTGTGCCCAGGCTCTCCACTTCCAACCGGGACAGGGAACTCTCCTGGGGGGCCACGGCCACCCTGAAAGATGAGCACCAGCAGCTCTGAGGACTCTCCAGCCAACAAGAGGCCAGCACCACACCAGGGACACTGGAGGGGCCCTCACCAGACGACCAAACCGGGACTGGGCCATCAGCTGCGGCACGCGTTGGCCCTCAAGGGCTCCCAGCCCCCCAGATGCAATTATCCGAATAAAAAAATTTCATTAAAACGACAGAAAAAGCCTCAGTGTTACCAACAGTGCAGATGGCATTGCTGTCTTCACCCTTTTTAGCTTTCTTTTACAGGGAGGGGTGGGATGTGAATACTGAGGGGTCCTTCTCTGTGTGCCAGGCAGTGTTTTGTTGTTCTCCCCCAAGGCAAATGCTGCTCAGCTCCGGGCCTGCAGCTCTCGGCTGGTCCCTGGGCCAGTGTCTCCAGCCCAGGGGTCTCCAGGGCCAGCCCGTGCCTCATTGCTCACCACCCAGCCCATCCCCCTCTTCCCCACACCCTCTGCCCCCACATCTCGGGGCACTGCTCCCCAACCAGCCTGCACTGCTGGGTGCAGCCTCGCGACGGTGGCACCCAAACCCCAGCTCCTGCACGGAGTCATGATGTGGTGCTGCTCTCTGCACCAGCCCAGGGTCACACCCTGCCCCAACAGAGCCCCAACAAGTGCAGCCCAGGAAGCGCAGAGTCCTGCCCCTGGGGAGGGACAACACCAGGCACCAGCACACGCAGCAGGCTGCCCAGTGGGGAAAAGCCAGGGAGAGGTGCCCGTGCTGCTGCCCTCCAGCCAGCCTTGGTGCCACCAGCATTGCTTCTCCTCTGTGGAGAAAGGGCCCGGCATGGGCAGATGCTCGGCAGATGGATGCTGGGCAGCTGAGTGCACTGCAATAGTCTGGTTTGGAGAAAAAGAGCCTGAGGGGCCACCTCACCACTCTCCACAGCTTCCCGAGGAGAGGATGTGCAGAGGGAGGTGCTGAGCTCTTCTCCTGGGGATCCAGCGACAGGATGCGTGGGAATGAGACGGAGGAAGAGGAAGGCAGAGGAGGAGGGAAGAGGAACAGGAGAAAAAGGAGGAATGAGAGAAAGAGGAGGAAAAACAAGGCAAAGAAGAACAGAAGTAGCAGGATGTGGAAGAACAGGAGAAAGAGGAAGAGGATGATGAAGAACCAGAGGAGGAGGAGCAGGAGGAGGAAAAGCAGAAGGAAGAACAGAGAAGAGAAAGAGGACGAGAAGGAGGTCAAAACATCTTCAGATTCACTCTAGAGTGGCAGCACATCAAAATCCTTGGAGGAAACACATTCTGCATTTGTTTGTCCATGGGCATTCGCTAACCCCAAGCCTACTGGGGAAGCCATTACTCACGGGAGTCATTCAGCGCCATGGCCATCGCTCCTCTGGGCACAGACAGGAAAGCTCTGGGTGACAAAGGCTCTCAGGTCGTGCTCCAGAAACAGCAGAGCAGCACCAGAAGATCCCCAGCACCTGATCACACAGACACAATTCCAACTCAGTGACACCATTACTGAAAACAAAACACCCAGAGCAGCACCTGCCATTACAACTCCTTCAGGGCAGCTTCAGCTGCTGCAGAGCTGCAGGCTGACGACCTTCCCACCGCTGCCACAGGCCCCCACAGCAATAACGACCAGCAAAAAGCACCTCTGCCCGCGGCCCACACCCACCCGGCCTCCAGCGGCAGCACAGCTCAGCCCGCAGCTCTGAGGCACCGACCAGCCTGTGCTCACAGCCCGTGCCACCCACGGGACGGTGTGTGCAGAGTCAGCTCACCATGGCCTGCGAGAGAGGGGGGCAGGGGGGGGGGGAGAGAAAACTCTGGGGAAAAGGGAAGGTGTGGGCAGGAAACCAGAAATCCCTGACAGGGCTGGGAGGAGAGGCCCGGGCCGCCTGTGCCTGCCCACTGGCCACAGCTGAGCCAATCAGCGGAGCTGTGAGGACAGGCCCGGACTGCCTGTGCCCGCCCACTAGCCATGGCTGAGCCAATCAGCGGAGCTGTGAGGACAGGCCTGGGGCTGCCTTTGCCCGCCCACTGGCCATGGCTGAGCCAATCAGCGGAGCTGTGAGGAGAGGCCCGGGCTGTCTGTGCCCGCCCACCAGCCACAGCTGAGCCAATCAGTGGAGCCGGAGGCGGTCTGTCAGTCCCAGCCGGGCTGGGGCAGGGCCGGGGGGGGGGCAGAGGCTGAGGGGCCTGAGAAGAAAGAGGTGAGAGATGGGGGGGGGGGGGGGGGCAGCCGGGGCGAGGGAGAGCAGGGCTGGGGCAGGGCCGGGCTGGGGGAGCAGCAGCAGCAGCAGCAGCAGCAGCAGCAGCAGCAGCAGCAACAGCAGCAACAGCAACAGCAGGGATCTCCCCGTGCGGAGGGGCCGGGGGAGGGAGCTGGAGCCCTTCTCCCCCCAGGCCCGGCCATGGCCCCGTTCCCAGCCCTGCGCCCCAGGGCTCAGCTGGTGGTGACAGACCGGGGCCTCTGCTGTCCCCAGGCTGTCGTGTGGGGCTCGTGCTCGTGGAGCACCCCTCTCTGCTGACAGCCTGTCATAAACGGGGATTTCCAGACATGGGAGTGGTTTCTCCCTCCTGGTGGGAGCACGCCCCAGGGCTGAGCTGTCAGAGAAGCCAGTGGGGAGCGCTCCTGGCTGGATGCGGCTCCCTTGGCAGATGTTTGTGCCTGAGTCTCGGCCCCGAGGTCTGATTTGTGCCTTTCCCCCCACCCAAGCTGTGCTGCCAGCTCTTGGGAAATGGGGGTACCGAGGGTGGGTGGATTTATAACAGCCGGGATGCTCCAGTCAGCCTGTCAGGGATTTTTTACTTCCTGGTTCCTGCAATAACAGTGAGATTTCACCCAGGAAAGTACTGTGTTTAGCTTTGGTTACTCCTTGTGTGGATTGTGTCAGTCCTCAGCCAGGTGCACAGTGGCTGTCAGAGGAGGAATGAGACTGTTCCAGGGTGAAATGAGCAATGGGGATCTCAAGCCTGTTTTGTTTAAGGCAATCAGGTGAAAAACTGCGGTTAGAGCTGTCTGCGTTGCTTACCCTTCTGATTGCAGTGCTGCCCTCTACTTCTCTGTAATACTCACTTCTACTACTCAGTTCCGTCAAGTTTAAATTTCTGTAAATTGGTACTACACTTTGCCATTGCTTCTACTTGATTCATCATCCATTTGAAAATTCCCTGTTCAGGTCTCTCTGCTTTCTTCTCTCGCCTGTCCCCCAGAACGGTATTTGACTGCAGGGCCTGCAGAGTCTGTGTTTCCTCCTCATGGTGAGGAAAATATGGACATGAAAAACAAAGAGGTAGTGATTGTGAGAAGACGCCTGCCTTTGTGCTCATTTTCACATTCAAGTCCCTGTTGTGTGTTCTTAAATGATGTGGGTTACTCTAAGTGTTAGCAGCCCCTTGTCTGCATCCCTGTGCTCAGGAGGTACATCAGAAGCTCTGTCTGGGCATTGCTGGTGTCAGACAAGTAACCGCAGCCCTTTCTGAAAAATAGCTGCTGGGTGAGTTATTTCCTAGGCCGTAACAGAAGGGTTTCTGGTTACATCTGCAGGAACTCAGGAGCAAACCCTGCTGACGGAAACCCTCAGAAGAAAGGGAAGACAGGAGAGAGAAGAGCAGGTCAGTAGAGTTGCGCTGCTTTACCCCAGATGGTGTCACACCTGCTGGCACAGTGACTGTGGGTATGGGTGCTCTCAGGGTGTTTTCTGATCTTTTCCAGTGTTCACCACCAGAGAGGACCTATGGCCCTAGGGGAAGGACGGCTCCCCCTTCTTTGTGCACCCCAGGATCTCATCGTGATGCATAACCTCCTGTGCAAACAGAAGTGGCCGATAGTCGAGTTCTTTAGGGAGGCTGTTGTGGGCAGGAGGAAGATCCCGGGAGCAGACTTCATTCAAGTGGTCAAAGGGGTATGGAGGGAGCAGAACGGGAGTGAACTGCTGCCACTGCCCGATGTCCTTGTGTGCAGACCTGGGGTGGTTCCAGTGGGGGAAATGGTGGCGGTTCAGCAAGGGGCACTTTCTCTTGTCTTACCCTTAGAGGACAACTCCCACAGTCTGGAAAGCTGGAGGGGAAAGGGAGAGCAGGGATATGAGAAGTGGGATGTCATTGAGGGCCAGTTGTGGGAGTGAGGGTCCCCGTTGCCTTATGGTCTCCAAAGAGAGTCACTGCTAAGTTCTGCAGCTGCCTGGATCCTGCTGCAGACACTGAACTGGCATCATGTTTCCCAGTGTCGATACTCGACCTTTTCCCCACCAATCTCATATATATATTCCCATTGTGCTGCCATCAGCCTGTATCTGTGCAGCACTGTTTACTCTGAGCCTCCCTTCCCACAGGGTGCAGGGGACAGAGCTGTGAGGAGCACACTCAGGTCAGCGAGGGTTCAGCAGTGCAGGTGTTAACTGATAGCCTAGTCCAAGCCAAAACAAGCCATCTCACATCCTAGGGGGCTGGGAAGTTTGGCGTGTTAACAGCCAAGAGGTCTGCAGAAGGCAGCAGAAGCCTGTTAAAGCCCAGTAAAGTTGTAAATGCTTAAACCTCACCAGGTTTCTTTGTGCTGTGCTTCCCTGCAGAACACCAGAAAATCTCACCCTGCCTACCTCTGGGGCAAGCCTTGATGCTTTTGTGATCACACTGCCATTTTCTGTATTGGCTGTCCGACTGAAGTTCCCATGAGAGACAAGGACCTGGAGAATGTGGTCATTTTGTTGACTTCCTTGAAGCGAGGGACTGTTAAGAGCAGTGTGAATCTGAGGGAAGGTCAGAACCTGTGGCAGGAGATCAGAAACGGACAATGCAGAGAGACCAGAAGAGGTGAGAGGAGCACAGTGTGCTGGGAGAGCATCTCAGTAACGTTCTTGATGGGAGATGCCAGAGTGGGTCCTGAATATGGGTCCCTGAGACCCTATGGCAGCCTGTAGCAGAGTGGCCAGGAGGGGACTGCTGGGGAAGAGCTTGAGAAGCCAGGGCATGTGCAATGCTGCAGTCAGCCCGATGGCCAGAGACAGGTCACTCAGTCCTTCAGGCTGGGCTCAGAGTCTGCAGCCTGAGGTGTAATGTCCTCTTCTGGAGTTTGGCAGTGAGCATCGATCCTCCAGCTGATCAGCACCAGACCCTTTCTGCAGCTGTTGGCAGCAGCTGGAAAACAGAGGTGCAGAAGACTTTGCTTTTTAAAACCTGACTCAGACCAGAAGACTGGTCATGGTACCTGTGCTGTCTTTACCTGCACTTTTCACATCTTGGAGAGAAGAGGCGTTTGGCTGCCTGTTTGTAGTGCTGTTTTGCAGGTTAAACATACTCTGTTAGCGTGGAAGAGAACTGGGCATAGACAACCAAAAGCTTCAGGCAACTGCAAAGTTGAGATGGGGGCAGTCTGTGATATTTCTGTCCGGATCAAAAGCTCAGGGGTGTTTCCATTCAAACAGTGGAGTCTGCTGGGAGCTCCAGTCTCCTGACTTCCAAACCCTGTGTCGTAAACAGTGACCAGCCACGATGTTTCTTTCTGCCACTCTCTAACGCAGTGTCTCTGGGCTTTTCCTTTGGTTGGTTTTTAATCTCTGGTAGGTGTACAAGCTCAGTTCTATCCAACCTCTTGCAGACCTGCAGCCTGCCTGCCTTCTGCTGGGGGCCAAGCCAAAGGGGTGAAGTCTCGTGCTCGTACCAAGTCCGAAGCAAAGTTCAAGCACTGAGAAGTTCCCCAGTCAGCCCTGAGCCAGAGTGCAGCTACCTGAGCTGCGACGGGATGGAAGAGCCTGGAAAACAATTCATCGGCGCGAGGCGATGGAAGAAGGTGCGGTGAATGTGGCACTTGGGATGAAGTGACACGCTGGGGTTCGTGTCTGAGTTAGTACTGTACCTGCACACTGACTAAGGCCTTGGTGTCTCGAGTTTGGGTATGGACTCTTGCAGAGTACCAAGTTAATCTGTCTGTGAATAACCACGTTGTCTCAGGGTCGGCAGGGCCTGATAAACTCCATCCAGGAAGAAATCGACGGCGAGATGGCTTATCACAATAGGTTTTGTGTAAGGGCTTCTGGAGCATCTCCCTTCCACGTTCAGTGGATCTGGGGCATAGCAAGGTTTTGGAAAAATCTGTGGAGGAGTACCCGTTGCCGTTAGGCGTAGGAACAGATCTGTGGAACATGCCAGGCATAAGATTCCCCTTTTCATCTGTGTGCTCCTAAGACCAGAACTGTACCTTTCCATCCATTCTATTAATTTTAAGGGTCTGTTGGCATTTGCAATTCGCAGCCCTGCAGAGCGGGTAAGCTGGTCCATAGGTTGGCTCTCCAGGCAAATGCAGGTGTCTCCTTTCAGACTACAGACAAACCCCTCCTGGCATAAGGGCGGTATGCTTGCTTTCTTCAGTGAAGATTCATAATGCAGTACCTGTCCTGGTCCCACTGAGACTTTAAGGGGACAGATAGCAAGGAGAGGTGGTTTCTGGTAGAGGGTGGGCTTTGGTGCATATCCAACAGCCAGGCTTGTTTGCCTCTGCTGCTGGAGTTTGGACTGTGGCTATGGCCGACTTCTGGAATGAATACGTATAATCCGTATTCCGCCACAGGCTTATAAGCCAGGCTACCATGTGAAAACCTAGGCTTCCAAATCCCCATTAACAGGAGAAACAAACAGACACAAAGAGCAAAAACCTCTGTCCCTTGGTTAAAGAGGAAATGCGGAGGGTTTCCGGACTCTGGCAGCCCAAAAGGCATTGAAAGATGTAAAGCCAGCAGTCGTGGAAGCTCCCTCGTTAGCCCTGCCAGACTACAACAAGCCTTTTTTATTATATTTAGGTAATATGGCTCTCAGAGGTGTTAGGAGGAAGAGGGCGGGACTCCCCGCCCGCGTGACGGGGCCTTTTGTCACAATGTGCTGGGTCACATGAGGTGCGGGGGGGTGGTTGCCGTGTGCCATTGTGTGCACAGTGACGTGCTTGCGGCTGTCGGCCGGGAAACCCCTCACTGGAACCCTGAGGCAGGGGTTCTGTTGGTGCCGTCGCCAGCGGTCGTGCCTGGCAGCGCTGGGTGCACGAGAGGGAGCCAAGGCTGAGCCGGGGCCGCGGAGGCCTCTCCCCATCGTCCTCCCGCCCACCAGCAGACGCCGTCGCGGAGCAGGCACCGCCTGGCCCCAGCCATGCCTGGCGTGCACTACAAGTTCTCTGCCAAACTGGACTTTGATACCATCAGCTTCCACGGCCTCCACATCTCCCTGCATGACCTCAAGCGCCAGATCATGGGCCGCGAGCAGCTGAAGGCATCCAACTGCGACCTGCAGATCACCGACGCCCAGAGCAAAGAAGGTGAGTGGGGCGGCGGGCACGGGGCCTCGGGGACCGCCCGGCTGGTGGAGTTGCAGACCACCGCATGGGGCTGCAGCCTGCGGGAGCCCCGCTCTGCTCTTTGCGGCTCAACTCAGCGTAGCATGAGTCAGCCTGGGGCTCGTCCCGCCAGCGTGTGGGGGATCAGGAGGGCCAGCGGCACCGGGGATACGCGGGGTGGGCAGCGTTAATGCCATTCAGCCACGACCGGTAGCTGTGACTTGTGTTGAGGCCTCACAGAGCTGTTTGTTTGGGGCTGCTGTTCTGACGACGGCCTTTGGATCCGTGCTTTAGAGCAGAGCTAGGCATGGAGGAATATGTGGTTGATGGGCGACATTTAGCGCTCACAGAAGCTTTGGTGTCCTGGAATTCTTCTAGGTAAAATGCTAAAAAGGTTTGGGAGGATATCTGTGGGGATAATCAGGACCTGTTTTAAAAAGTGGGGGTGTGGGGGGGTGGCGTGCCCTCTTCCCTGCTTCCTATAGACGCGTGTTCTGTAAAGGCAGAATTCCCTTCCAAAAGCCTGTTCTCAGGAATGATGCATTTTAACTTGCCTCTATTAAATTTGATGTGAATTTCATGACCTGTCTTTTATAACAGATGTTTTCACATTATTGTGGAAGAACTGCAAACTCCGTGACTCAGGTTTCTGTAACATTCTGACTCAGAACACTTGGAGAATGTGCTGTTCTGCTTATCAGGCAAAATCAACAAACTGTAACACCAAAATGGGCGTCTGAACTGGCCTTAGATGAATAGTTTTAGGGAAGAACAGTGCTCTTGGCAGACTGTCTCTTGAAGTCAGCCGTTGCTGGAGTTCAGTGTTGCAGCACGTACTTGACAGCTGTAGTAGTGCCACGATGTGATGTCTTCAGAAAACCTCGTGCTAACTCTGAGTGAAACCATTTGGCCTCACAGCTGCTGTCTTCAAGACTGCGCAAACTGAGCATTTCAGAGCAGACACTTCAGCAGCTTTTAAGGCTTGCCCTTCCCCGTGCCGTTTTGTTGATGTGCTAGTGTGGGGGATTTCTTTGGTTACGCCTCAGCGTGCAATTAATTCCTGGGCTGCCAGGCAGCATTGCTGTGTGGAGCCTTCCTAAAGGGTTTGGAGTTCCCCGTTTCCCTGGGTGAGCTGAGGGTAAGCCGTGTGCCCATTCCAAAACCATGATGTTTCAGTGGAGCCCATGCAAGGTCTGTCTGGGAAGGAGCTGCTCGGGCTCTGTCCCCAGCAGGGCTGGGACCTCTCAGGGCTGTGCGGTCAGCGAGGTCAGTGTCCCTTGGCCAGGGGCTTAGGGCAGGTGTCTTTTAGTTCATTACCACGGGGTGTCCAGCTCGGCTTTCGCTTTCCCAGTCACACGCTGAAGTGGCAAGCCATGCCAATAAGGCATTAAGGCATCAGGCAGTCTGTGTAATCAGATTAATGACTGAAAGTATGTTAGATTTTATTGACTCATCCTTTCAAAGCAATGCAGGTGCTCTTTTGGAGCACAGTACTGTATAATCATAATGCAAATCAAAGTTCCATGAAGCATCTGGCCTACTGCACTAGCTAATTCAAGCAAGGATGAGATACCAACTGTGGTTGGGATCCTCTTTTGGTGGAAGCTGAAAATGCAGAAATAGCAGTCCAGTCTATTAATCAGGATGTTTCGAGGCAGTGCCAGCGACACAGAGGACTGGTTTGTCACAAAGTGTGCAAGTGGTGCTGATTAGAACAGAGTTGAAAAATGAGATGAGGAGAAAGCATATTTTTAAGCAGCAGGGAGAAAATGTGTTCTTGGGAAGTACCCTGTTTTCTGGTCGAGGCAGTCTGGCATGTCAGCAGTCATTTTGATCTCTTACTCTGCAGATTGCTTCCCCAGTCACGTAACAGCTGGTGAGCAAGACATCCAAGCCTAATAAAGGCTTTTCTTTGTCGTTTCGCATGTAGGCTTGCCTTCTGATGACTTCTGCTGAGCTTCTGTCCTTTATCGGAGTGAAAATACTTCTCTAGACAGTGCTCAGAGAGATGCCTTGGCAATGCTGTCAGCATCAAAATGGTGGATTAAAGCAGGCCATAAAAGAAAGTAGGAACTTTTTTCAGTAACCTGTTTATACCGTATATATGACCCAAATTATTAAAACTAGCAGATTTTTAGAATTATAGGTGAATTGAAAAATGGAATTTTTAAGTGGTGCATTAAATGTGAAGCAGTATAAATTTCAGAGCGTGGCTTGAGTTGTTTGTACTTTTTTGCAGGAAGAAGGTTGTGGATACTAATGCAGTTGTTAATTTAAGCTTTCTAAGTCATCATGAGGCAGCAGTCAAAGTAGCTGTTAACTTGCCTGCCTCCACTCATTCCTTGAAATACTTCTTTCCTGACTGTTCTGTCTCTTCTGCTCCTGACTTTACTATAACATCCAAATCTTCCTTTGCTTTTGCAAGCTTGCTGAATTGAATCCTTAGTTTTAATCTCAGGTCAGATTGAGAAAAGCCCAGTAGCCACTCACTGTCCGTCACTGGCAGTAAAACAAGTTTTGTGCTCAAAGGGAGTAGGAATCACCCATGTTGTTACCTCCAGCTTGCTGAGTATTTCTGTTGGAGCTCTGCTTGGACACGTGTGAAAAGTCGCCTTGTTGCGCAGGAGGTCACTGCTCACTTTGCAGAGGTTGAGGTGTGTGATGAGGCCGAGGGACGCTACTTTGTAGGTCCTGGGAGTTGCCAAGTCTCTGCCAGGGGATGCTGCTGCCCTCGGGGAACAGGTTCCTGCTGGGAGATGCCGGTAGGCAGATTACAAGGAATGGCTGCTGACAGTGCTTTAAAATATTTAGTCATATCCAGCTATCCTCATATATTCAGTCTCTTTCTCGGAGAGGTGCTACCCTTTGTAGTCATCCGCAGAACAACCACCATCCTCAGTCCGGCACAGGCACAGCAAACTCCTGTCTTTTTGTGGAGCCGCTGTTGCTTATCCTCCGTCTCTGGAATCTCAGTCCAGTGGTTTGTGGTGTGGACCAAAAGGAGTGCTCTGTGTGACTCCGTTCAGCAGGTAGAAGCAGCTGCTTTGGGCTTTGAGAACTGCAGCTGGCACGATCTCCTGGCAGTGGTTTGTCTGGGCCTGACAGCTGTTTGAGCTCCTGCTCCATCACACAGCCCCAGGGCAGGCCTTTCTTGACAGTGGCTGTGTGGTGGTGAGATTTTCCTTTTGAGAAGAGCTCCAGCTGTTGGCTTCAGGCTAGCACTTCTGTAAAAGCTTCTGTTTTTGTCATTAGTAGTCCTTTCTCCTATGATTTGAAACTGCTCCAAAGTCCCGAGGAAGCTTGCTGTTCAGCTCCGTAGGGGTTAAGATCGGAAATTAGTTTTGTCTCAAAGATTTCCCAGTTTTCTGAAGAAGGATTCCATCATTTGGAAATAGAAGTAAAATTTTCATTTCGTTGTTGAAATACTGTCTTCTGATAGGTATGTTTTGGTCTGAGAGAGGTTCCTGCCTGTAGGAATAATATGCTGAAAAATGGAGTGTAAATTGTGAAATATTCCTGTTCTGTGTGTGATCACTGAGTAAAACCACCCTGACAGAGCTTGACTAGACATACATCATCTTTGGTTTTCAGAGTATCGTTCCGATTCGTCTGTCAGGGTAAGGGCTTTTGATATTGAAGACCGTCGGCAGATTACAGGGAATGGCTGCTGACAGTGCTTTAAAAGATTTAATCTTATCCAGCTTGTGTAAGAACAAGATAAACACTGTTCTCGTGGAGAGGCCTTTGCATTTTAAGCTTATTCAGTCGAAGTGTCACAGGTAGTGTTTTTTTTTGTTTGGGCTTTATATAAAAGGTCACAAGGCTTCCCTCCTCTGCAGAAGACTAGCGTGGTGAAAGCCAAGGCAAAGCATGGAGAGCTTCAGGCACACTCTGTTTTCGAAAGGCTGTTAAAGCCTGTCTTTGCAAGTGATTTAGTTTGAGTGTCTCTGCTCTGCAAAAAGTGAATCAAAAGAATTCACATCCCTTTGGTTAATTCAAACTAGACGATTAGCTTAAGAGGGGAGAGACAGCTTTACTTTGAGCCAATTCTGCCTTCCTTGTGAAAGCAAGCTGAAAAAAGCCCCAACATTTCTGTGATTCAAATCCTAGCACTGCAGTTTCATTACTGTCCTGGTTTTAGCTTGGATAGAGTTAATCTTCCTCCCAGTAGCTGCTGTGCTTTGGATTTAGTAGGAGAACAGTGCTGACGATGCGGATGTTTTCAGTCATTGCTATGAAGTCAGGGACTTTTCCAGTCTCCCATGCTCAGCTGACGAGCAGGTGCGCAGGAGCTGGGAGGGAGCACAGCCAGCCCAAGCTGGGCAGCGGAAATATTCCATGCCAGGGATGGCACGCTCAATTTGTAAGGGTGGCTAGCAGGGAGGTAGGCATCCTTTTTCTTTAATTCGCTTTTCTATGAGTTGGCATCCTCTCCTGTCTGGGAGTTCGAACTTTTGCAGGAGTTTGGTCTTCAGCGGGAATTTTGCAAAATTCATGAAATCTGCAAGTTCCAGGTTCTGTGATCGCTGCTGGGGAACTGGCTGGGAATCGGTCATTAGGTGGTGGGAACATTGTATTGTATAGAGTTTGTTTTGCATATTCAGTAGCAGTAGTAGCTGTAGTATTTCCTTTGTTGTCTTATTAAACTGTCTTTATCTCAGCCCCTGAGTTTCCCCTTCTGTCCATTTCTGCTCCCCATCACACTGGGGGGGAAGGGGAGGAATGAGCGAGCGGCTGTCGGGACCTCGTTGCCGGCTGCTGCGTTAAACCCCAACAGTTTCCGTTGAAATGTGAAGCACTGCCCAGCTGATAAGTGTGGCTGTTGACGGATTAAGCTCGCAGAAGCAGAGTTGGCAGGCTCTCCTCTCTGTTCTGTCAGTCCTGAGCACTGGCAGCAGAAGGAAATCACTTTTAGTGAACACCTTGGAAGGCAATGGCACAGAGCTTCATGCTTTAGCCAAGCGCCTGTTTTGTTGCAGGGCAAGCCAGTCAGATGTTACAATCTGGTTTCTGCAGGGGAGACCTTGTTTTTCTCCAAAGATCTACTGGTTTTGTAGCCTACCAGAAGCAAAAGCAACTGAATCTCCATCAGGAAAGAACTTCATGCAGCAGACTCTCTTTTTGTGACCTCTGAGACCCTTTTGTTGTTGGCATTGAAACTACTTTTAAAAAAAAGAAAAAGATTTTGCTGCTTGTGTTTGATGATCAAACCCAAAGATTACTTGAAATGTACTGTTAGTGTGTTTGAGACAACAAAAGCGTGATGTTACATATAAAATGTTGCTTTCATAGCTGTAAAGGTATTCTCTGAAGTGCTATGTAATTACATACGAATATACATTCCTATGAATTCACAAAGGTTTTTTTTCTGAATTCATGTTTTTTTCAGAATACACTGACGATAATGCCCTGATTCTGAAGAACTCATCAGTTATTGTCAGAAGAATCCCTGCCAGAGGACTCAGAGCTACCAGCAAAACACATGCTGCGTAGGTATCTGTAAAGCATTGCCTGCTCGGTTAGGGGTTTCAGGGTGTTAACTTGGTTTATGGACGTCAGTTCACAGAGGCGTTCAGGTTGTACCTCTCCTGCTAAAGCTGCTGTTAGGTTTTGGTGGAATGAGGTGGATTTTAACCTGTGTCCACCAAAGCAGACAGACATTTTTAGGCCTGCTGGGACATGGGGTTCAAACTCCAACAATGGTAACTTTTAAGATGATGCTGTTGGGTTTGTTCTTGGGCTTGATTGTTCTGAGACCCAAGCTGTAGATCCCGTTTCCTCTGTGTGGAGAGATTCCTTATTCTCTGTGTTTGCTTTTACTGCTTTTGTAGTAGAGAGAGAGAGGCATTTGCATTGTAGTGTAAACTTACCATCTGCTCCATCCTCCAAAGAGTCTGATTCTCAGTGTTTGACTAGTTCTTGCATTTGGGGGAGGGGGGTGGGATATGGCAAGTGTTCTTACGCCCCAAATCTGGGTATTTTTGCACATGAGCCTATAGAGGAAAGACCAAGGCTTGCCAGCTGGTGACCCGTGCAAACAAGAAGTTTAGAACTCTTAGAGTAATTTGTGATGAAGTAGACATGTGACTTAGGGGTTTTGTTTTAGTTGCACTGCATGTCCCAAGAGAGACCAGTTTCTGGATACAAATACATTTCGACATTCACTAGACTATCAGAACACATTGTTTTGGTTTTCAGGTTCTGTAATCTGCTTTCACTGCTTTAAGCTGGGTACAAGTGCTTTATTTTAACTTCTGATCACCTTTATTTCTTCTTCCAGAAGTCGAACTGAGCCAGGGAGTGGAACATCAAAAGCAGTACGTAAAAAACCAATCTCACACTTTTTTTCTGTAAAACTGCATTTAATTCTAAACGGTGTAGCCTTGTGCTAATTTTCCACACATTGCCTTAAAACATGGTATATGCTGTAAATGCACTGTATTCGATTCAGCATAGTAAAAGCTGAGGAATGCCATCACTGGCACAGTTCTAATGTGAATATTGGTATTTGTGCCTACTGATGCATTGTATTTCATATTGAATATGCTGGAATACTTCCTGTATGATTTTGTGTTGCACAGATAATGCAGGATCGTTTTTAGATCACATAGGTTCGAGGTTTGCACAGCTGAGCGTGGTGCCATGTTCTACACCTGTCTGTCTGTAGCTGGTTAAATGAACGCTTGCATAGCTTGTTGTGTGCTTTTTGTTTCTTGCAAGAAGAATTGTTTGGAGTGTATTTTTTTCCATTTTCACGTTGTATCACTTAGCTTTTGTTTTTAAATACTTTTTTTTTGCCTAATGTTTTTTGACAATGTTATCAAAAACCATGGAGAACCTATTATTGTTAAACCTGGTGTCCTGTTTCTTACTTCTACCTTGGGGGTTCAAACAAATACAAACCCCAACTTACCTGATATGTTTTGAGGCCAGTTCTTGCAGCTAAATGATTTCTTTTCACGTCCTTAAAAAGTGGGTATTTGTTCTTAAGCCTGTGTAATTGAAATGATATTGTTTGGGCCCCGCTGAGTACATCAATGTCTTTCATAGATTGGCGTGAATGTAAATGGGATTGTCACGTTCTGCATCTAATCTTTCCACTTTATCTGATGAAGCAGTTTAGTTTCACAGTTTGCCTGCAAATGAAAGCATATAAAGCAGAATGTACAAATTCTGGCAGCAGGTTAGAGCCTGGTGCTTTTGTGGGTAAGAGCCCTGTCCTTTTTCCTAACTTCTGCCTGCTGTCCGTTTTTGGGTGTGGGTGACTTCAGGGTTGGACGCTGCTTTAATTTCCCAAAGGTTCAGCCTTTCTTTAGTATGCCACCGCTTTGAAGATATATTTGGAAAAGGGGCAGCATTGCTCTTCAGGTTTCAAAGCACTGTCATTCTGCTGCTGAAATAGAAACAAGTAACACAAGGAAATATTGAACTGGTAATGGTCTAGACCTTGATTTGCCATTTGGCTCGACGACTATGTGTAACTATGCATGTCAAAATAGCCCTTATAGTAAAAAACTTACTATGTGGTGGTTTGTATTTTTCATCTTTATTTGAAGTATGACTGCTTTTTCTTCACTAGAATCATGTGAGGCATTACACTAACCCTGGATCACTGGATCTGATCACTTGATTAGCTGTTAGGATAATTTAAATCAGAAACTCATGAACTCTGTGTCTATGTTTTCTGAAGCATACAGCCTCTGATTTCCTTGCAATGGTATGCAATTAACTTCATATGGAAAACTTTTTGTATGTAGGTCTAAAAACACCAAGTCTAAACCTGACTTCTGCAATTCTACCACTGGTGGGTTCAAATTCCTTTTTGGACATCAGTGCCTCTCTATTGTGACTTTGAGTAAGTTGAACTGGCCCTCGTAGTTAATTTCATGCATTTACATAAACCACGTTTATGGTATTTGATATAATTCAGATGGGGTTTTATTTCTTGAAAACAGTATTTTTCTCTTTGTTTACTGCCATGCCTATAAAGACAAGTCCCAAGCTCATAAATAAAGTTCACATTCTTTTAGCCTCGTGTGTTCCCTGGCATGTCCGTATTACCTTTCCAAGGAGCATTTTCCCATAAGCTAACAGAGACGTCTCAGAAAAAAACAACAAAAAAACAACCAAACAATCCTGGAGCGGGAGAGAAGACTTAGTGTGAGATAGAACTAATGAAAGGTAGTGAAGGACAAAGCAAAACCATGCCCTTCTTGTTCGCTCTGACTGTCCCTGATTTGGGTTGTCAAGCCAAGGTGCAAGCCGTGCGTCTCTCTTTACAAGTCCCCTCTCCCTCTTGCACTGTAAAAGCGCTGCAGCCTCAGGTGCTGCTAGTGCTGGAGACACAACTAGCTTTATTCTTAAAGTTAGCTCAGGTCTTAGTCTAAAGTGTGGGGTTTGGGGTTTTTGTTTGTTTGTTTGTTTTTAATACACATATTTCTGTACACATTTCCAAGGAGAACCTGCATCTTAGTGTGGTAGGAAGAAGTCACTGGACAGCTTGTCAATTACTGTAGAACAGTAAAGCAGCAAAATTAAAAGGAGTTACGATGTTTTTTAGAAGAGCATGCACAAGAACTTATACTTTGAACATTTCTTCCTTGTCTTGCTCTTCTGTTAGCTATCATTCTACACTTCCAAATGTGCGCTGCTGTCCCACTGTTACTACAGCCAGAGCGAGGAAGTGGATACTTTTTGATTTAGTGTTCCTATTTCAGACTGCGAGGATCTCGAGGTGGTATTTGTCCTCAGAGGCTGCAGAAATGCAGAGAGTCCTGGCCATTGTCTGAGCGCTTGTCAAGCACAACGGTGATCCTTCCTGGCTGAAGTTTGAGTGCAGTCAGGCTATCAGGTTTTAGGAAAGCACTGTAATCTAAATGTAGCCCTCCAGCAGTGAGGTTAGCCTTTTCCTCCTATTTTCTGTGCCCCTTCCCACTCGCTTTATGTCAGTTCCTTTTTAGCCTTCTGTTGGAAATGGGAGTTAATATATTGACTGTTGATTTTGGGTGTTTGGGTTTTTTTTCAAATTCTTCTGCAGTATTTTCTTAAGGTTGTATACAGCTTTCGCAGAGATGTTTTTTCTACTTGACTGATTGGAGGAACTGGCAGGAAATACTATAGTAGAAATTTCAAGGGAAAAAAGGCACAAGATTGTGGGATCATTGGAAGATGGCTGTTGGACAAACATAGTAAATAGTACCCAAGTTACCTATTTTCTGATTTTGAGAACTGTTTAGTAGAAAGGAGTGCTATTACCTCCTTTAAGAAATTAGACCATATCCTGCAGGCCACATAACAACTGCTTCCTGGCAAAAAACGCAAACTAGGTAATAGTTTATGAACAGCTGTGTTTCAATTACTGGTCAAGAGGAGACTGTTCAATGCTAGACTCCAACAGAGAGCTTTCCTAATTTCTTGTTTGCTTCTGAAAAACCACAGAATTATAATGGTTGTGCTTCCGTGAGAGAACATAGGCCTGTCTTTCCACATGTAAAAAGCAGTGTCATGTGGAGCGTGAAGCTTCAAAATACACGATCAGGCTTCCTTTTTAACAGAACTAGGTACAAAATGTTCTGAAGAGAAGGGAAGTCGAATCCTCTGGTCAGACTTGAGATGGAAAGACGGTCTCTTTTTGCCGTTCTGCATGTGATTTGAGTGTCTTTCTGGCATCATTTTACCAGTGTAAGCTGTACTGCTGCTGGTGGCATAATGGAATTCAATATCCTGGAAAAACAACCAGATAAGTGTTACCCTTGGAAAAACTGCACTTTGATGTTAGTTCTCAATAAACACCGCAGCCCTCAAGCGGCCTGAGGACTTCATTCCTGCAGCTGCTCCAGTAGGTATCTGGGAGAGAGGAGTGTGGTTGCAATGGAGAGAAAAATTCCAGGATTGTGCTCTGAATCCATGCTTTCATCATCATTAAAAACTGGTTTTGGTCTGACAGCAAGGAGAATAAGATTAAATTCTCACACTTTCCAAACCAATTTGGGCAGTATGGCCCGTGGTCTAATAAAATACAGGAAATCAGTTTTCTCAGTTTTTATAGGCTACTCTGTCATGGGAAACACATTTATTTCAACACTTCGAGCAGTTTGTTTTTTTCTAGACAAAGTGGTGGGTTACTTTTATGGCTAATGTTTCGGATTGGTGCTTTTATTGGGGTTTTGTGGGGTACGGTGAGTTTGGCATTTTTACACTTACTGGCAGGAGGGGCAGCGTTCATGTCTCAGGGCTGATATGCCTGGACTTTGTTTTGACAGGCAGCTACTGTGTGCTTAGAAGCCTAACCTTGTGCATTTATGAATGATGAGACATTAACCGATTCATTTAAAAACTACACTGAAAAAAAGTTTCCTGAAGTGACGCTTCCTTCTCAAATAAACTTAATTTTTTTAAAATCCCTTTTAGCTGAATATTGACAGCTGCCTTACTCCTTTGACTTTTAAGCAGTGTTGAGCATTTGGCAAGGGTCTCTCTCCGAGATATTCTGGAGGAATGAGTAGATCTCAAGTGGCTTTGGTTGTTTTAGTTTCTTCTCCTTCATCACATCGGCACTCTCAGGCTGTCAAAGGTTTGGACTTTGTTTGGAACAAGTAGAAATCACACCAAGTTGGAAATGCCTCTTTCAGTGACGCTCAGAGGATATAGTGCAGACTTTCAGACTACAGCAGAGGTTAACTATTGTTGTGTTTTGGTTGTAGAACTTCAAAATGTGTTTCATTTTTTGTGAACAGGTTGATGACTCTTCTGCATCTCTTCCTCTGGCCCAGCTTATTAAGGTACATATATATTCTTGTCAAATCCTTAAAAATCAAAAGAGTTTCCTTCATATTTTTAAATCTTATACTGTGATCTATAGCTGGATCACTGTTTCAATCTGAACACAACATTACTTTCATTTATAATAGTTTAAAATATTTATTTGAATCTTAAAATATGAGTATCTTTTGACACTGTCCTTTAAAGAGAAGCTCCCACTTTGGGAAGGTAGAAGGTGAGCACCTTGTCAGACTCAACGTGATGTGGCACTATTACTCATCTTCAAGACACAAAGAAGAAGAACCTCAGATGCCGTTTACCGTTTCTAACACTTTTCATTAATTTTGCATTGGAAACAACCACAATTCTCAGCGAAGAATTCAATTCCTGTAAGTTGTGGACATTTCAGTGGGGTTTGCAAGAACCAAAACAGAGGCGTTTCTGTAACACGGACAACAGCGCTGTCGCGAAACCTGTCTGTGGTTCTGTAAACTCCTGTGAAGTTTGGCTCTAAAATGTGAAACACTGCCCAAGTGGTGTACACATTTCAGCTTTCTGGAAAATGCAAATATTTCCAAAAAGTGCAAGAACATAAGATAAAGCAGCTCAAAATTGTTACGTACTCGACCTCTTCAGTGCAGACCGGCTTAGCATGGAGGCAGTGTGTTACAGTCAAAAGTTTTCTGGTTTATTATTACTGTGTATTAAAGGGCATACTTGAATTGTGGTCTATTCCTAGAAATATTTTGTGGGTTTTGGATGTCTTCTGGAAACTCTTTGGGTTCCAACAAATTAGTCAGGTATCCATAAAGTTTTCTGTAAGAGTTCATGGAAATGATTTCAAAGATGTTGGTCTGGATTATGTTACTGTTCAGAAAAAATTGTGTGTATGAAACAACCATTTAATACAACGCTGAAACGAGTGGGCACTTTTCTGAATGAACGTGTATAAAACCAAACCCACGAGTGACTGATCTCAGTGATAGGTGCTTGAAGGTCCAGACCATTTACAGTCGCTCCCTTAGAGCCTGCTTGTATCTGGAATAATGTGTAATAAAAAATTTGAACAAAGAGGACTTTAAAACAAATCAGCTGGCTTCACTGATTTGAAGATCTAGTTCTGCATAAGGCTCTATTACCACTTGTATATTAAAAGGGCACAATCAACTGGAAGAAAGTGCAGGTTTTTCTTACAGTAGTTCAAGAAGTTAGCGGGGGGGAGCTTGGTCAAATTTCTACTGAAAAGAATCTTTTGTCTTGCTGAGTGACTTTAAAAAACTTGATTGCTTTTAATGCTTCTGTGTCTGAAGCTGAATTTCATCAAGCAGAAACAACTGCCCCGACTCTTCAGCTGGGTGTCCTTTCAATGCCGTAAAATGGAAATAAGGATACTTGCATACGTCTTTCTCAGTGAAATGTGCAGTGGATGTCTTCTCCTTCAAATAGTCTGGGGCTTAAAAACCGGTTTAAAAACACTGAATACTACAGGTTTTTCTACGCACAGGTTCAGTCCACTCGGAATAGAATTGGATTGGTTACACAAGCCCTTCTGTAAGGCCCGAACAGAGCCTAAGGACTGGAGTGCCCAAGAATGCTCCTGTCAAGTAGATTGACAGGTACATAAAGACCATGCTGTGGCGTGAGGACTCCCCAGAACATCTCCAGGACAACTCTCTTTTGTAGAAGCAGCTGTCTTCATGCCCCCCAGCTAGCACTGTGCTGTTCTTTGCAGGACGGGATGAGTGATGTTGTCTTTGCTGTGTGGGCTGAAATGTGTTTCCAGTGTGTGTGCCAATAACTGTCTGCTCAACAGACTGCCAACCTGGCTGCGGCCAATGCTTCCGAAGAGGATAAAATAAAGGCCATGATGGTGCAGTCTTGCCAGGAGTATGATCCCATCAAGTAAGTGTTGAGAATGCCAAATCTTTTCTTTGGAGATTATGGAAAGGTTGTAGAGATGTTTGTTTTAGCAAGAGAGACATAGCATACCTTTTTCTTTTTTTCCCCAAAAATCTCCAGTTACATGAAAAGACCCATGGGTCCACCTCCATCATCGTTCCCTTGCCGTTACTACGGAAAACCAGGCCACTATAGAAGGAACTGCCCGACAAGTGGGGTAAGGTGGTGGGGGACTGTTGCGGTGGGAACGAGGACTCGATCAATATGATCCATAACAGTCACCTTTATTAGCAGAGAATCTTTATTATATGGACAGCACTCGGTACAGCACTCGGTTATGACTGGTCACTATTCATAGAGTGTCTATTAATAGAACACCCGGATTATATAGGCAGAACTTGACTATGATTTGTTACTATTCATAGAACGTCTGTTTACCCGCAGCTGGCCTTGGGGCATCTGTTTATCCACAGCCGGCCTCTCGATGGCCTTGAGGCCTGTGCTGCTGCAGAGCGATCAAGTCCATATTCAGAGTGTCTGGGCTGCTCACAATATGTCCCTGTTCTTCCAGAAATCCCACAGGGGACTTCTGGTGTTGCTCAGGTTTTCATATTTTCACCTTGGCAGTCACAGGGCAAATGCACGAAGACTCCTGTTAAGAATTGTTTCTCTTGGGGTGAAGTACAGAGGTTCTAGGGCAGTGTTGCAAAGCTCCTCAAAATTCAAGGGAAACCTGGAATGATAAAAGCAAAATTTTCTTTCTTCTGGATCATAGACATTAAAGATGAGCACAGATCTTTCTTGGTTAATTTTCATGCCTATTTTTATCTATTTCACTATTACTGTAAATTTTTCTGGTTTGAGCTCTTTTTAATGACAGTTCATGGTTTCCAGTGTTCCGTATAAAACCAAGATGATTCTGTTGACCCCATCCACTGAATATTTGCGTGTTTTAATTACACAAGTCTCTGCTTGAGTTTTCATGCCACTGAACGTTAGTCACTGACTGTACACGCGTGAGGTGTGAATCCAGCCCTCGTATAGGGACGGAGAACAGAAGTTTCTCCGGTGACTGATTCAGGGCACGGAATTGAGCTCTGGCTCTGAGCTGCGCTTTGGAGGAGGAGCGGGTTTGTGTCTCTCCCCTGCGTGGATGGTGAGCTCAGGGATATTTCACGCTTAAGTAACCTGAAGTTAAGCCAAAGAATGTCGACTGAGTGCAAACCACTGCTCAAGCCTTCGGAACATCCTGGCTATATTCATTTAGGAAAAGAAGTATTTTAGCTGAGCAACCCCTACGCTAGGTGAAAGGAGAGGATTACAGGCTTTTGCTGCTTCAAATCAACATTGAAAGGTCATTTGAAGTGTGGGCCTTAAGATGAGATATGTCTGCATTTCTTTTCTGAACAGGACAAAAATTTTGTGCCTGCTCCCAGAATGAGAAGGAGCACAGGAATTCCGAGGAGTTTCCTGATTGAGCTGAAAGATCCCAACACAAAGGGCGCGATGCTGACAAAGACGGGAAAATACGCAATACCAATTATTAATGCGTACGTATGGCCTTAAGTGGACTGACCAAAAGGAGAAAAACCACGCGTAAATGTCTGAGTGGTAATGCAACCATGTTGGCCGGCATCTGTGATTACGAGGGAGGAAGCATTGTCGTCGTATCTTCACCTTAAAATCTGTGATACTTTCTAGTATTAAAATCGCGGGATCCTGCCCCTGGAACTTGGGTCAGCTTATGGCATTTCTGTATTTCTGCAAAACATTTCAGTAGTGTTGACAGTGGGAGTCGTTCTCTTGGAAAGCTCATTTTGCTTCTGGTTTATGTTTCAAAGGCTTCTTGCAAAATTTAACAAGTGGCTGTTGCACTGAGGTTTCCGCCCCCTCTGACTTTGAGCAAATCCCACATGTGAAAGAGACAAAAGTTCTCCTCTTGCTCTAAACTAAGAAAATACTACTACTGTGTACTGACAGGAGTGGCTGTTTTAAAAAGCACTTGGTAGCACTTCTGCTTTTCTGTCGTGGATCTCCTTGGGTGGAAGCTGTAACACAGACTTCCTTTGTTTATAAAATGTAATTACTCGGAGACTAACTTTATTGTGAGCCTGCATTTACTCTTACCCCCTGGAAAAAGAGAGGTGGGATTCATTTCACCTGCTCTCTAGCTGTCAAAAAATCATTTTTCTTGTCTGAGCTAATTTCTTAGTGGATCCAACAAATGGGAGAGATCTGCAGAAGGAAAATTGTTCCCCCTCCCCCTTCTAGTCTTGTGGCTATAGAAAAGTAGTTGAAACTGAATGCCTACATTTCAGAAGGCTGATGTGGAGTGAGAAGAATTCCATCTATTACCTTCCTTTGATAAAATCCACAGCTTGGAGAAGTTTTCCTTTACCCGCCTTTAACTTTTTTCCTGTTTCCTTACCCCCTGCCCCCCCCCCCCCTCCCCTTCCCGCAGGGAAGCTTACGCCCAAGGCAAGAAGGAGAAGCCTCCCTTTGTGCCAGAGGAGCTGCCCTCCTCCTCCTCCTCCTCCGATGCCCTTCCGGATGAGCTGCTGTGCCTCATCTGCAAAGACGCAATGACTGATGCAGCCGTTACTCCCTGCTGCGGCAGCAGTTACTGTGACGAGTGTGAGTGTTACTGCCTTGTTTGTTAGCTCAGTGCATCGCGTCTGATCTTCTGAAGCGGAAAGAGGAGATAACAAAACTACTTGGTTACCCGTTCTGTTTGATACTTAGGGATACCCTGAGTCGGGAAGGACTCTTCTTGTACAAAGGGGGAAAAAAGACAGAAAGCTTCTTCCCCTTTTCACCTGTCCAGTTGAATCCTCTTCACGCGCGGAGGGACGGCTATGAGAAGAGTGCACACCTGTGCAGGTGCTGACAGCGTTAGATACCCAATGCATTTAGTCTGTCCGCAGCCCTTTCTCTCGTAGAACGTTACATAGCCAGCTCTGGTGACTTTCTGCAGCCTGCAGCAAACGGATCACTGGGCATTTAATGACCATTCTGCTCCACGGGAAAGCTAGCTAAACCCTTCAGAATGCAAAGCTACTCATGGTCTTTTGAGATGTGTTTTCTTCATTAACCTTGAGGAGGGTGACTTCTCACTGTACGAGACAAGGGAAAACAGACCAGTCAAAACATCAAGGCACAGCCTGCTCTGCATCTTCAGATGTGACAACAGTGAAATACCAAAACTGTACAGTTCTTTGCTGCGTACTAGAAATCTTCTGCACTCTGGAACCTTTATAGCTTCATGCTCTGAACGGAAGACCATAGTAACTCATTAACTGTATGGTGTTTTTACAGCTGATTAGAACCCCCAGCATTTCCATAGCTTTGCTAAAAACTATTTGGATGATTCTAATTTTTCACAGGTATTAGAACAGCATTGCTGGCATCTGAGGAACATACCTGCCCAGCGTGTCACCAGGCAGGCGTTTCTCCTGATGATTTAGCTGCCAACAAGTTCCTACGCCAGGTAACATGATGACTTTTAAATAAACTGTTTGTAAGCAAAGCCTGTCTGCAAAAAGCTGAAAGGGAAGAAAACATTAATTGACAGCTCCTTCAGCAAGGCTAAATTGAATAAAGCTAAATGTTCTTTTCAAATGCATCGTTTGTTGTTACAGCAGCTCACAACTCTTCAGAGATGCTCTGGCAAATTGAGGTCAGGCTTTTGGTTAACAGGATTGCCTCCCTTTCAACTCGGTATTAACACTGAAGTACTGAAATGCAGACACTCGCGGTTACCAGTGATTAACATCAGTGTTTAGTGGGATGCGTTCCTCTATCTGTCTGTTGATGTATTTTAGGATTGATAGCATTTACAGGAATACACAAGGAATTTTACTCTCTGGAGGCTTTTGTGCGTCTATGTACTCAAGTTTTCTGTTACCTTTTTGTAAATGTTCTTCTGCCTCCAGGCTGTCAACAACTTCAAAACCGGAGCTGGCTACACCACAAGGTTCCTTCAGAAGATTCAGCAGCAGCAGCAGCAGCCACCACCACTGCTGCCTGTCGCACCTCCTGGACCCTTTCAGTAAGTAAATCTGTAGATCAACCTGAACAGAAAAGACACCAAAACGCTGCAGTTAGAGTCTTCTTCTTGAGCTCCCCCGCTAGCAGTTTGTGTGTCACTAGTGCCAGTCCAGATAATTGTGGGAGTTCTGGCTGCCGCTTCTGCTCGGAGAGAGGACACTTTGAGATGCTGGACGTGTGCCTCATGCAAGAATTTTCTTAGCAGTGTTGCTTGTGTGGTGCCCTTCTCAGTCCTTCAGTGCAGGTTTACCCTGAAGGAGGAACTTTTTCCACCTGATGCCTGGAATGCAAATAGCCGCTCTGTCCAAAGCCTGTCAGGCTCCTCTGTGCCGTTGAACGCAAAGGATCGCAATCCAAAAGAAGCTCTGAGGCAGCCCCTGAACTAGCACACAAACCTTTCCTCGGAAAGCTGCTGTTATCGCATCTTCCAAAACGGAGATGCAGCGTGGGGGCTTTACATATTCTAATGCTTTCATGCGCAACTGGCTTAAGAAAATATCTGGTGTAGATTTTTTTTTTTTTCAGTTTACAGTAGTCAGGCTTTTCACACCTTGGACTTTGTATTTCAAGTAGCTCTTCAAAACCCTGTGTGAATCATAAAAATTTGGTTGTTTGTTTGTTTTTTTTGTAGTGCTGCCAATACCGCTGTATCTTCTCCTGCTCTGGTGACTGCCACCGAACGTTCTGAATCTTCCTCTCTGTCAGTGAGCTGTTTGTTGGAAGAGGAGGTAAGTTGATTTCAAGAGATGCAGGGATTCCTCTATTGTAGTGGAGCTTATTTTCCACCCCTTTGCATTTTTTCACAAGGGCTATCAGGTTGCTGTCCTAAGACAAGCAGCATTACCGAGTCTCCTGGGCCCCCAAAGGCAATCAATCCCCACCACTGGTAAGTCAGTATTACTTTAGAATTTCTTTTATCAATGATCTTCAGGTAAAGTGAATGGGATTTTGTTCTGTTTCCTCTCCCCGCTCCCAAAGGTCATCCCACGAGAGCCGGTACAATTCGCCCAGCAGGTGCCAGACCAGGCTGGGAACTGTGAGTATGGACAGAAATTCGGTGTATTACTACTTGTAACCTGTGAAATGAGGCTGTAACACGTAACTGATGCAACAGCAGATTTATAGTGACAGAAGTGTGCACAGATAGTTGTGGAGAATACAGATGGTAATTAATTTTTAAATGGCTTAACTGGAATTGGCTTTAACAAAGGGGATCTGTGCTTGCAGTAAGATTATTTCAAGGAAATCTTTTTGAGGATCTCTTGAATTGGTGAAGGACTTTGACAGGAGGCGTGATGCTAATGAGCATACGCAGAATAATGGGAAATGATTCTTTAAAAAATCAGAACAGAAAAACTTGTGAAGAAAAAACTCAGGGTAGCTGACGTTTTCTACCCCCAAAAATCGCTGGGGCAGGAGTCTGGCTAGCTCTCTGCTGGCGATGCTGTCAGTCTCTTTCCGAGAGCAGTGGCACTGAGTCCTGGTACGAGAGGCCGAGTTGAGAAGCTTTTTGATACGACTCTTGTTGAAATGCGGTCACTGTCCCTGGGTAGAGCTAGCGGTGTGTGCAGCATTTTGCTAGGACAGCTGGCTGGAAGTGTTGGTTAAGTAGTCCTGTCTGTAGGAGCGCAGTGCAAGTATTTTACGTCCCGCACAGACTGCCAAAGAAGTAGTGAAGTTCAGCAGACTGAGCTGGCATTTTAAAATGGAGCTTTACTGACTTCAGGCTAAATGCTGTTTTCCTGATGTTTGATACTGCACTGTAGCCATTCAGAGTTGCTCTTTCTGCATCTCACTGCAACAAAAACGATTTGCACTGCGAGTAGTGGTGGAGTCGTTAAAAATGTGCGTGCTCACGTACCAGTAAGGCCAGTATACACCACCTTGAATCAATCAGTGGCTGTGGTAGTTCATGCGCCAGAGGGGAGTGGAAAAGACTGACCCTTCCTGCATGTTTTCACACTAACAAGCAGCAGCTGTTCTGTCTGGTGAGCAGAACCTTTCCCACGTCATCAGGTTCTGCAATTTGCAGTAGCATTATGTCGGCAGCTGCGTGAATCTTTGACGTGAGCATATAGACAGGAAAAATAAACCCCAACTGAATCTGGGAGGAAAAAAACTGTCGAGAGTGACTGTTTTGAATGAACTTCTATTTTTTTTTTCTTTTTTTTTAAGGTCCAAGTCTCCGTATAATACTTCACCTTGCTGCAGAAGATCACATACCTACTCCAAGTCGAGATCTGCCCGCTCGTGCTCCTCCTCTCGATCATTAAGGCGTTCCCACTCTCGTTCCCGCTCACCATCGCCGCCGTATCCAAGAAGAGGCAAAGGGAAGAGTCTAAAGCATCGCTCTCAGTCAAGGTCACACAGGTCTCAACATTCAAGGTCACGCTCACGCCCATGCAGAGGACAGCTTTCACAGTCAAGGTCTCCAGGGTTTAGAGGCCAGTCTCCCGCCAAATGGACTGCAGCTCGAAGGGGAGGAGAGAGGGAGCGTTTTAACAGAGGCACAGAAGGTCCATCCTGCGATCTGAAGGCTTACTGTGGCACTGAAAGCAGTACTGTTATTTCCAGTTTGACTGACTTTAGAATGGCCTTACTCTTAGTAATGGAATGACTTCAGATGGTGATAGCAAGTAACTTATTTCTTTTGCCTTTAATAAAAATATTAAGACATGATTTCAAATAATAAACAACATACAACAGAAAGAAACTTGATTTGATATGTTTTTAATTAGATGTGTTGCATATTACAAGCCATGTCAGGTCACTGGTAATCAGCCTTGACTTTGCTGTTCAAAAACAACAGGGCTAAACTTGATCAGTTCCCTGAAATCATTAATTAAAATAATAAAAGTCCCTGGAAAAAAAAATAGCAAAGAGTCATTCACAGCTCCAACAGATACCGGAGCAGGCCATCTGCACAGATTCAGTACAGCTGTATTTTTCAGCCCTTTGGTGACATTTGTATTGCATATGCACACCCCCAGCTCGTCCAGAACATCACACCGCAGGCAGAGTCAGGAGAGAGAAAACGTCCTTTTACTGTGGACACCGAGTGCGGGAGCCTGGCAGTCACAGGGGCTCCTCCAGGAGCAGGAAATCAGCACCTGCAGCGACACGGTCAGAGAGCACGGATCAACGCGCAGAGGCAGCAGCAGCCGCGGCTCGGTTCCCCTGTCTCTGGGAACACAGCGCACAGGGAGCTGTCGACAGCCCAGCAGACAGAGCTGCTGCCGGCAGTGGCTGCGCGGTGGCTCTGGCGCCTTGTCCCCACGGGTGATGCCCTCGCAGAGCTGTGTGTGCGCAGAGAGGCCCCGTGCCCCTGTGCCAGGCAGCGGGGCTCCGTCGGGAGCCCCCGGGAGCTGCCGTGGGGTCCTTCCCAAACCCTGCGCAGCACCAGCCCGAGCTGCACTGCCTCAGAGCAGCGCTCAGAGCTGGGAAAGACGGGCAAATGAGCCCGGCACACACCTGGGCTTCTGCACTCGCTGGACCCTCCTGCTTTTTTCCACTCCCCGTCTTTTTCTCTCTTGCTTATTTTCTTCTCTTGCTGGCATTCCCTCTCCTCTGCCCACACCTCTTTTCTCTTTCTTTTTCTTCAGTGTTCATGTTCCTGGGGGGAGCCTGCAAACCTTTCCATCCCACAGTGGGATTAGATAGGGGAAACCAGGACCCACTGGAATCAGTTCTGCATTTCACCAGAGCTGACTCCTTTTACCTGCTTTCGTCCAAAGGCTCTTTGGTCCTTCCGCACATACCGGGGAGTCGAGCGGTGTCCCTGGGCTGGCAGGAGGCGAAGTGACAGGTGCCTACACCAGAAATGGCGGCGTCAGCAGGTGGCAAGAGGCGCCCGGGAGTCGTCAGTGACCGTTTGGCAAACAGGCTTTGCTTGGGAAATAGGTCTTGCTGTAGAAAATTTGGAGGTATTTCCTTTGATTAAGCACACGCCTAACACATTTGAGGAACAACCTTTCCAGTTTCACCTACAATGTATCACCCCAAAGAAAAAAAAACACCAAACCCACAGAAACCCAGCAGGGATGGAACGCCAGGAAGAGGCCCAGCAGCCACTTGGACTCATCAGGAACCACCCTCCCACACCAGACACATTGTCCCAGTGGTGGTGGAGCTGCCGTACCTCTGCCGTTTCCGATCCCACCACCGCTGTGGATGTGCCCATGGGCGTGGGCGACTGCTCAGCTGGGGGACCAGACAGGTCAGCCACCTCCTCCCCAAAGATTTCTCCGCAGTTCTCGGTCATAAACTCCACCAGTGTCTTCACCTGCACACAGCAAAGCCTTGCTCTCAGCGCAGGGGCAGGCAGGCAGCCTCTCCCACTCCTGAGCCTTGCTTCCACGCAGCAGGCTGTCGCTGTGGGGCTGCTCTTCCAGGCAGCCACCCCACCAGCGTCTGCTGGAGAGAGGGGGCAGCCAGGGACCTCTCCACAGCCCAGCTCTGATCACCATCCGGCTGCAGCCGTCCCGCTTCAAGAGAGCGTACCTTCTCCGTCACCTCCAGCATGGCCTCCAGCGGCAGCAGCTCCTCGTTGGGTGGGCTCAGCAGGTTTGGCCCAACGCGGATGGCCAGGCTGATGACGCTCATCCTGCTGCTGGCTGCGTGCTGGCCGATTTGCTGGAGGAGGGACAGCAGCCGCTTCAGGAGGACAAGATTTGCTGCAGGCAATCTGCTGGCCACCCTGAGGGAACAGGAACACCACGATGACAAAGCAGCTGTTGCCCCAGCCCTCCTCCAAGCTTGCCAGAGGCAGCTGGGAGCCAGTGGCTGTGTTGCGCAGCTCTCCAGGGGCTCTCACAGAATCACAGAATCACAGAATGGTAGGGGTTGGAAGGGACCTCTGTGGGTCACCCAGCCCAACCCCCTGCCCAAGCAGGGTCACCCATAGCAGGCTGCACAGCACCGCGTCCAGGCGGGGCTGGAATATCTCCAGAGAAGGAGACTCCACAGCCTCCCTGGGCAGCCTGGGACAGGGCTCCGTCACCCTCAGAGGGAAGAAGTTCTTCCTCACCACGCAGTGCACAGGAACACAGCGCAGAAATCAGGAACATGAAATAAAACGAGGAGCTGGCATGTGACTGCTAGTGACATGTGCTGTGACAGTTAACGAGTGCGTCCCGTGTAACACAATTCCTTCAGAGGATGATGTCGGAGTAACCCAGAGGTGTTTTTCTCCCCTCTCCCTGTTCCAGGTTTCCTCCAGTAATCGCCAGTCTGATGCGACTCATCCGACGGAAGCTTGCCAGCAGCCGTCACTGTTCCTGCTTGTGGAGGTGAGTTTCTTGTGACAGGGCTGTCTGCCCCAGCGTTTCCTTTTCGGAAGCATCTGATGTTCAGCTGAAAGAGAAATCAGAAATCTTCCACTAAAATTCACGCTTTTCTTTGTTCGTTCTGGTTGGGTTTATGGTCCTGGATCGTTTATCAGCTGGGTAGGTGCAGGAGCGCGTGTGTAGGAACACGGTGGAAACCCTGGAGCAGTGATGGAGCTCTGGTTTCAGCAGCAATGGAGGGATGTGTCATGCCTGCACCCAGTTTTGAACCAGCGTCGCAGTAACTGAAGTTTTTGCATGTGTTACATGATGGATGTTACATGATGTCCTTCATCTGTTGTGGCTGCTTTAGTTCTTGACTCCATCAAAATCAGCTGTAGTGCTGGAAGTTGCAAAACGTTCTCCTCTTCTTGTGTTATTTGGTGGTTATTCCAACCACCAAACAGCTCTGTGCGGCTGTGCTTTAACTTTGCAATGTGCAACATTTATGTCAGCAGAGTTCCAGTAATTGCTAGAAATGCAACTGTGGTGTTTGGTTTGGTTGTTGCTTTTTTTTTTAAAGTATAAACTATTTCCTCAAAGTTTTAGTGGATTTCATTGGCCAAAGTCACAAGGCATGATTGCACCTTGATTTCATTCAAGCTGTTCCAAGGGAAAGTACTGAAAAATGCTACAGAACCTCTTTCAGCTTCCCCTCCTCCCCACCCCGCTACTAAAGCTGCTGTTGCTCTTTCAGACAGAAGGGCTGTCATTTTCACAGGGTGTCTTTGTCAAGTTTGGCAAAAATCCCGTTCCCGGCTGTGCCACTCCTTCCTGGGTCCTGTCTGTGTGCACACACGGCTGCATTCAGTGGGCGGAATTACGGGAAGGAGTTTGCAGCAGGCTGCTGTCGGCCATGGGCAGTGCTATGGAGTAGTTATTTCTGCAGTAGCCAAGTAGAGCTGTGAGGAACTGGGAAGCGTGCTGAGGTCTGACGTGCCTGGAGACGTTTGGTGATGTAGACGTAGCATGGGGTTCTTTCTTCCTTACAGCCTCTCATCTGTCTGTCTGTCTGTCCCAAGGGCTGGAGGCGTCAGTTAAACCCAGTGGCTTTCCACCACAGATGGTGAAAATCTCAGGAGTACGACTTTGGTGGGTCCTGTCGGCACGCGGGCAAGGGCACTGGTCTGCCAAGATGATGTGACATCCTCAGAAGAGTTTGGTGTCTTTTCTCACTTTTGGAGTGTTGCCAAGTTACACTCTGGGCTTTCTCATTCTGCTCTGATCTTGCAGAAGCTCGGTCCTTCTTTGTCCCTCTCCTGGGTACCTTTCTGGAAAGCCATTCCAGAGGCCCATGGTGCCTGAGCAGGGCCTGTGTCCCTTCGTGCGGTGGCTGTTGGCGAGCTGCCAGCTCACAGGGGCTGGTGGCTGTCACCCTCCTTGCTGTGTGAGGGACAGGGAGCAGATGGGACCCCGTGCTCTCCTGGGCTGCCTGGATGTGTGCTTGGCAGATGTGAGCAGATGGAGATGGCTGCTTTGTTGAGAAGAAACAAGAGTACCTCTGAGATTTAGTCAGTTAAATGCTCAGCTGTTAGGAAAGAAAGAAAAGGCTTCCAGAGGGTGGAAGGCAGGGTGTGGGGGGGCGCCCCGGGGCATGCTGGGAGCTGTAGTCCTGGGGCCTGCCCTGGGGCAGGGGCTGCTGCTGGCCATGTTGGTTCCCGGGGCATGCTGGGAGCTGCAGGCCCGGGGCAGGGGCTGCTGGGTGGCCATGTTGGTTCCCGGGGCATGCTGGGAGCTGCAGGCCCGGGGCAGGGGCTGCTGGGTGGCCATGTTGGTTCGCGGGGCATGCTGGGAGCTGCAGGCCCGGGGCAGGGGCTGCTGGGTGGCCATGTTGGTTCCCGGGGCATGCTGGGAGCTGCAGGCCCGGGGCAGGGGCTGCTGGGTGGCCATGTTGGTTCCCGGGGCATGCTGGGAGCTGCAGGCCCGGGGCAGGGGCTGCTGGGTGGCCATGTTGGTGTGGCAGGGACAGGATCCACTGCAGGCCCCGGCTGAGGTGAGGGCTGGGGCTGCCCGTGAGGGGAGCGGGGCCGTGGGGCGGGCACTGGGGGCTGTGCTGCCTGCTGGCCACGCGAGGGGGGCAGGGGGGAGGTCCCCGCTGGAGCTGGGCCCGGCCGGGGCAGCCCCGGGGGGGGAGCCCAGAGCTGGGGAGGGGCAGGGGACAGAGACGGAGCCCCCGGGCACAGGCACCAGCGGGCTGTGGGCTGAGCAAGGGAAGGCAGAGCTGCTCCTCTGTGTGTTGCCTTTCCCTCTGCTCCCTTCTCCCCTCCCTGTGTGTTGCCTTTCTCTCTGCTCCCTTCTCCCCTCCCTGTCCCTCGGTGAGGCTGGTGTCCTTCCCTGGTGTCCTTCCCTGGTGAGGTGAGCTCCCAGCCCGGGCTGAGGGAGAGAGAAAAGGGGTGAGGGGGGAGGGGTCGCAGCCCTGAGTGTGCAAGTTTCATACAGACGCCCGGTTCTGAAGATACAGCGTGTGTGTGGGTCAGCGTTACCTGAAGATTTTTTTTCCTGGTTGATTTGATGCAGCGTGGTACATTTTGGTGGGAACACGGGGATGATGTATCCGAAGTTGCTGAAAATGAGGTGATCCTGGTCATAGGTTTTTTTTCTTTGCCTGTTCTGGGAGCATCATTCTGCATGTATTGCTAAATGTATGTCTTCATTTCATTGAAACTGCAGTGTAAAACTGGAAATATTGTACCTGCAAAAGAATGGGAACAGCTGTCCTTGTTCGCCAAGGTGAGCAGAGAAGCAGTGGGGAGCAGTTTGCAGGATCAGAACTTCAGCCTGCTCTGGGTGATAGACCCTCAGGTGGGTAAAGAGAAACCTCGCTTTTTGAAATACAACTCTTCCTATCATGGTATTTCTTTTGTTCGGTTGTGTTGGCAGTCAGACTCTAAACATGTGATTAAACTGTTAAAAATCAAGCTATTTAAGGATTCTTTACTGTCTTAAATCCCATTACAAGCAGTGCACTGTGTTGCCCTGTGGATACTGCATTCTCATGAGTGACCTGACTGGAAGTTTTCCTTTTCTTTCTAGTACAGGGATGCATTTATGAAGGCAAATCCAGGGTACAAGTGGTACCCCACAACAAACCACCATGTGACGGCTCAGACATCCCCTGTTGCAAACAGGAGAAATCCATGGGCTTTGCCTCAGACTCTGGGAGAGATTCACTAAGCCTGAGGAAAGAGACTACAAGGTGAAGAAATGCCCCAGCGTCACTTCAGCGTGGCAGGTGAGATTTCCACCCATGTTGCTCAAACACAGCAGCTTCAGTTTGTTTGAGGATGCGGTGTTGGAATTGAACTGCAAGAGCAGTTTTCTCTACTGCACGTAGTACTGTAGTGCTGATACCTTTCATGTCCCAAATGCGGTTGCCAAGACTCGAGTTAAAACTCTGCATAACAACCTAAAATTTTCCTTAGTGCATGATTGTTTTGAAGAGTCAAGTCCCGATCTGTGGCATATCATAACGCACACCCTGTATTGGGTCCAGATTTGACTGAAGCTTATTTCAGGGCTATCTGCTGTTGAAGATTTTCATTTTCTAGTCAAAAGGGAAAACGCTGGTTAGAGTGATTCACAGATCCGGTAATAACCTAACAGCACAATGTATGCTGTTAACCAGGTGTCCTTTATTACGGCGCCGGGCACATGGGGGATCTCTCCTCCAAACGTGTGCACCAAACACCCTTTAATTTCAGGTTAAATAGAACTACAATATGCATATTAATCGTTATATTTTTGAGAGCGTATGAATCTATTCCAATTCTCCTTTAGCAGGTGTATTAGAGCTCCTGGGTAGTCTCTGGTGGTCTTAGGTCGTTACTTCATCTCTTTCAGTAGTCTTCCTCATTTGCCCGTGAGTTACATCCGGGGCGCTGCGCATGCTCGGTTCGTTCTATCTCGTTGCAAAACTGCAAAGCTGCTTTTCGCTGGTTCTTGGTCGCAGCTCCTGCTCTTGTCACAGTCTTGTCCTTGCTAAGTTTGCTAATCTATAAGGAGAGCTTGCAACTTCCACACAGGTGCTTTGTTAAAACTAAAACTAGAAAATACCACTGCAGCTAGTTTGGTAAAGTGTCATGTTTCTTATTATTCCTTCTATCAAGAGGTGTTAAAGTTCTTGTGGATGAATGTACCACAGGCGAAAACTTTTTGTATTTAAATCAGTAGAATTGCTATTTAACTTCACTTAAAGAGTGCCCTGTTGTCTATTACATCTTGGAGAGGAAAACATAAAAAAAAAATCAGATCTGTGACTAAGTGTAGGTGCAGTGCCTGAACGAATGAAAAGCAGGTCATCTCTCACTGGTGTCCACAGACAGCAGAACTGTTGCAGTCCTGACCTTGAAATACAGAGACATTGACATTAAATACTGGGACCTTAAGAACCTTGGCTTTTACATTGTCTTTCTATATCTCATTTTAGTTTGCTGCCACTCTTTTGTTTCGTTTGTCCCTTCACTTCCTTCATCCTCCTCCCTACTGAGATCTTGTTGAAGGCTAAGTTTTTGAAATCATTGCCTGTATTTGTGGGTATTGCTTGTTTTGCTGTAGATCTCTAGCTTTTTGCATAGCCTTGCTATGTCTGTGTTCGTGTGCTGCCCTCAGGTTTTTAGGTTTTGCCTTGACTTCCTTAATCTTCCTCCCTAATTAAGTTTTCTAAGTCGAAGGGTTTCCAGAGTGCCCTTGCTTTCTACATTGTGTTACTGCAGCGGATTTAGTTTGCTGCCATGGGTTATTAGATTTGCCCTTCCTTAATCTTCCTCCCAATTTCAGTGTTCATATGAAGTCTTAGGATTTCACATATTGTTGTCTTCAAGAGTTTTGTGTCATTCCTTAGTGCTTACCTTTATTGTTCTATTATTTTTTTCGTTTTTCTTTTAATCTCTGTGGGTTTTTCACTTTTTGACATTCATTTCTTGGTCTTCCTTTCTGCTGTAGTCATTCTGTCTTGGTTTGTGTCTTTATGCTGGCTTTTTGCATTGTCTTTCCACAGCTGTCTCAGTCTGCTGCCACTCTTTTGTTTCGTTTGTCCCTTGACTTCCTTCATCCTCCTCCCTATTGAGATCTTATTGAAGGCTAAGTTTTTGAAATCATTGTGTGTATTTGTAGGTATTGCTAGTTTTGGTGTAGATCTTTATCTTTTTGCATATAGCCTTGCCATGTGTGCCTTAGTGTGCTGCCCTCGGTTTTTAGTTTTTACCTTGACTTCCTTAATCTTCCTCCCTGGTTAAGTTTCTTTCTAAGTCGAAGGGTTTCCAGAGTGCCCTTGCTTTCTACATTGCGTTTCTGCAGCGGATTTACTTTGCTGCCATGGGTTATAAGGTTTGCCCTTTACTTCCTTAATCTTCCTTCCTTATTTTAATGTTTGTGTGAAGTCTGAGGATTTCAAATCTGGTTTTCTTCAAGAGTTTTGTGTCATTCCTTAGTACTTACTTGTATTGTTCTATTTTTTTTCCTTTGTTTCTTTAATCTCTGTGGGTTTTTCACTTTTTGACATTCTTTTCTTGGTCTTCCTTTCTGCTGTAGTCATTCTGTCTTGGTTTGTGTCTTTATGCTGGCTTTTTACATTGCCTTTCCACAGCTGTTTCAGTCTGCTGCCACTCTTTTGTTTAGTATTTCCCTTGACTTCCTTCATCCTCGTCCCTATTGAGATCTTATTGAAGGCTAAGTTTTTGAAATCATTGCCTGTATTTGTAGGTATTGCTAGTTTTGCTGTATATCTCTAGCTTTTTGCATAGCCTTGCCATGTGTGCCTTAGTGTGCTGCCCTCGGTTTTTAGTTTTTGCCTTGGTTTCCTGAATCTTCCTCCCTATTTCAAGGTTCATTTGAAGTGTAACGTTTTGAAATCGCTGTCTTCAAGAGTTTTGTGTCATTCCTTAGGTCGTTAGTATTACAGATTTTCTTTCGAAATCTGTCTTTTAGTTTGTGGTCCTTGTATTTCCCTATAGTTTTTCTTTTGTTCCCTAATCTCTGTTGGTATTTCACTTGTTGACATTCATGTCTTCGTCTTCCATTCTGTTCTAGTCACCTTTTTGTTGTTTTTCCAGAACACCTTGGCTTTGTACATTGTCTTTCTACATCTCATTTTAGTTTGCTGCCACTCTTTTGTTTCGTTTGTCCCTTCACTTCCTTCATCCTCCTCCCTACTGAGATCTTATTGAAGGCTAAGTTTTTGAAATCATTGCCTATATTTGTAGGTATTGCTTGTTTTGCTTTAGGTCTCTAGATTTTTGCATTGTCTTTCTATGTCTGTTTTAGTGTGCTGCCCTCAGGTTTTTAGGTTTTGCCTTCACTTCCTTAATCTTCCTCCCTAGTTAAGTTTTCTTTCTAAGTCGAAGGGTTTCCAGAGTGCCCTTGCTTTCTACATTGCGTTTCTGCAGCGGATTTACTTTGCTGCCATGGGTTATAAGTTTTGCCCTTTACTTCCTTAATCTCCTTCCTTATTTTAATGTTTGTGTGAAGTGTGAGGATTTCAAATCTGGTTTTCTTCAAGAGTTTTGTGTCATTCCTTAGTACTTACTTGTATTGTTCTATATTTTTCCTTTGTTTCTTTAATCTCTGTCGGTTTTTCACTTTTTGACATTCACTTTTTGGTCTTCCTTTCTGTTGTAGACATTCTGTCTTGGTTTGTGAAACTCCCCCAGGCACCAGTACAGGCTGGGGCGGCCCTGCTGGAGAGCAGCTCTGCGGAGAGGGACCTGGGTGTCTTGGTGGACGACAGGCTGACCATGACCCAGCAGCGTGCCCTGGCTGCCAAGAAGGCCAATGGCATCCTGGGGTGCATCAGCAGGAGTGTGGCCAGCAGGTCAAGGGAGGTTCTCCTTCCCCTCTACACCCTAGTTAGGCCTCATCTGGAGTGCTCTGTTCAGTTCTGGGCTCCCCAGTTCAAGAAAGATGAGGAGCTACTGGAGAGAGTCCAGAGGAGGGTTAGGAGGATGATGAGGGGACTGCAGCATCTCTCCTACGAGGAAAGGCTGAGGGAGCTGGGCTTGTTCAGCCTGGAGAAGAGAAGGCTGAGAGGGGACCTTAGAAATGCCTCTAAATATCTGCAGGGTGGGGGTCAGGAGGACAGGGCCCAACTCCGTTCAGTGGTGCCCAGCGATAGGACAAGGGGCAACGGGCACAAACTGGAGCAGAGGAAGCTCCAGCTGAACACGAGGAAGAACTTCTTGCCTCTGAGGGTGACAGAGCCCTGGCCCAGGCTGCCCAGGGAGGCTGTGGAGTCTCCTTCTCTGGAGATATTCCAGACCCGCCTGGACGTGATGCTGAGCAGCTTGCTCTGGGTGACCCTGCTTGGGCAGGGGGTTGGACTAGATGACCCACAGAGGTCCCTTCCAACCCCGAACATTCCGTGATTCCGTGACCCACAGAGGTCCCTTCCAACCCCCAAACATTCCGTGATTCCGTGACCCACAGAGGTCCCTTCCAACCCCGAACATTCCGTGATTCCGTGACTCACAGAGCGCCGTGGCAACCCCCAAACATTCCGTGGTTCCGTGGTTCAGTTGAGTGTGCAGGGAGCGTGCAGGGAGTGTGCAGAGAGGCCAGGCGTGCACAGGGAGCAAGTCGTGAGCGTGGAGCGTGAGCAGTGACCATGCAAGGAGCACGCGGTAAGTGTGCATTAAGCATGCAGTGAGTGTGCAGACAGGCCAGGAGCGTGCAGGGAGCTTTCTACGATGGCACGACTGGTTGGGTAGAGGAGGGGAGAGCCGTGGGTGATGTCTGCCTCGACTTCAGCAAGGCTTTCGACACGGTCTCCCATCACATCCTCCTAGGGAAGCTCAGGCAGTGTGGGCTGGACGAGTGGTCGGTGAGGTGGACTGAGAACTGGCTGAATGGCAGAGTTCAGGGGGTTGTCATCAGCGGCGCTGAGTCTGGTTGGAGGCCGGTAACTAGCAGTGTGCCCCAGGGGTCAGTACTGGGCCCAGCCTTGTTTAACTTTTTCATCAGTGACCCGGATGAAGAGTTAGAGTGTACCCTCAGCAAGTTTGCTGATGACACCAAACTGGGAGGAGTGGTGGGTACACCAGCAGGCTGTGCTGCCATTCAGCGAGACCTGGACAGGCTGGAGAGGTGGGCAGAGAGGAACCTGATGAGGTTCAACAAAGGCAAATGCAGGGTCCTGCCCCTGGGGAGGAACAACCCCAGGCACCAGTACAGGCTGGGGCGGCCCTGCTGGAGAGCAGCTCTGCGGAGAGGGACCTGGGTGTCCTGGTGGACAACAGGCTGACCATGAGCCAGCAGCGTGCCCTGGCTGCCAAGAAGGCCAATGGCATCCTGGGGTGCATTAGCAGGAGTGTCGCTAATTGGGGCGCCCTCGTTAGCAGCGCTAATGTAGAACGGGGCGCTGATTGCCCCGGCTGCGAGGGGGGTGGGATTTGGGGGGGCTTGGGGGGTCCCGACCCCCCCCGCTCTGGCCCCACCGGCACTTTGGGGGGGGGGGGCACACCCGAACTGCGGGGAGGGGGGCGGAGCGTGACGCGGTGCCCGGGAGGGGCGGGGCACTGGGGGGCGGGGCGATGGCGGCTCGGGAGGGGGCGAGCAGCCAATAGGCGGTGCAGGCGGTGACGTCATGCGCAGCCATTGGCCGAGGCGCCGCCGCTCGGCGCGTGCGTTCTGAGCCCGGGTCGGCATCAAGCGATACGTGGGGTGGGGGGAGGGGAGGGGGGGACACCCGCGCCGTGACAGGCTCCCACGGTGCCACCCAGCCGGGGTGGGGCCGCGGTGGGGGGGGCTGTGCTGTGACCCCATGCCGCGCGCAGGCCTCGCGGCTGAGCACCGCCCCGCTCGTGACATGTGTGGGCTGTGGGGGGGGGGAAACCCAGGGGGTGTCCGTGGGGCTCCCCGCACCCCGCCCGGTGCAGCCAGGGGGGAGCTGTGGGGGTCCCCGCCCCTGGGCGCAGCGTGGGGGGTGGGGTGGAGGTGTGTCCCCGCGGGGGGGCGGTGTCACACGGTGGGGGCGGGGCGGGGGGGCGGAGCCGCCGCCATAAAGCTGCGGGGGGGGGGGCGGGGGCACGTCCCCTCCCGGCGGTGCGGAGCGATGCGGAGCGGAGCGGGCTGCGGTACCCCCGGCAGCGGCGGCTCTGCGGGGCCGGTGAGCGCCGGGGGGGTTTTGGGACCAGGGGGGCTCCGTGCGGGCCCCGTGCGGGCCACAGCCCCCTGACACCCGCCCCCCCGGGCTCCTCTCTCCACAGGTCTCGGCCTACCCTCGGCCCCCTCCCGATGGCTCTGCCCGCCCCTCCGCATCCCTCCCCCCCCTCCCGGTTTATTTTCCTGTTTTTGTTGGTTGGTTGGTTGGGCTTTTTCCTACCCCGCACCCCTCCCTTCTTTCTCCCTTCCCCCCGCCCGCAGCAAGATGGTGCAGAAGGAATCTGAGATCCCCGGTTTCCACCGCTCCTTCAAGGTAAGGGGGTGCTCCCCGCCCCCGTGATGCTCCGGAGGGGGTAGGGGTTTGGGGTGCTCCGGGGGGGGATGGGAGGGTGCGGGGTTGGGGTGCGGGTCCGCGGCGGTTGGATCCCCTGCCCGGAGTGGGGGGGGGGGGGGGGGGCACGGACACACATCAGCGACCTCCCCCTTCCCCCCCCCCCCCCGAGGAGAGAGGGGAGCGCCCAGGGTGATGCCACCCAACCCGGGCCGCAGGACCCCCATGTCCCGCCGGCCCGGTGGTCGGGGTGCTCCCCGAGGGGGGGTCAGACACCCCACACACACCCCCCCCCCCACAGCAAGGCTTTGCTCACCCCGCTGCAGCTCCCACCGGTGTCCCCCGTGGGGTGGGTCAGCGGGTGGGCTGCATGTTCCCCCCCCCCCCAGCTGCACTCATTCACCGCACGTCTGCGAGCAGGGGGTGGGGGGCTGCCGGGCCCAGCCTGGGACCTGTTGTGCGAGGGCCAGATCCTGGCAGGGGGTCTGCAGCCAGGGCACCAGGACCCCCGTGCCTCCCGGTCACTGTCACGCGAGGGGGGTGCGAGGGGGGGGGTCTGGGTCCCCCAAACGCTGGCTCTCGTCAGCCGGGCACCTTCGTGGGAGCTTTGTTTAGTTTGGCTCCCGGGGCTGCGAGGGATGCTGGGACCTCACCCGAAACCTGCCCGGCTTATTTTAGCTGACACCTAATCCTGCTCTGAGGACTTCTGGCTGGGGTTTGGGCCCCCCCCTCCATCCCCCCCTCCATCCCCCCCTACGTTCCCCCACCCCCCGGGTGGTTGGGGACCAGGACGGGGGGGACACGGGGGACACCTCGGATGCGCTGCCGGAGCTGCCGCGCAGCGTCTGCCCTGTGTGTCCCATCCCCCAAACCTTTTGTGTGCCGGTGCTGCGGCAGCGGGCAGGGCCCCCTGTCCCCCGTGTACACCCCTGGTGCCCCCCCCCGGGAGGCCTCATCCTGCCCACGGTGCAGGGACTTGGGCCCGAGCCGCTCATCCCCGCCATGACATGGGGGCCTTGGGGGGGGCTGGAGGGTGACACCGCACTCCGCAAACCCTGATACTGTCTTTTTTTAGGGGGGTGAGGGGGGAATCTGGCCAAACGCTGCGCAGGAGCGTTTTCAGGCATCAGGAGTGGTGCTTGGTTGGGGGGAGATGCTCGTGGCATCCCCGCACCGCGATGGGGACCCCCCGGCCCCTCGAGAGCCGCCCCGGCAGCAAACAGGCGCTCTCGGGCTGTTTCTGGTGGCGGTGGCCGGGGCTGGCTGCTCCCGCGCCGCGCTGGGGCTGGCAGCCGGCCCGGGCACCGGGGCACCGGGGCGGGTTGGGGAACGCCGCCGGGAGCTGCTGCCTCCACCCAAACAGATTTCGTAACCCCGCGGAGGACGGGGCCCTTTCGCCTCGCGGCCGGGTGCCCCCAGCACTGCCCCGTCCCGCGGTGGGGTGGCTCGGGGGGGGCTGAAGTTCCCCACGTCCCCTTTGGGGTGCTAGGGGCGGAGGCGCTGGGTTTGGGGTGGGGGAGGCAGTGGTTCCCACACCCATCACCCATGCGGGGTGCAGGGAGGGTTGGGAGCGGGGCCCGATCCTGCCAGGTCACGGGCATCACGCAGCCACGGGCACGGCGCTCACCGGAGCGGCGCTGAGTGGGCTCCGGCCCCCCGTGACCTTGCGGGGAGGTGGGAGGACGCGGTGCGGTGGCTCCGGAGCCCGTCCTGCCCTGTGGCTCTTCGTCCTCCCCCCCTCGCTGTAGTTCAGGTCAGGGTGGATATTCGGGGCTGGGTTGGTACGCGCAGCCCCAGTCCCTCTCATCATCGCCCGCGTGCCGGCCTGGGGCTGCTGGCACAGAGGCATGACCCCGCGGCAACATCCCCGGCAGGAGACGTGGTCAAACCCTTCCTCCTCCTCCTCCTCCTCCTCCTCTTCCTCCGGCTCTGCTGCATCCCTCTGGCAGCAGTGCCGTGAGCCGGTGCCCTGCACGAGCAGAGCGTGTGCCAAGGCCAGCGGCGTGCCTGGACCGGGCGGGCGGCGGCGGCTGGTCCAGCGACTGCCGTCTCACTCGTGTTCTTGGCCCTTGCAGGAACAAAACCCCTTCGAGCTGGCGTTTGACCTGGAGCCCGTCTTCGAGTGCCCTGGACCTCGGGATGTCGGCCCTCTGCATTCCCCCGAAGGCGTTGGGGGGCTGCCCCAGGGGTGGCGATGCTGGGCGGAGCGCAGGGTGGCTGGGGGTGACTCAGGCCAGTGGCTTTGCTCCGGCGCAGATGTGCCTTTGAGTCAGCCCATCGACATCCCCAGCACCAAGAAAAGGAACAAGAAGCAGCACTGCAGAGCCACCGACAGCTTCTCCGGCAGGTTCGAAGGTGAGCGGGGCTGCCCAGGGACCCCAGGGGTCCCCCCCGGGCTGCGGCAGGGCTGGGGCCCTCCTGGTGTCCCCAGGCTCGGGGACAGCCGTGGTGTCCCGTGCCGCGGTGGGGCCGGCAGCTCAGGCGCCCTCTCTCCTGCCAGATGTTTACTGGCTGCACGACGAGGTGCTGGGAGAAGGGGCCCAAGGCAGAGTCCAGTCCTGCGTTAACCTCGTCACCAACAAGGAGTACGCAGTGAAGGTAAAGCTCTGCGGCTTGGGGCTGCAGAGCCGGCTCCTGCCCACCCCCTGTCTCAGTTTCCCCTTCTGCCCTCCACATCCTGGGCTCCTGGCTCTCCTGGCTGTGCGGAGCTGGCACAGGACGACGGTTTCACGGGGTAGAGGGGATGGAGAGGGGCAGGAGCGGGGCAGGGCCAGGCCACGCAGGTGGCACGCTGTCCTCTGCCACCGCCCAGCTGCAGGACCTTGGTCAACCCCCTTAGCCACGCTCCTATCCCTGTAAATTAGGGCAGACACGAGATTAAATTAACGCTTGCGCCGCGTCTAGGGACTTGGGGCAAGCAGGGGCATGTGGTGCGGCAGGGTGGCCAGCCCCCGCTCGCCCCAGGGAGGTCTTCGTGCCCCCGCGAACACTAGAGGGGTCAGGGGATGAGCCAGCTGCTTTTGGGGTCGGGGATGGTGGTGCCGCATCCCTGCACCCCACAGGCTCCCAGTCACGGCGTGGGGGGGCTGGGACAGGCCCTGTGTCCAAACGCAAGGGGCACTTGGCTTCCCCTGTTGCCCCGGGGTGCTTTTGGGTGCCCAAGGAGGGAAACTGAGGCAGGGGGAGGGCTGCATGGTGGTTGGGTGTTCAGTGTGCCCCGAAGGGCTGGGGGTCAGTGAGACCACCCAGCTCTCCCCCGCGGGTGGAGACCCCCTGCTCACCCCATGGCACGTCCACCAGGCACCCACTGTGCCAGCGCCCAGCGGGGCGAAGGGCCGTGCTCCGCTGCCGGGGCGGCTGCGCCAGGGCTCGGCCGCAGAGCTCGCCTTGGCTGCGGGCCCCGGGAGGGAGCGGCTTGGCCCTGCTGCCGGGAACAGCCTGTTCTGCTGCCTTAACCCCTTCGGGCACCCCCCGCCTGCCTCTGCCCGGCCCCGGGGGTCCCAAGCGCCGGGTGGGTTGGGGCGCGGTGGCTGCCGGCCCCGGTCCCTCCCCAGCAGCGGTGCCTCTCCCTGAGTCTCACCCGCTTTGCCTTGCAGATCATCGAGAAGCGCCAGGGCGACGTCTGCAGCGGGGTCTTACGGGAGGTGGCGATGCTGAATCTGTGCCAGGGACACAGGTACCGCAGGGCAGCCGCCGTCCCCATCCCCCACCGTGGGCACAGGGCGCGGGCTGAGACCGGGCTGACGCTCGAGACACCCATGGGCGGCAGGCAGGCCGTCCTCCTGCGCGACTCTCCCTCTGCGTGGCCTCGCCGGGAGCATCCCGAGGCGACGTGGAGCCGCTTGCCATGACGACGGGGCCGCGGCGGCCGAGTTGGAGCAGTGCCGAGGGGCGAGCCGAGCTGCCGCCGCGGCGTTCGCCGTCCCGCCGCGGAGAGCTGCTGAGCGGGGCTGTTTCTGGAGCGGGGCGAGCGAGCCAGGAGGGTCTGCGAGCAATTAGGGAGCAGGGCCTGGTGCTGGAAGCCCCTCTCCCCACTGGAATGTGGCCGGGGGCCCCAGCCGCGTGGTTTCAGTCGCTGGAAACCCGATTTTCTCCTCCGTTGGCCCTGCCCCGGGGAGCCGTGTGGGGTGGGGGGCTGCGGGGAGGGGGGGACCCCGCGATCTTTTTGGGGGGATGCCAGGCTGACACCGCTGTCCCCGCAGGAACATCCTGCAGCTGATCGAGTTCTTCGAGGAGGAGGAGAGGTTTTACCTGGTGCTTGAGAAGATGAGGGGAGGTGAGTGTGGTGCCGGGGCGGGGGGAGCGGGGGCGGCAGGAGCCCCCCCAACACCCACGAGCCCCCACTCCGCTCTCGCCCGGCCGCAGGCTCCATCCTGACCCACATCCAACAGAGAAGCCGCTTGAACGAGCTGGAGGCCAGCACGGTGGTGCGGGACATCGCCAGCGCCCTGCACTTTTTGCACAGCAGAGGTGAGCCGAGCCACCCCGGGGTGCAGCCGTGCCCCCCCCAGCCGGCGGGTGCTGCCCCCCCCTCCTGCCCGGGGAGCAGGGGCCGGTGCCGGCCGCGGGCGCGCAGGGTCAGGCCCGGCTGCATCGTGTTGTCCCGGTGCGGAGTCTGCTCCTCCGGTTTGGCCGGGACTCTGGGCCAGCAGCAATTTGTGCCCTTCGCCATGACGCGGGTGGTGATTTGGGGTGGGGAGGGAGAGGTCCCTGCGCCGCCCCCAGACCTTCTGCTGTGGAAATCTTGGGGGGAGGGGGGGGCAGGCTTTTCCACTCATCGCCTCTTCTCCCCCCTCCCAGGAATTGCTCACAGGGATCTAAAACCGGGAAATATTCTGTGCGAGCGCCTGGACCAGGTGAGCGGGGAGCAGGGGGTGGTGCCGGGGCTGGGGGGGCCCTGGTTCCCCGCGGGGGATGCTGCTGCGGCAGCTGGGGCGCGAACGCGGGGCTGAGGGTACCCGGGGGCTGCTGGGGGGGGTCACTGACCGCTGCTCCCCCCCTCCCCAGGTCTCCCCGGTGAAGATCTGTGACTTCGGCCTGGCAAGTGGCATCAAACTGAAGGGGAATTGCTCCCCCATTTCCACCCCGGAGCTGCTCTCGCCGGTAAGCGTGCAGACCATGGGACAGGGGGGGTATAATGTCGATGGGGGGGGTCCTGGGGGGGGGGGGAGGGGGTGTGGAATGTCCATGGAGGGGGGAATGTCCATGGAGGGGCCCCTCGAGGCTTTGGGGCTGCGTGCAGCCCCCCGCTACTCGTCGCTCCCGTCGCTGCGGGACCCCCCTCGGCGGCAGCGGCGGGCGAGATGCAGTTCCGTAACGTGGGGGGGCCGGGCAGCGCAGGGGGGGCTGGCGCAGAGCCCGGGCTGCCGTGAGCCTTAGCAACAGCCGGCCCCGGCGGAGGCAGCTGCACAGAGGCTGCGCTTTCGGGGAGAAGTGGGTCAGGCGAGGGGCTGGGGGGGCCACCGTGATCCCCCCCACTCCGGTTGTGGGTGAGAGGGGGCTGGGGCTGCTTGCGTGCGGTGCAGCCCCTGCAGGGTGGGCACCCCGAAAGCTTCTGGGGTGCCCCTGTGTTGCAAGGAACTGTCTCACATTTGGGGGGGGGCACATACCAAGCCTGCCCCCCCCTGCAGAAAGCCCTGCTCCCCTTGTCACCAGCAGCAGGGCCCCCCCCCGTGCAGGTGTTGCCCTGTGCCCCGCTGTTTTCGGGGTGCTCACGGTGTTTCCAGGGTGCTCACGTGCTGGGGGGGGGCAGACCCTGGCCCACGCGGGGTGCCCAACAGCAGAGGGGGGGCCAAAACACCCCCCCCCCCTTGTTCCTCCGCGCTTCCCCTCCCCCAGGGGGAGGACCTGAATTTCTGAGGTGTCCCGAGTTTCCCGTTCTCAGCAGCGGGGGCAGAGGGGGGTGGGTGCTGTGGTCCCTGCCGGGTGGAAGCCCATGCAGGGTGCTGCGGGTTGGGCTTGCGTGGGTGTTTTTCTTCTTCTTGCGGTGGCATCAGCTGCCGAGGCCGGCGAGGCGTCTCGTTTGGAGGCCTCTCGTTATGTTACGGGGTGATTATCTGCTGGCTGCAGCTCTGCTCTCCCCTGGTCACGAGGTGGTGCGGGCTGCGGGTCGGGTCACGTGCGCTGGAAAGCCCCAGAGCCCCGGGAGCCGTGGGGGAACCATGGGGGAACGGGACCGCTGGCTCTCGCCTCGCACCAGCGTTAACTCCTCTGGCACCCGGATCCGGCGCCCGCTGCGGCGGCCCTGCCCGCGTCAGGCAGGGGAACAGGCAGAGCCGGCTCCGTCCCCGCCGCCCGCCCGCCATGTCCCGGGCGATGGGACGGACGCTGCCCTGCTGAGCCGGCCCGGTGGCGGCAGTGCTGGGGGGCGGTCCGGGGGGGTGTTGCACCCCTTTAGGGTTTTATTTTTTTCGGGGTGGCAGGGCTGTGACATCCCCTGCGTGGCGATGGGAAACCTGGCCGGGATGATCTGCCCTGCCAGGACCAAACCCGGGAAGCGGCCGTGTCTGCACCCTCATTTTGGAGGGGGTAGCCCCTTAGTTCTGGCAGACACCCCCCCCCCTGCCTCTCAGCTCTGCCCCATCGCTCCCCTGTCCTTTGGGGCTCACCCCCGCCTCTCCCCGCAGTGCGGCACCCCCGAGTACATGGCCCCGGAGGTGGTGGAAACTTTATACGGTTACGAGGAGATGCCCACCTACGACAAGCGCTGCGACCTGTGGAGCCTGGGCGTCGTCCTGTACTTCATGCTGAGCGGGTACCCCCCCTTCGTGGGCCGCTGCGGCTCCGACTGCGACTGGGACAGCGGCAAGTCGTGCTACACCTGCGAGGTGCGTGGCAGACCCCGGCAGTGCCGAAACCCGCCGCTGGTTTGGCAGCACCCCTCCCAGCTCAGCCGCTTTTTTATTTACCCCCCCACCCAGGAGATGCTCTTGGAGAGCATCCAGGAAGGGAAGTACGAGTTTCCCGACAAGGACTGGGCGCACATCTCCTCTGGGGCCAAAGATCTCATTTCCAGGCTGCTGGTGACAGATGCCAAGAAGCGGCTCAGTGCGGCCCAGGTCCTGGAGCACCCCTGGGTGCAGGGGGTGAGTGCTGCTGCCCCCCCGCCCCCTCCACTCCCCAATGCCGGGGTGGGGGGACACCCCATTGCAGGGTCCTCAGCTCTGACCCGGCTGCGTTTCGTTGCAGTGTGCCCTGGATAACACCCTGCTGACCCCCATCATCTTGCAGAGGTGAGCGTGGGTGGCCCTGGGGTGGGGGTGGGGGACACATTCCAGCCCCCCAAATCCTGGCTCCTCTCCCCAGTGAGCTGCTCTCAGCTCTGCTTGGCTGCAGCTCTCGCCATCTGGGCAGCTGTTGCTGCACGTGATTCGGGCTGGAGCCGTGTTTTTGGTGCCTGACCCATCTGGCGTGGCATGCGCGTGAGGGGACACCCCGATATTTGCCCCCCAACCTCCCTCCAGCCCCCCGCATCCCACCCTGAGCCGCTTTCTCCCCGCAGGAAGAGCAGTGCCAAAGAGCTCACCTCCTTCGCCGCAGAGGCCGTCGCCGTCAACTGCCAGCTGACATGGTGCGACAAGGATGAGGAAGAGGAGGTGGGGGAGGAAGCACGGCCCGTCACCATCAGTGCTACCTCATGGGCCATGCAGCTCTACCCCCTCCTGAGTCCAAGCTGGTGGCCAAGCAGCGGCAGAAGTGCAAGCTGGTCAAGGCGGTGGCTGCTGGGCAGCACCTGGTAGCCCCCGTGGTCGTGGTGGCTGACCAAGCGTGAGCTGCACCCCTCGGACCTGCTGTACCCCACGTCCCCCCCATCCTCCTTCTTTCTTCCCGCCCCCCCCAACCCCCACCATTTCTGGCTAGTGACAAGATCAGGACTCGTCCCTGTGGCTGGTTTCCAGGGTTTTGCTGATCTTGTAGGTCTGGGGTTGGGAGGGTTTCTTGAAGATCTGTTTTTTAAGGTATTAAATCATTAAGGTTGCTTCACCCAGGACATCTGACTGACACACGGACTTTTGTTTCCCCGACTCTTGGTTTCTCCTCTGAGATTTTTTCCTCCCTCCCTGACACCAAAGGACTCTTTGTATCCGCGGCCGCTTTGCCGAGTTCAGCTCATTTCATGCTGTGAACAAAAGGCCCTCGGTCGTGTTTTCGACAACGGGAGTTGCGTTTTAACCTCGTCCCTCCCTTCGGAGCTGCGGGTCTTTCTCCGATGTTGGGGTCGATCCCACAAACCCCCCCTCCCGGGGGTCTGGGAGGCATCTCCCGGGCGCAGGGACCCCCGCCGTCCCGTGCTCGGGGGCATCCCCGGCTGCGCTTCGAGGGGCTGCGGCGGGCAGGGAGCAGCTCGGGCCGGGGAGAGACGGTGCCAGCGAGGGAGCAGCTCCCCGTCCCACTGAGCCGCCCTCTCTCCTTGGCAGCCTGCTTTCAGAGTAAGCTGTTCACCCCTTTTTTTTCTTTTTTTTTTTTCTTTTTTAATTGTTTTTAAACTGCTAGCTGTGCTTTTCTGCAGGGCATGGAGAAATGTCTTCCTTTCCCCCCGCGCTCCGGCCGGCGGCTCCCCGGGGGTAAGGTCAGAGCCGGGGGGATGCTCAGGCGCCTGGGGCCGTGCTCTTGCGCTGGGTCGGGCGTTGCACCCCTGTTTGTGGAGGGGGGGGCTCACCAGTGGCTGGTGGAGGTGCAGGGCAGGATGAGGTCTCCAGGGCAGCTGGAGCAGCCAGAAAATATTACCCCTGCGGGAATAGCGGGGTGCTCTGTGGGAAGGGAAGGACCCCCCTTTAAAGAGCACTGGGACTCGTTGCAGGGCAGTGTGACCTGGCGTGGCTTCGGGCTGTCCCCGAGGCTGCCGTGGCCGGAGGGTCTGGGGGTGCCGAGGGTGCCGAGTGCCCCAGGATGTGCCGGTGGGCGAGCGGCAGGGCTGGCGGCAGCACCTGAGGGCCACGACACTGGGGAGCAGCTTGGGAAGGGCTCGGGATGCGGGGCCGGAGGGTTTGGGGTCGCGGCGGCAGCGCCTGGGCAGTGCAGTGTGGGACGGGTGGCTGGGGAGAGCTGGGCATGCGTGTTCATGTGTGTGCATCTGTGTTCATGTGTGTTCATGCATGGAGTCACGCTTTCCTCGGAGCTTGCTTTGGGGAAGGGAGGGAATGCTCGCGGGGGAGGGCCTGGGGGTGCTGAACTGGGACGAGGCCCTTGGCTGGTTTCTGCGGAGCGGGGCCGGATCTGTCCGGGTGAGCCAGCAGCGCCCGTGCTGGGGGCCGGGCTGGCCTCCAGCTCATCCGAACCCCCCCTGGCACCACGCCGGAGGGGCAAAGCCCCGCTGCCTACCACGCGTCGTGCCACCGAGCTGCGCCCGCCGCCGTCCCCGCGCCTCACCGGGAGGGAGGGTGCCCCTTCGTTAGCGATCTCCTCTCCCTTCCAGCTGAATGCTTTGAGCTGTATACTCTGAAAAAGCAGCCTCGGCCCATGGCGTGCACAGGGGAAGGCTTTGGGAGCTTGCTGTGAGCCGGGGAAGAGACTCCCCCCAGGTCTTCAGCCGAGGACAGTCACTGTCTCTGAAAGCAAAACAAAGTTCTCCTTTTTGTTTGAAGACTGCTGACAGCAAAACTATGCAATATCTGTTGTTTTTTGTTTCAGGGAGGTGTGTGTGAGTGAGCTTGGGACATGGTGATCTCGGGTGTTGATGGAGCTTGGGGCAGGGACCGTCTTTTCTGGCCCTTCCCGGCCCTTCTGCCGAGCGGCGTCGGTGGGTTGGGAGGGTGCTCCCCCCAAAACCGCCTCTGCTTTCTCTCCTGGGTGCCCCCGGTCCCACCACACAGGGTGGGGAGGAGCAGGGCAGCAGCGAGGGGAGACCCCCAGCACAGGCACCGCGACACCCCAGAGAAGCCTCCTTTAAAGGAAAAAAAAGAAATCCATCTTGATTGTACATTGTTACTTTTTATAGCTTATTTTGTCTTATCAGTTGTCGATAATTCCTTATTGTCTTATAGTAAGAAATACCGAACGCTGTACAGTACGCGATGCCTTGAGCTGGTGTTGTGGAAGCTGTTGTTAATGCTGCACGCCGCAGCCTTTTTTAAAAAAGAAAAAAGTCTCGGGAAGGGGATGGCAGGGGGAAGTCTCTCCCGTGTTTTTTTGGCCCCCGTGCTGGTGTTGGCAGACTGAATTTCCCTCTCTTCCCGTGCGTAAGGCCGAGCTCTTCCAGAGAGAAATGCGGTACACGCTCTGCCTGCGGCGGGTGCGTGGCCGGGGGGCCGTGCGCTGGGCCGGAGCTCGTCCCCGTGGGCGCGTTGCCCACGCGTGGGCATCCTCGGCTGGGCCTTTGCGGCGAGGCGGTGGATGTGCTGGCGAGCATCCGAGCTCTTCGCTGGTCGCTCGGCCCAGGCTTGGCTTTGCGTTGCGGCTCGGGGGGGTCGGTTTTGGACCCGGCGCTCCTGGCGTGGCACTCGGGGTCTGGAGGGGACCTGTGCCGCGGGGCTGGCGAGCTCCTGGCAGCTCCGGCGTGTGGGGCAGGGTCAGCGTCTCTAGAGAAGTTTTAAGGAAGGGAAGGGACCGGCATGGCTGAGCCGAGACCGTCTGGTCAGACCAAAGGGCAAGAGGGAACTGCCCTGGCAGTGGAAGCAGGGACAGGTGTCTTGGGAAGAGTATAGGGATGCTGCCCGGTTGTGCAGGGACGGGGTCAGGAGGGCCAGGGCGTGGCTGGAGCTGAACTTGGCAAGGGATGCACAGAATAACCAGAAGGGCTTCTACAGGTACGTCAGCCAGAAAAGGAAGGTTAAAGAAAGCGTACCCCCCTGATGAACAAGAGTGGTGACCCCGTATCAACAGACGAGGAGACGACTGAGGTACTCAGCAACTTTTTTGGCTCAGTCTTCACTGGCAGCCTCTCTGCTTGCCTGTCCCGAGTCCATGGACTGCAAGATGGGGACCGGAGGGGCAAAGCCCCCCCCACTCTGAGGAAAGGTTCGTGACTACCTGAGGAACCTGAACAGACATAAGTCTATGGGACCTGATGAGATGCATCCCAGAGTCCTGAGGAAATTGGCTGCTGTAGTTACCAAGCCACTCTCCATCATATTTGCAAGGTGATGACAATCACATGAAGTCCCTGGTGGCTGGAGGATGGGAAACATCGTGCCCTTTTTTGAAAAGGGTAGAAAGGAGGACCCTGGGAACTACTGACCTGTTGGCCTCGCCTCTGTGCCTGGGAAGATCATGGAACAGATCCTCCTAGCAGCTATGCTAAGGCAGGTGGGGTCAGGGAGGTGATTTGAGACAGCCAGCATGGCTTCACCAAGGGCAAGTCCTGCCTCACCAACCTAGTGGTTGGTCTTTCTATGGTGGAGCGACTGCATCAGCGGACAAGGGGATGTCATCTACCTGGGTTTCTGTAAAGCCTTCGACACGGTCCCCCACAACATCCTTCTCTCTAAATCGGGGAGGTATGGATTTGACGGGTAGACCGTTCAGGTAGATAAGGAGTTGGTTGGAAGGTTGCAACCAGAGGGTGGTGGTCAATGGCTCGATGTCCAAATGCACAGTGGTGACAAGTGGTGTCCCTCAGGGGTCTGCACAGGGACCGGCACTGTTTAATATTTTCATCAATGACTTAGAGAGACCGAGTTCTCACTGAGCAAGGTTGCAGACAGCACCAAGCTGAGTGGTGCAGCTGACACGGCACAAGGACGGGATGCCGTCCAGAGGGACCTGGACAAGCTGGAGAAGTGGGCCTGTGTGAACCTCATGAGGTTCAAGAAGGCCAATTGCAAGGTCCCGCACCTGGGCCAGGGCAAGTCCCCGCTATCAACACAGGCTGGGGGATGAAGGAATTGAGAGCAGCCCTGTGGAGAAGGACTTGGGGGTCCTGATGGATGAAAAGCTGGACATGATCTGGCAGTGTGCGCTGGCAGCCCAGAAGGCCAACCGTGTCCTGGGCTGCATCAAAAAAGGGTGGCCAGCAGGGTGAGGGAGGGGATTCTGCCCCTCTACTCTGCCCTGGTGAGACCTCACCTGGAATCCTGCATCCAGCTCTGGAGCCCCAGCACAAGAAGGACATGGACCCGTTAAGGCTGGGTTGGACTGGGCTCTGAGCAAACTTCTCCAGCTGAAGATGTCCCCGCTCATTGCAGGAGTTTGGACTTGATGAGCTTTAAAGGCTCCTTCCAACCCAAAAGGTTCTATGATTGTGTGATGTCTAAGGACTCTTGTCCCTGTCCAAGAAATTGCTAAGAGTGAAATCACCAGGATCTTCCCGCAACCCCTTACAAAAGTTCGAAATAGAATATAATCGAATAATTCCGGCTGGAAAGGAAGCTGAAACCATCATCTAACGCGGCTGCCTGACCGCTGCAGGGCTGGCCGCAGGCTGAAGCCTGTTGTTCAGGTCACTGGAGACCGCAGCACCGGGAAGAGGGGGCGGGAGCAGCGCTGGTGCCATCGTGAATAGCACCGGGCGGCGGGCGCTGCGCCTCGGCCCGCGGCTGCCCGGCGCCGGCTGCCCCGGGGCCCGCGGCGGGTGAGGGAGGGGCGGCCCGGGCTCCGGCCGGAGCCGCGCGGCGAGAGGGCCCGGCTGGCGGCCGGAGGGCCCGGCGGGGAGCGAGGGCGGCCGAGCCGGGGCGGTGCGCGGCGCCTGCGGGAGCGGGTCCCGGCGAGGGCCGGGCGGCCGGGCCGGGGGGCCCTTCCCCGGCGGGGGCTCCGTGCCCCGGGCCCGGCGTGTTCCTCCGGGGCCCGTTCGCCTGGGGAGGCCGCGGGCGGGGCGGGGCGGGGGAGGCGTTCGCTGCCGCCGGGCGTGGAGCTTGGTGAGGGGGGGGAGCGCTCGCCGGTGCGGCCGGCGGCTGCGGGAGCGCGGGAAGGCGGCGAGCGGCGACGGGCGCTGCCCCGCGGCTTCCGGCCCCGCGCGCTGCCGCGGGGGGTTCGGTTCCCGCCGGCGTGCGGGGCGCGGGGCGTCTGCGGCGCGGGTGGGCGGGAAAAGGTTTCGAACTGAGATGGTTCGGGGTGGGCGCCGCAGGGGCGAGGGTTGGCGGGGCTCTCGAGTTATGGTGATTGATCTGCGGTGCGGTCCTGGGGTGTGTAGGGCAAAATAAGTGACGGCAGGCGTGGGGGGATTGTTTAAATTCATGGAGTTGTTAGTGTTTAGCGTTACGGAATGCATTTTAAATTAAAAATTTGTACTCCGTAATGCAGCAAAATGAGTTGAAGATTTCTGTTTTCTGTTTGCTGATAGGAGGAAGAAGAAATGGTGCCATAATGGCGGTGAAAGCAGTGCGGTTGAAGAAAGGATTCTTATTTCACCTGAAACTGGAGGAAGAGATCTTATTTTTAAAGATCAGAGGATAAGGTAACGTAACGATAGCAGATTAGTGGGGGAGAAACTGGAATTGCGAGTATAGAAAATGCTTCCCGCAGGTCGGCACAGACAGCATGGCCAGAAGTTTCCAGCAATTGGGAGGAAGAATTCGGGGTTCAGTTCCCCGTGGTGCTTTTGTAGGTTATGTACAGCTGAGCAGGTCTGGCTTTCGTGTTGTAGTTTATCTGTCAGTGCACGGGAAACAGTATTTCTTGAATATTTTTATATCAGTGGGACTTTGTTTTGTAAGGCACGTTGAAGCCTTTAGGGTTTTTGTCCTAATTAATGAGAAGACGTAGTGAGTCCGTGATGTCTTCTGGGTTTAAAGCTGCTCATGTGCTGTCCGGATTGAACCAGAATCCCAATACACCGTTAGCTTTTCAAAGTTTGAGCTGCATCCCAGTTTTGTGCGCTTGGTTTTTGTGGTTTTTCATCATTTTTTCTTCTCGGTTGAGTCTCTGGGAACGCTACTGTGGTTGCAAGCCACTAGTCTTGACCCCTTTTAGACTCCGGAGAGAATATGAGTGTCTGTGCTGTTAGAAAAACCTCCTGGTAAGTGGCCGTGGTGTTTTGTTTTTTTAATCTTTCCTAGAACTGCTGTGCATGTTGTGTCTTTGTCTGATTTGGGAATTTTAATAGCTTTTCTGGTCTGGTAATAATTGTAATTTCATTCAGCAAAGGGTGTGTTCAGTAGATTAGTGGCTCGTGTCACTGTGTGTTTTCTGTAGCAGCCGTGCTGCCTTTCGTGTACAAGCATTCAAAACACACAAGTTTCACAGCGTGCTGCTGTCGACTGCAGTCCAAAAGATGCTCGTGGAGGACTGCCCAAACCATCGCATGAGTCCAAATTAAGTTTACTAGCTAATCAAATCTCTGGCTTCACTTCATAGCTCTTTTAGTTTATGCGAGTGATTAAATTAATGGACATTTACTTCTTCATTTCAGCAATCGCATGATGGCCATGATTCCGGCAGACCATTCCAGAGCAGCATTTCATCGTGTGCACCGAGTGTTACTCATCGGACAACCAAAAGTGTGGATTCAAGTGATGAAAGCTTTTCTGAATCTGCTGATGACAGCTGTTTGTGGAAAGGAAAACGGCAGAAATGTTTCAGCTTTCCTCCTGCGAAATCTGAGCCTTTTCAGCTTGGCCAGAAGCACCAAAACCAAACTGCTCTCGGTAGGTGTGGTGCTCCAGGAGCAGAATCGGGATGCAGTGGCTACTGAGCTTGGGATTCTAGGCATGGATGGTAGTATTGACAGAAGCAGGCAGCCTGAGACTTACAGTTATTTCTTGGCTAAAAAGCTGATGAAGGAAGCTCAGCAAAAGGAGGCGGAGACTTTAGGTAAAGAACTGGATGAATACATGCACGATGACAAGAAAACATTGCCAGTGGAAGAGGAAAATGGGCAAGGCTTTCTCAAACGGGAGCGGCCTGTGAAAGATAGACTGGGTGAAAGACAAGAAATGAAATATAAAGGAAGGTATGACACAACAGAAGAAGATTCAGAGGAAAAAGTGGCAGATGGCTTATCGGTAAGTTTAGTAACCCCATATCTTCACTTCCTTAAGTACTGGTAAACTGCTGATGGAGTAGTAGTTTTCCTCCTCTTGGGGGAAAAAAGCTTTCTTTCTGCTAAATATGTAAGGTGTCTTACCAGATTACAAAAAGTGTGAGTGCCTTGTGTGTATTTCCAAAATCTGGGATTAAAATGCAGCATTAGGGCTGGTACCTTGTAGAAGCATCCAATAGTACTGTTCTAATTTCTTTTTTTTTTTTAAAGATCCACCAGATAGTTTGTTATTTGAGAACAGTGGCAAGGAAAAACATTGTTTGTTACGATACAGATTTAGTAGTGACATTTTTAGGAAACACCCCGTGAGTAAAGATGTGTGTTTGGAGTTGGACACCAGTGAACACCTGCAGTGGTCACCATGAAAGTCTGGCTAAGTTATAAACCTTTGGAACTGTAGGTGACTGGGCCTGTGTACTGTTTTGGAGAGCACAGCTTCTGAAATCCCTGTTCTTTACGTGGAACCTGCTTGTCTGAACAAAATGTTTTGCTGCTGTAGTAATGAAGGGCTGCACCAGGATGAGACAGCAGAACTGAAATCCAGCCTTGCCTCTGCTCTGTTGAGAAGCTGAGCTGCAGTTCTGTGCTAGGTCATGGAAGCCGCTGTTGGGGTTACCAAGCTCCAGCCGTGTGCGCGCTTGCCGCGCTCCAATTCTTTTTCACAGTCCTGCTATTGAGTTGTTGTACACTGAGCTGAGTCAGAAAACTGAACTGTCCAAAAGCCTGTTGCTTTTTTTAAGGAGTTAGTTTGGAGAGAGATTTGTTTCCTTACCCAATTTGCTGTACAGTTTCCTTAGAGCTGGCACTGGCAGCGCTGGTGGTGTGAGAGAGGGCACCTGACTGCAGTCGTTCTTCCTTAGATTGACTTAAACTGCCACACAATCCTTTTTCGGTGGTTCAGGGGAAGAAAATGATGTTAAACAGGGGAAAAGCAGTTACAGGATTTACTGACCCTAAGTTTGATGTTTAGATAAAAGCTGGGTTTATTGATCATTGTTGATTTCTTACATGGGATACATAGTATTGCCAGATGCTGAAATACAGCAATTAGACCATTATTGAATTATTGATGCTGTTATCAGTTCTCGGTAGCTTCTCCTTTATGGATTTGGAAAGTTTGAGTATGTCTCTTGTAATAAACTCTTCTTTGTTGTATTGAGCCTCATCAAAATAGGGCGGAAGGCTCTTTTTTTCTGATTGTTTATCGCAGTAGTGGCACTGAATAGCATCAGTAGGATTGTGTTTATAGGCATCACGGCACTGTTGCTTGATCTGTGCTGCACCGTCTGTGCCTGGATTCCTGACCTTTTGTTGTGGTGGCCCACACAGTGAACTGAAATCAAAGGGGTTTTCTGACTGTCTGTTGCAATGTTTTGCCCTTTCTCTTGTTTTCCTGTTGCAGTGCACAGCTGCTTGTTTAAAGCAGCGTACGGGAGGGTTGCGCAGGGCCACAATGAGCGCGGGGTGGGGATTTGACTGTTTAAGCTGCTGCTGCTACTAACAGAAGGTCTATTTCACCAGCTCTGAGGACTCCTGGTTATCTTAAAGTTCTCTCCATCTTTGAGAAATGCTTCCATCTCTTCCAATAATTCATAATTTAGAACTCAATCCTATAAATATGTAAGAAAGCATGTACATGCTGGTGCCTGATCATTCATTGAACTCGGTGAGATTAAACACAAAGTGTAAAGTTGAGCGGGTTGGGTAATCCTTTTGTGATGAGGACAATTGTCACTAAAATGTGAGTTTTAACATTTAATTTCAGGTAACTTCAATCATACGGTTGAAGCTAGGCTGGTTGTTCACATCTGCGGTCAGATCCCTTCTGTTATGCAGTCACTGTAATGTATGCAGCTGTAGACCATGGCAATGTCATCTGAAGCAAGGAGGCCAGACAGCAGTCTTCAAGAAACTTAGGAGGTGGTGGTGGCCTGTTGGTCCCTGAAGTGTAAAACCACTGAGCTGTCGTGCTCGGGACTGTGCTTAGTGAGGAGCTTTGCCACTGAGAACATGAGACTTTAGCATCTGAACTCTTGCTCTGGACAGGAGGTGTTGGTGTGTGGGGTGATGATGTTTTCCAGTGGGAGCACGTGCTTCGGCACAATGAATTGATGCTGTGAGAGCCTCTCCCTTCATGCAGACTGAGGATGAGAACTTTTGTACGAGGACGTTGTTGCTAACAAAAGAACCCAATTTAACTCGGTCATATTGCAGTGTTTTGTTCTTGTTTGCATTTTGTAGGTTGTCATAGATTAGTCAACAGAATGGTTTAATTTTTATTCTGTATGTTTGTCTGAATGGCACACGATACAGGAGAACTTCAACAACTAGCTACAGACAACAGCAAGTGTAGATTTAACTATAAAAGGTGCTGTACTGTCAACTGCTAAATGCACAGCAGACTTTTATGGTTTAATTTCAGAGATTTATACAGGTCTTTAGAGTTTCTCATTTGGTTTAATCTTTCACACATCAATAGAAAATAATAATCACTCAGTGCATTTTAATGGAAACAAATTTTTAAAATGCATGCTTTAGACAAAAAAACTGGTTCAAGGAGCCACTGAAACACATTTAAATGTATGGACTCTGTCATTTTAGCACAGTTTTATCTCCCACAGAATGAACTACTCATTATGGAAGTTCCATGGTCAGTTTTACTCAAGAAATTATGCTGACAATAAGTGTATCTTTTTTTTCCCCTCCTCTCAGGCTTTGTGAGCCAAAGAAAGATTTAATTGCCCGAGTAGTGAAAATAATTGGGAAGAGAAAAGCTATTGAACTGCTTGTGGAAACAGCTGAAGTGGAACAAAATGGTGGACTGCTCATAGTGGTAAGAAAAATGTGATATTGTGGGTTTGCGGGGACACCCCCCCCCCCCCGACTTTTTACTTGTAGAATATTTACGTAGTATGATTGCGCAGCTTTCACATTGTACAGGGTTCTCCCAGAGCCTCGTGGCCTTCCCTCCCCATGAAACTTGCTTAATAAATGCTAATGTAACCTTCCAGCGGGATTTGAGTGAGCAATGAGGTGAATGTGCCTGGAAATTGCCGCACTTTTGTATTGAGATTGGTGTCTGTTCCGCAGTGCTAACGCTGTATCTGTTACTCTGCCCCCCCTCGGGGTCTCTTGCTGGCAGACTGAAGAGTGGAGGGTTCTGAAGCTTGAATCAAAGCTTGTGGTGTTCGGATGGAGGTGAAGCCTCTGGCCCAGTGCTGCCGTGAGTCCGGTGGGTGTTTGGCAGCACGGACAAGCCTGCTGGGTTAATCAGCGTGCCGTCAGAGGCCCGCGGGCCCAGGGAGCATTTCTGATGTCGCATTTGAGGAGTGACTTTCAGAAGGGAATCTGTTAGCTTGATTAGAGAACCATTGGCTTGTGTTATCAGTAGATCAAAGCTCAGTACTGACTTCTGTTACAAATCATGGTAAAAATCCTGTACTTAATGGTTAGGTTATCAATTTCTCGGTATGTTTTGTGGCTATTAAATAATGAGCCTCAGTGCAAAAGTTCAGAAACAAAAACAGTGGGAGGAAACTAAGAATTACCTTCAGGCTTTTGTTCAGAATTTACATCTGTTAAGTTCTGTCACTGGAAGTAGAGAGGAGGAAAAAAGGGGTGGGGGGGGAAAGGCTGTCAAAAACAAAAAAAACCCAGCACAAAAAAATTACCACCTCCCGCCTCAAAAACGAGATATTGAATTGCTGTGACAGAGCTCTGGTGAAGTTCAGGCGGAGCTGGGTGCCGGGAAGGCAGTGAAATTTGTGCACTAAGGACAGGAGAGGAGGAGCGAGCCAGCGCGCAGCCTCCCCCCATCTCCCCCGCTGGCCGAGGGAGCTGAGTTTGTTCCTCGGCCGCTCTGCCGCAGCAGCCGGAGGGGGTTTGGCCCCAGGGATGGGGGCTTCCCCCCCCCCCCCCCCCCCGTACAGGAGGCTGCTCCTGCTGCCGCTCGCGGGGCTCAGCTGCTGCTGCCGGCGGTGCCGGTGCTCGCCCCGCCGGCCCGTCCCCCCCTTCTCTGTCCCAGCGGCTGTCCCGTCGGGTTTCCAGCCCCCGCCTGCCCCCGGTCAAACCCCCGCAGGTGCCTGCGGGGCCGCAGAAGGTCGCCCGTGGGGGGCAGCTGACGGCCCCCCCGCCCTCCCGGCGCTTCCCCCGGGCCGCGGCTGCTGACCCGCTCCCGGGGGGGGGTGGGGGTGCCTGCGGATCGCCCTCCCCCGCCGCCTGGGTGCGGACACCGCCTCCGCGCCCCGGGGCCGCTGCCGCCCGTCAAGGCCCGGTCCCGGCGGGGGGGCCGAGATGGCGGCGGGGGGGGCCGGAGCCTCTCCCGGCGCGGGGGCCGCGGGCGCCGGGGCCCGCCCGGCCCGTTGCTGTGCGGAGCGGAGCGGCGGGGAGCGCGGCCCCGTTCGCCGGGCGCCCCGGAGCCGGGCGGGCGCGGCGCGGGCGGTGCCGCCGCCTGCGGGGGTCCCGCGGGTCGGGCCGGGCCGAGGCCGGGGCGGGAAGGGTCCCCCAGGGCCGGGCCGTCTCCGCTCGGCCGAGCCGCGGGGCCGCGCCGCCCCCCTCCCCGCGGGCTGCGGGGCTGCGGGAGGGGCCCGCCCGAAACGCCTCGGCGGCGGGGCTGGGTGTGCGGCTCTGCGGGGCGGGCTGCGGCCGGGAAAGGTCTTGTCCAGCGCGGGGCGGCGGGGGAGCGGCGGAGACCCGGCTGCGGGCAGCGGCTGTTCCGCTGCTGCGGAGCCGGCCCCGCGGGCGGGGGCCGGGAGCGGAGGCGCGGCCCGGCCCCCCCGGGCTGCGGGCAGGGCGGGCGCGGGAGGCCCCGGCTGGATCAGTGCGATTCCCGTTCGTGTCTGTGTTTCAGCCCTGGAAAGTGCCCCACATCTCTCATCCTGGACCAAGGGCTTTCGGGGAGGATGGTGCGTTAGGCTGGTCCTCCGTCCCTGGGAGTGACTCTCAGGGCTGGGCTGGTTTCTAGGGCTGCTGAATTCTTGTGCAGAATTTGACCCCTGCACGATTTACTCTTGGTTCTGCAGAGCTCGTAACCAGAGGGAGGCCTGGGTCTCTGCTGGGGGGTAGGTGGGCGCTGAGAGCTCAGCTGTGCCTGTGATGGCTGCTGCTGCGGTTCCTGGGCTCACACATCGATGAAATCTGAACACGGTCTCTGCTAACAGCTGTTCTCGGTCTGCAGGAAAACCAAATGCTGAGCCTGAACTACTGAACCTGAAGCTGCTTTTTCTTCCAGGGAAAATGCTGCATGAGGTTCAAAGCCTTGTCACTGAGGAGCCAAGGTATTGGCTGGATGTTCTCTCCACCTGGAGAAACCTTCACGGGTGTGAGGGGAAGAAAGACAGCGTCTCTCCAGAAGACCGCTTGCCTCTGCAGAGGAAATCGGCAGAAGAGACAAATCCTGCAGCGAAAAGGCAGCAAACGGAACAGGTGAGAGAGCCCGTGCCTGAGGAGGGTCGAGTGGAAGCTGGAGAGAGGTGTGTGGGACCGGAGAGAAAGAGCCCTCAGGGCTGCCGGGCTGCAAGCCAGGCTTCCTTAGGAGACCCTCCCAGAAGCAGGGGGAGAAACCTGCTGCGAATGAGCAGCTTGGCTGCAGTTGCACAGTTTCTCGTCGCTGTCGCGGGGCGATTGCCAGAATACTTCCTTCACAGGTACGCTCTATGCTAAAGTGTCTGCGTGTTAGAAGAAGGTGGCGAAGGGGAAGAGAGATGTGTAGTTCATTTGTCATTTCAGCTGTGTGTTGTCTGTTTTAGAACAGCAAGCGGATTGGAGCTTTTTCTGCATTTTCTCAGAAAAGCCCTTAACCTGCATTTACCTTAAACAAGTAGAAATCCAAGGGCTGTTGTTAATTTGTGGGCACTGTTACCCTGAATTTGTTTCCAATCAATGCCTGTTATTGTGGACAAGTAAAGGCAAGAGGTTGGGGTGGCCGGGCTCGTGGAGCCTGAGGAGTGATCTGATGGTGGTTTGCAGGTGCTTAAAGGGCCATTGCGAGGACAATGGAGCCGGATTCCTCTCAGTTGTGGCAGACAGTGGAGAAGATGGGGCAAAAGGCAGAATGTGCAGCTTCGCTGTGCTCTGGGTGGGTGTTGGGGAGAACTTGTTCCCCAGGAGGGTGGTGCAGCCCTGGGAGGTGCCCTGGGGGCCAGATGGCATTAGTGGCTGGGAGAGGGTGGTGGCACAGACACCTCCAGGGGCCCTTTCCATGCAGCACTTCACCCATCTACGGTATCTTTCTACTGTGAGGAAAGGAAAAAAAAATCGAAAAGAAACCCTGTGTAGCTGCAATTTATGCAGATTTCTCTTACTTGAAGATAACAGTCGTTTAGCGAGATCTTTCTTTCTTTGCTGCTAAAGCTGGTGCCTTGGGAAGGTGGGACGCATCAGCCTGCCAGCAGGAATGTTTGCTTCAGTTTGTGCTGTGCGTGTGAGCTCTCCTGCTCTGAAGGTGTTCAGAGCTTTCTGGATGCCCTAACAGCATTAAAATTGTGAGTTGCAGTTGTGCCTTCACAAGTTTGCTCTTAGGTTCTCTGGGTTACAGCCGCCAGAAATGTTTTGTGCGCGATACACAATTCTAAAACGATGACAGCTTTTGTTGTGGCTTGGGCAGGACTTGAACTTCGGCCTCCTGCGCTGGAGCTGAGTGACCGTCGTTTTGTCCTGCCGTGCCTCTGCTCTGCCCCTGGCTCGCTGGCTGTGCCCTGGGGTGCCTCTTCTGGTCTTTGTACCAATGTTCTTGTAGGGATAAAAGAGACCCTTTCTCTCCCCAGGTGTTTGTGAGGATGGTGCAGGCAAGGCTGTGATCTGTAGTTTTCTTGACCCCGTTATTTCTGCTGCCTGTGCCTGTTCTCTCCCCTGGCAGGAGATGGGAAGAGCCGCTGGCGCAGCGCTCTCGAAGCAGTGTGGGTGGCGGGCTGAGCTGCGGGACCCCGATCTGGGGGTCGTGGTGGACGGCCTGTGGCTGCTTCCAGGGTTGCCCCTGACATCTTTTGCTGTGTGTTCTGCTCCCTTTGCACGTGGGGCCGTGGCCTCTCCCTGTTTGTCTTTGTGCCGCTGAGTTGAGCTAGAAATGATCTGGTAGCGCTGAGCAGAGCTTTTTGGTAGGCGCTGTGTGCGTGCCGTGCAGAGCCCTCAAACACCAGCCCGGCCAGCGTGGGCCTGTACGAGAGGGGCAGGATCCACACAGGCGCCGTCTTGGGATGCTTACGGACTGCTGGGCTCCGCTGGAAACGGAGATGGCCCGAGCCACTGGGCAGCTGGTTCAGCCTCTGTAGGGGAAGAGAGCGGGCAGCAAGGCCATGTTCTTGAGGAGCTGGACTTGAGAATGCCCATGGTAGGAGAGCCTCCTCCTAGACCCTCTCCCCGACAAGGAGCTTGCTTGAGGAACCCTCCCTGGTGCCAAGCTGCCTGGAGACCTCGGAGAGGACTGGCTGCTCGTGACAAGCTGTTTCTCCATGCCTGTGCTTGGCGTGTGGAAGCTGCTCTCAGCACTGATGCTGAGGCCGCCTGTGAAAGCTCCGAGTTCATCCACTGGCTCCGGTTTTCCCAGGCTCTGCATCAAAGACGGCTTTGCTGAGCCTCAGGTGGGGCTCTTGGTCTCCTCCTTCTCGATGTAGTGGTCGAAGTCTCCTCCTCCTTTTGATTCTCTGTGCTTACGTGGCATCGTTTAGTGACGCATGCATTTCATGATGTTGGTGGTCTTTATAGTTCTTCTGGCGGTCTTCGGGATGAAGAGTCTCTTCTTCCTCGGTGTCCTCTAAATGTCCTTTTCCTGTAAGCGCATGCACACTTGGTTTTTTCCTTGCACAAGCGATATAGTTAGCCTGGTCTCAACCCCACAGCTGTGCTGTCTGTTGTTCCATGCCTTAGGTGGTTTTGTTATTTCACAGGATGCTGGTTTCCACAGGTGCACAATATGTGCACTTGACAGGAATCATCTTCCAGTCTGTTACAGTGTCCGCTGGCCGACCTTTGTTTCTGCGCAGACTCCGTTCTAAGATCACGTATCCCGTGTCCTTCCAGGTTGTTTTGCTCCGGTCTTGTTGCCCTCCTGGTGCCTCTTTCTCTCTGTAGCTTGGTGCATCTGCCCTCCCAAGGCTGAGCTGTCTGGGGTAGAATTATTGAGGAGCCTCTCTGTCTTAGAGCTTTCCTGTCTTCTCAAAACAGCAAGGATCTCGTTTAGTTTAATGCCAATCGCTCTGGGAAGTGGAAATTTTACATTTACGGGTATCACTTTGCAGGGCTTTGCAGCGAGCCCGGTCCCAGCCAGAGGGGACACTGGTTGTGCTGCAGACGAAGGCGCTGGAGCCCTTGTTGTCGTGTGTCCGTCCCCGTGCTGGCCCCCAGGGTCTGTCCTTGTCCCAGGGCCGCGTGCTGCTTGGTGCGTGGGGCCGTGTCGGTGAGTCCCGCGAGGACGCGTGGGTGCTGGCTGCCCCGCTGCAGGGCTGCTTCCCCTGGGGAAGGGGACAGGGGAGTGCCCCCCGGCACTGCCTGCCCCGCTGGGGGTGCTGGGGCCTGGGGCCGGCCGGCTGCCCTTTGGGGCTCGGCGGCTGCGATCTGGGGCTCAGCGAGGCTTTTGCACCTCCTGGGTGCTGTTTCCCAGTGCCCCCTGCGCTCCCTCCCCCTCCCACACAATCACGGAGCCGTTGTGGAGAAACAACTTTTAATGGAAAAACGAGAAATCAAGGGAAAAGGCCCCATAGGGCTATTCTAACCCCCCTCCCTCCCAAAAGACACCCCCCTCTAAAGCTTCTCTAACCGCCCTCCGCCCCAAAAATACACCTCCCGTCCTCCCCCGCTTCCCCCCCACTCCTCCCCCCTCCCTCTCTTCCCTTCTCTGGGTCTAATCCCCCCCTGGGACCCCCGTGCTGCCTGCCAGAGCCGAGGGGGCTGGAGTTGGGGCTGAGCAGGTCCTGGGGCAGCGACAGCGAGGGGAAGGCGCGGGGGGGATGGCTGTGCCGGTGCCCGCAGGGTCCCCAGGCACGGAGACGCTGCTGGCACCGTTCCGGCTGAGCCCGAGGGAGTCCGAGGAGGAACGGAAGAGCCTTTGGGCCTCTTGAAGAAGTTCCTCCTTGGACACCTCAAGGTGGTCAGCCGGGTCCCCAGGGTGTTGGTTCTGGGGCGCAGGAGAGGGGCTGGGGGGGACGTCGCTGCGCGGGGATGCCCCTGCGGGGGTGGCTGTGCCGGCAGTGGTGGTGTCTGCCGGTTGCCCCTCGACGTCCAGGTAGCCAGGGATGGACGCTGGCTTCTCCAGTGGTGCTGGGGCCACCGCTCCCCCCTCCCTGCCGGTGCCCGCAGGGTCCCCAGGCAGGGGGACGCTGCCGGGCCCCTCCTGGCTGACCCCCAGGGTGTCCGAGGAGGAACCGAAGGGCCTTAGGGCCTCTCGAAGAAGTTCCTCCTCGGACACCTCCACGTCATCTGCCAGGTCGCCAAGGCTTTGGGGGTCAAGCAGAGGGGCTGGGGGTGACGTCGCTGTCTGGGGGGATGTCCCTGCCCGGCTGTGCCCCCACGGTGGTGGCCGTGCCGGCAATGGTGTTCTGTGCCGGCTGCCCCACGATGTCCTGGTCACCGGGGACGAACATTGGCTGCAGCAGGGGGGCTGGGGCCACCACTGCGCTCTGATTTCTGCCGGGTGCCCGGTGGTGTGGGCGGCCCTGAGGGGTCCCAGGGGCTGCCCAGGACGGAGGAACCCCGGGGCCCCCCAGGGCAGCAGCCGGCAGAGGAACGGTGCTGGGGTCCAGCGCAGTGTGGGCCGGTGGAGGCAGGTGGGAGCTGGTCCACAGGATGTGGAAGAGGTGGGGGTCGAAGCAGCAGCTGCACGGAGCCATCTGCAGCCCTGGGTCGGCGAGGGGGAGCGGCGGTGGGCCAGGGGGACCCTCGAGGGGCACCCGCCGAGCCGTCCCCCATCTCCGACGTCCCCCGGCTCTGCGCCAGGCGCATGGGGAGGTGGTGGGCAGGGTGGTCCCCGTGGGACGAGCTGCTGTGCTGGTGGGACGGGGCTGGGAATCGGGGAGGAGAGTCGCTGCTGGGAGGTGAACCGGGAGAGATGGCCCCAAGTGCTTGGGGAATGGTCTGGGAATGGGATTTCCTGGGTGCGCATCAGGCAGGCGAGGGCAGGGCCGCTCGGCCGGTCTTGCTGCAGCCCCGTGCGAAAAGTGCGGTGGGGACGGGGGTGGTGGGGTGGTGGGAGTGCCCGGGGTCTGGGGGTGCTGAGGGTGCCCGGGGTCTGGGGCTGGTGGGGCTGGCGAAGGTGTCGGGGTGGCAGAGCAGGCAGGGCTGCCGTAGGTGGTGGTGGTGGTGGCTGGGGGGCCGGGGGTGCCCCCCGTGCCGGGGGAGCCCCCCAGAGCGGGGGTGCCCAGGCTGCGGGGAAGGGCTGCTGCTGCGCGGGCGGTTGGCAGAGGTTGGCTGAGGCTGCAGGAGAGAGGGGAGCGATGGCCGGCGGTCACCTCCGCTCTTGTCCCCGAGAGCGTCCGCGGGCTGCAGGGGTCGGGGTGGGTGCCTGCCTGGGGGGCAGAAGGTTTCGGGGAGCAGAAAAGTGTGCAGGGTCCGGGGCGCGGGGGCCGCGGGGTGGGAGCCACAGCGGTGGCCGCGCCATGTTCTGTGGTGGCTGTTGGGTGCTGGGGACTCTGTGGCGTCTCCAGGAAGGGACGTGGGGGCTCCCGTGTTCCGTCCCGCCCCAGCAGGCTCCCCAGGGCGTGGTGGGGAGGAGAGGGTGAAGGGGGCTGGGGTGTCCCTGGCCCCTCCCGGCGGCTCTCGGGGGCGGTGGGTGCAAGTGCTGTTGTGTTTAAAGAGGATTTTTGCGGGGGAAGAAGAAGAAGTGGATTCAGCCGAGCCGCGTGCGGCCCAAGCTGCATCCGCAGCCCCCTTGTGCCACCCGGCAGATGCATTTGTGACGGCTGCGTGTGCTGCTGCGTGCTGCGCTGCGTGGAGCGAGGCAGAGGCAGGAACAAGGGCCTCGAGGGCGCGAGGGAAGGTGGTGATTCGAAGATCTGGTAGGAAAACCTCACAGCACAATGTACACTGCTCAGCAGGGATTCTTTATTGCGGCGCTGGGCACACCGGGGATTTCTCCTCCAAACCTGCGCACCAGACACCCTGTTGCTTCAGGTTAAATACAATCACACATGTAAATACTCATTATATTTCTAGGAACTAATTAGCATATGTAAATATCTTTCACGCATGTCTGTTAGCATCTTTGGGTGGTCTTTGGGGGTCCCAAGATGAAGGCCCATCCTCTTCATCACGCTGTTCACTGATTGACATTTGTCTCTGCGCAAACTCCGTTCCAGGATCACGTATATCGTGTCCTTCAGGTGGTTTGGCTCCGGTCTTGTTGCCGTCTTGGTGCCTCCTGATCTCTGTAGCTTGGCGCATTTGCCCTCCCAAGGCCGAGCTGTCTGGAGTAGAGTTATTTAGGAGTCTCTTTTATCCCACAATTATCCCAATTATTTGCTGAGAACCAAGACCACTTTTGTTTCACTTAATTATTTTGTCTAACGACTAAGTGATAGCTTGTGCCCATGTCCTTCCACTACATTCCTTAATGAGAAAGCAGGGATTAGTGTAACAGTTACATCGTTAGATCACTGTGCATGCAGGAATACAAGTTACAGTACTAAAGACTACTAAAAAGTAGAAAATATTAAGGCTTTTTGTTATAGTTTCACATTTCTTACAATCCCCTCTATCATTCCCCCCTTCTCTTTAAGACTTTTGTTTCTTTTAGATCAAAAAGTCTTAGTAATCATCAGATCAGTCCATTCTTACATTCCCAACATAATCGATCACAGCACTTGCAGCATTGAATCATTATGCAGGCCAAAACACATACACCTCCTGTCACAAGAGCTAGGAGAAACAGGTTCTTTAACCAGGATAAATTTGGTAGCCATGAGGTGAGTTTATCAAATAGCTGGACTCATGGCTACCATCATTACCCACGGAGTTAGACCCGTCGTGGTCGTCTTGTTATTTTTATCTTGAGATGCGACTGTTGTTGTACAGTCCAGGGAACAGAGGCTTTCTTGACCCTTGAATAATGAATCCGAGCTGGTTGTTCTCGGATTTTGATTGCAGTAAAAGCGGTTAGCAGCTCTTGATAAGGTCCGTTCCACTTCTCTCCAAGGGGATCACCTGAAAGAGTCTTAACAAAAACCCAGTCTCCAGGTTTGATTAAGTGTATTGGTTGGTCTAGGCTCCTACCCCGTGCTTCTCATTTTTGAACATTATTTATCTGCTTTCCCAAAGCTAACAGATACTCTTGTAAGTACCCCTCCCCAATTTGCACCATGTCCCCCGCTTGATATGACAATTGATAAGGCCTTCCAAACAAAATTTCAAATGGACTAATGCCCTCTTTGCTCCTGGGTTTTACTCTGATTCTCAGTAAAGCTAAGGGTAGAGCTTTGTCCCAAGACAAATTTGCCTCCTGACCGATTTTTGCCAGTTGTTTGCTCCAATGATTCATTTTTTCTACTTGGCCACTTGCCTGCGGTCTGTAGGGGGTGTGTAGCTGCCAATCAATACCCAGAATTTTACTGATGTGCTGTACTACTAGTGCGCAAAAATGTGACCCTCTGTCCGAGGATATGATTGCTGGCACCTCAAACCGGGGTATGATTTCATTTAACAGAATTCGTACCACTTCCCGAGCCTTATTTGTTCTACAGGGAAACGCTTCAGGCCATCCGGCAAACGTGTCTGTTATAACCAGTAAGTATCGATACCCCCCTTTTCTTGGAAGTTCTGAAAAATCTATTTGCCAGTGTTGTCCTGCTATGTTCCCCTTTCCAGTTTTCCCAAAGTGTACTTTGCATGTTGTATTTGGATCATTTCTCAGACAAATTTCACACATTTGGGTTGCTTGTTTTACAGTAGTGTACAGGTTTCTGCCTACTGTTCTCTTGTTCAATCTTTATATAATGCATCTGCTCCCCAGTGAGTTTTGTTGTGTTCTGTTCCGACTACTTTCCATAATAGGTTTGAAGGTATAACTATACGATTATCTGGTGTTAAATACATCTTACATTGCTCACTGGCTCCCAAATCTTTTACTAATTTCATATCCTCTTTTGAATATTTAAATTCCATTTCTGTATCTATGAGCTTACCGTCTGGTACCAGTGCCAAGGTTTTTACAGAATTTCTGTCTGCTGCCCTTTTAGCCTCTTGACCTGCAGTTTATTTCCCAGTTCCTGTTCAGTGTTACCTTTTTGATGCCCTCTGCAATGCATTATTGCCACTTGTTCTGGTAGATTTATAGCTTCCAAAAGCTGCAAGATTTCTTTGGCATGCTTGATCTGTTTACCTTGAGCTGTGAGCAGTCCTCGTTCTTTCCACAATGCTCCATGAGCATGGACGACCCCGAAGGCGTATTTGGAGTCTGTCCAAATATTTATTTTCTTTCCTTTCGCCAATTCTAAGGCTCTGGTTAAAGCGATTATCTCTGCCTTTTGAGCAGACGTACCTGCAGGTAAAGGTTCTGCCCCGATTACCTTGTGTGCGGTGGTTACTGCATACCCTGCTTTACGAGCTCCGTCTTTTATGAAGCTGCTGCCATCGGTGAACCAGGAGTCCTCTGCGCTTTCCAACGGTTCCTCCTTTAAATCAGGTCTGCTGGAACAGACTGTTTCAATAGTCTCCAAGCAGTCGTGCGTTAGGGGTTCCATAGTGGCGGAATCTTTACTAAGAAAAGATGCTGGATTTACGATGTTAGCTGTCACAATATTAACATCATCTTGTTCCACCAAAACAGCCTGGTCCTTCAGGAATCGGGATGGTGAGAGCCAATGGCCCCCCTTTTGTTCCAATACTGCAGAAACTGTGTGTGAGACTACGACTGTCGTTTTCTGGCCCATAGTGAACTTAGGAGCTTCTTGAATGTTAAGGACAACTGCTGCAACAGCTCGCAGACACCCAGGCCATCCTTTGCCTGCCCCATCCAATTGCTTGGAGAAATATGCCACTGCTCCCTTGTGCAGCCCCAGCTGTTGAGCGAGCACTCCCAGGGCAACGCCTTGTCTCTCGTGAGAAAGTAGCCAAAAGGGTTTTAGAACATTTGGAAGTCCAAGAGCCGGGGCTCTCATAAGTTCCCTTTTTAATTGTTCAAAAGCCCTTTTTGCATCTCCGGTCCAAATCAGGTATCTGGCATTATTTTTCAACAGTTCATACAAGGGTTTTACCATTAGCCCATAATTATATATCCATAGTCTACACCATCCTGTCATTCCTAAAAAGGCTCTTAATTCTTTTACCGTTTGTGGTTCTGGAGTCCGGCAGATTGCTTCTTTCCTCTCTCTTCCCAGTTCTCGTTGTCCTCTTGAGATTTTCAGTCCGAGGTGAGTCACTTGTTGTTGAATCATCTGAGCTTTCTGTTGAGAAACTCGATAACCATTCAGTCCCAGGAAATTAAGAAGACTCACTGTCCATTTTTTGCAATCCCGCTCTGTTTCTGCAGCGATGAGGAGATCATCGACAGATTGTAACCAAGTCCCCTTTTGTGTCAGAGGATCCCACTTTTCGAGATCCCGAGCTAGCTGATTTCCAAAGATGGTAGGGCTATTTTTGAAACCTTGGGGTAGCACTGTCCAGGTTAACTGGGTTTTTCGTCCAGAATCTGGATTTTCCCATTCAAAAGCGAATAGGTTCTGACTGTTTGAGGCCAGAGGTAAAGAGAAAAAGGCATCTTTTAAATCCAGTACGGTAAACCATCCCTGGCTATCTTCCAGTTTATTCAACAAGGTATAGGGATTAGCTACTACTGGGTAGAGATCTTCCACGATTTTATTAATTGCCCTCAAATCTTGTACTAACCTGTAACTTTTCCCATCCAGCTTCTTCACTGGCAAAATGGGGGTGTTGTATTCAGATTCACATTACACTAACAATCCAAAATTTATAAAACTATCAATTATTTTCTTAATTCCTCTTCAGTCCTCTAGCTTAAGGGGGTATTGTTTGATCTTAACTGGTCGAGCTCCAGGCTTCAATTTTATCTCTATTGGGTCTGCATTTTTGGCTCTGCCTGGGGTTCCCGAAGCCCATACCCCTGGATACGCTTGGTCCAGTATATCCTGAGGTATTTCTCCTTTTTCTAAAATTTGAATCAATGCCAGGCTCAGAATTTTGGTTAATTTAGTATCCTCAATTTTAAATTCTATTTGTGCCTTTCTGAAAATGATTGTGGCATTCAGTTGTTCCAACATGTCTCGTCCTAGAAGGGACTTAGGGGCCCCAGGCAGGTACAAAAATCTGTGTATTCCAATTTGCTTACCTAATTTGTACTTTAATGGTTTTAGAAAATATGCCTTTTCCGATTGGCCTGTAGCGCCCACAACGGTTATAAAATCCTTACCCAAAGGCATCAGTTGTTGATTTAAAACAGAAAACGACGCACCAGTGTCTACCAAAAATTCCACACTGCGTTTCCCTAGCTTGATATTAACCAGTGGATCCGCTAGGGTGGATTCCCCAGGTCCCCGTCATTCAGTGTCCTGTAGGTCAGCAGCTATTGTGGGGCAGGGTGCCTTTCTCTGCTGTGGACATTCCCTCTGCCAATGTCCGAATCCCTTACAACGAGCGCACTCATTGCTTTTTAGTCTCCTTTGATCGTAATTCCTCTTACTGTTCTCATCCCTGTTACGATACACTCGCCACGCCTCTTCCACTAGCGTCTCTAAATTCCTTACATGGTTCTTTAAGCTTCTGCAGCTTCTTTCTAATATCATTAGCAGCCTGTCCTATAAACAGAGATACCAGCTGCTGTCTAGCTGCATCTGATGTCGGATCTATGGTTGTGTGTTTCCGCACTGCTGTTCGTAATCTATCCAGGAATTCTCTCGGGGTCTCTGTCGGACCTTGTTTTACTTCATACAAGGCTGACCAGTTTACTGCTTTCGGGATCCCGTGTTCCAGCCCACACTGAACCCAAATACGGTATTGCTGTAACAGTCGATACTGCGTGTGATCATTAGGGCCCCACCCCGGGTCTCTGAGTGGAACATGTTGCTCCTCGGTCCCTTGTAAGGTACCTGCAGTAATTTGTGCCCTCACATGATCCCCTGCTGTTTTTAACACAATTCCTTTCTCAGTCTCTGTCATTGCCTCGACCATCAAATCCACATCTTTCCAATCCGGATCCAAATTCTTAACTATCCGTTCAAATTTCTTGGCTACCCCGCTAGGATCTTCCCTGGATTCCTTTACAGTTTCTCTCCATTTGTCTGTATCTTCCATTTGGAAGGGTGTTCTTATCAGGGTCGGCCCCCCCGGCCCCATCGCCCTTCTTAAAGGGGCTTGGATGATGGGTCCCACCTCACTACGAGTCCGAGCAGTGACGGGACTTGAGCGCTAGGTGGCGCTCCGCCCTCATCAGAGGCCTCGTCCCCGTCTGCGCGGGCGGGGGTTCCCGCAGCCGACCCAGCATCGGGGAGGGGGGGGTGACACAAAATCCTCCCTGCGCTCCTCCTGTTTCTTCTGATTCCCTTTTGTTTTCAGACACCTTTGCCCTATGCTGCACGCAGAACAACACCGCTTAAGTTTTCCCAGCTCGTTCTTTCTATCCCTTTCTAATGCCAGTCTGCGGGGCTAGATTTATACCACTTTCTTTTTGCCACTCGGGGTGATTTCGCAAAGTGAAAAACATTTTGGCATAGGAGACCTCATCCCATTTTCCTTCTCTTCTCAAGAACAACGTTAGCTGTAGCAAAGTATTATAATCCAGGGTGCCATTCTCAGGCCACTTTGCCTCATCATCTAACTTGTACAACGGCCACCATTGATTACAATACTTAACTAACGTCCTTTTATTCACACTACCTCCCGGGGGTCCCCCTATCTCCTTCCAGTGATGCAAAATACAGCCCAAGGGGCTCTTCTTCAGAATCTCTTTGCTCTGTGAAGTTCCCATTATGCAGCACGTCCACCTCTGTTCCCCAATCAATGTACAGCAAACCCTAACAAACAAGCCTAAACCAACCCTTCTGACGCCGACAGCTCTAATTACTTAACCAAATTCTATACTTTAAGCTACGAGAAATAGTTACTGAACCGCAATTTTACACCGGAATGTTGTACGACACTTATAACAAATACAACATACTATTATGATTATCACTAGTAGTATAATAACAACATAGGATAATTACTTTAAAATAAACATTCACTGTTTTCTTACGCTTTGTTTTTCACCGGCTGCTTCCCTCGCGGGAGAACAGAACCGCAGGTCAAAACTCCACACTCACCCTTGTTTAGGTGTCTCATTCACACAGAGGCCTCACACACAGTCACACAATTTTAACCCGGAGTTACTGCAATCCAAACCGATTGCCAGAATCGTAGGCAATTTCCAGAATAATGATCCATGTATCAGTCAAGACCGCATCCAGTGGGGACTTGAACCCCTGTATACCTCTAAGGTGCTGGCAGCCCGGTATACTCTCCCTGCGTAATTAAATTACGACTCAGGGGACTCGAACCCCATCGGTAGTAAAGAGTAGTAAAAGAATACCTTTACTCACAGATGGTCCTTGTCTGTTCCCGCGGTGATCCAGATAAGGCGAGGAGCCCCTTTGGGAAAAGGCTCCCGAGGGCCCAAGGGGGTCCTCTTCTTACCGGGTCCCGCAGCCGAACAGAATGGGTCCCATCTGGGGTGCCAAACTGATTCGAAGATCCGGTAGGAAAACCTCACAGCACAATGTACACTGCTCAGCAGGGATTCTTTATTGCGGCGCTGGGCACACCGGGGATTTCTCCTCCAAACCTGCGCACCAGACACCCTGTTGCTTCAGGTTAAATACAATCACACATGTAAATACTCATTATATTTCTAGGAACTAATTAGCATATGTAAATATCTTTCACGCATGTCTGTTAGCATCTTTGGGTGGTCTTTGGGGGTCCCAAGATGAAGGCCCATCCTCTTCATCACGCTGTTCACTGATTGACATTTGTCTCTGCGCAAACTCCGTTCCAGGATCACGTATATCGTGTCCTTCAGGTGGTTTGGCTCCGGTCTTGTTGCCGTCTTGGTGCCTCCTGATCTCTGTAGCTTGGCGCATTTGCCCTCCCAAGGCCGAGCTGTCTGGAGTAGAGTTATTTAGGAGTCTCTTTTATCCCACAATTATCCCAATTATTTGCTGAGAACCAAGACCACTTTTGTTTCACTTAATTATTTTGTCTAACGCCTAAGTGATAGCTTGTGCCCATGTCCTTCCACTACATTCCTTAATGAGAAAGCAGGGATTAGTGTAACAGTTACATCGTTAGATCACTGTGCATGCAGGAATACAAGTTACAGTACTAAAGACTACTAAAAAGTAGAAAATATTAAGGCTTTTTGTTACAGTTTCACATTTCTTACAATCCCCTCTATCAGTGGCCTGCTCTTCCCCAGTGCTCGGTCGAGTGCTGCTGCCAGGTCTTTTGGTCTCCTGGTGGGCACACAGCTTCGGGTCGCCCTTGGAGGGGCCGCGCTTTCCCTGTGTGCATGGCAGCCGGGAGGAGACGGCACCCACCGCTGCGTGCTCCCAGCACCGGACTGGATTGTGCGCAGCGTCGGCTGAGGAGGTGCTGGGGCTGTGTGTGCTCGGCCGCGTCCCGGCACAGCGCTGGAGGTGCAGAGCTGGGCTCTGCCCCGTGCCCCGAGCGTGCTGCAGCCGGTGTCCAGGCAGGGAGGGCGGCTGGGGCAGCTGTGGCCACCGAGTGCTGGGCTGTGGCTGAAGCTGTGTGAGGAGCAGCGGAGCCTCCCGGGAGACCTTTCTGGGAGGGAAGCCGGGGGGCCAGTAAGTGTGGTCTGTGAGGGCTGGGGTCACAGCCGAGAGTTAGAACATTCTGGAGGTCTGCAGAAGCTTGGTACAAGGGGCTGGGAGTAGAGGTGATCGTGTGTTCAGGAAAATGCATTGTGAGAAACCCTTCCGAGGACAACTGGCTTCCGAACCGACCTCATTGCCGAGGGATGAGTATGGACGTCGTGCGGTCACCGACGGCTTCTGGTTCACGTTGTTTTCTGCCTCTGCTGTCTGCAGGAAAAGCCTCGCAGGCAGACTGTCTCTCCCTGGAGCAGGAGCACGGTTCAGCCCAGGCAGTGCGAGTAAACTTGAGTTTTCTGGTGTCCAGAACAAAGCAGTTGAAATGCCTGCCCGTGGCCGTGATGGCGTCACGCAGTACCTGGCACCTTTGCTTCTCAGCAGTGCTGCTGGGAATTGTCCTTTCCTTCTGAGGAGGAAGAGGAAGGATGCCAGCAAGTGCCAGTGGGAGCTGAGCATGGGCACTGTGCCGTTTGGAGTGGCCTGGGAGTTCCCCTGCTGTCAGGGCTCTGGCCCGTGGGGAAGAAAGCCTGCGCTTCTTGCTCTAGCAGCAGGGATTTGAGCTTCGCTCCTGATGTGCTGTGCTGGGCACCTGCCTGCTTTGGGCAAGAGCAAGGCCTGGCTGGAGGAACAGCCTGCAGTAGCTGGTCCAGGTCAGCTGTGCTGGGGGATACCAGTTCCACGCTGTGAGCAGCGGTGGAGCTGCTCTTGTGCTTTGCATTTCTGTATCAGTGTATTTCACCAGTTCCCCCTCCCCAACGCGTGTTCCGGCTTTAGGACCACAAGTTTGTTGAGCAAACACGCAGGCATTCTCCACACCAATGTGGCCAACAACAGTGAGCCCAGGGCACTGGAGAAACGACTTGGTCCTTTACTGCCAAAGAGCAGAGGTTTCTGTTTTCAGAATGAGCGAGTGGCAGGGGTTGGAAGGGCCCCTGGGGATCATCTGCTCCAACCCCCCTGGCAAAGCAGGTTCCCCCAGAGCAGGCTGCAGAGGACGGCGTCCAGGCGGGTTGTGAAGATCTCCGGAGAAGGACAGTCCACAACGCGTCCGGGCAGGCTGTTGGGGTGCTGTGCCACCCTCAAAGTAAAGAAGTGCTTCCTCGTGTTTCTGCTACCAAAGAGCGTGGGAAATGCGTCTGCGCCGTGTGGCCAGGACCCCAAAGATGGTGTCCTGGTTTCGGCTGGGCTAGAGCTAGTTTTCCTCCCCGCAGCTGCTGTGTTTTGGGTTGCGTATGAGAAGAGTGTTGATCAGAGTGGTGGTTGTAGTTGTTGCTGAGAAATGCAGGGCTTTCTGCAGCCTCCCGTGCTGGCTGCTGAGCGGGTGTGCTGGAGCTGGGAGGGAGCAGAGCCAGGCAGCGAGGCCAAGGTGGCCCATGGAAAGAGTCTGTACCATGGATGTCATGCTCGGGTGGTAAAGGCAGGTTTTGTGGGGGTCAGGAACCCTTTTTTTATTAAAAATTCTCTTGTCTCTCTCTTGTGGGGGTTTGAACACTTCCGGGAGGTTGGTCATTTTCCCAGAGTTTGGCAAACTCTATGGATTTTGTGAGTTTGGGGAAATGGGTGAAATTCGTGAGCTCGGGGAAGCCCGCGGGTTCCGCTGTCACTGCTCAGGAACTGGCTGCGAATCAGTCATCGGGCAGTGAGAAAACGGTCTTGTGTAGCGTTTGTTTGGCGTGTTGGTTGTTAGCAGCAGTAGTATTGGTACGAGTGTTTCCAGTGTTGTCGTATTAACGTGTCTTTGTCTCAACCCAGGAGCTTTCCCTGGTGTCTGTTTCTCCTGCCCATCGCCCTGTGAGGGAAGGAGAGGGGTGAGCGAGCGGCTGCCTGGTGCTTGGTTGCTGGCCGATGGGTTAAACGAGGACAGGTGGCATCTGTCTGTCTTTGCAGAGCAATGGATTTTTGTTGTTGTTAAGCTGTACGCTAAAGAAAAAGCCATCTTCCCTGCCAAACTGTGCTGTAGGAAAGGTGGAAAATAGGCAGCAGGAACCTGGCATATTTCTGAGAAGGGAGAGGTGTGTGAGCAGTGAGACACAAACCAGCAAGCAGGTTTTGGAGGCAGGCTGAGCGCCGAGTGTCAGAGGTGGCCAGCTGATGGTGCAGTGATGGTGAAGAGATGCGTCGGGGTGACAGTTCCTAGCTGGATGGAGCAGTTGTTATTCCGTACCCTTGTATTTTATTCTGCCGCGCGACTTCCATGTTAACGTGAGAACTCTCTGTTCTGGTTTTCTGACAGCCCTCATTTACGTTACTGAGAAGAAGCAGAAAGTGAGGCAGCCTTCAGGCAGTTTGCAGTGTCTTTGTGTTTGCTGTGTCTCTCAGGCCCATGTCACCAACCGCAGAGCTGCTCGTGCTCAGGACCGTCCCTTTGTGCATGGGGTCTGCCTTTCTGCAGTCCCTGCATTGCCCCAGCGGTGTGGCTGTCCGAGCTGGAGGCCAGAGCTGGAGGCTCCTCCCTGGTGAGTCACGTGCTCCAGTGGCTCCTGTGAACATGTCCCCAGTCTGCTGTGCTGGATGGAGACTGCAGCTGTGAATTGCAGTGCTTGCTGAAGGCACATCTGGAAGGAGTCAGGCCCTGGGTGTCTGCAGACCTGCTCCAGACTGCCCGACTGGGATGGAAGTTGTGTCAGGTGCTGCTGATCGTGTCCGAAGGGAGCAGGAGTTAGGCCAAATTTGCTGGTGATACAGAGGCACCCTCGGAACCTCCGGTGAGATGGGGAATTGGTCAGAGCAGCTTTTAGGGCCTTTTCAGTCAATGCAAAGGCACCAAAGGCTGCAGTCAGTGGGAAGAATACAGTGCTGAGTGATGCGCATTGCGTGATGAGGGAGAGCAAATGGATCCCATTTTCTCCTCCAAGCCTGGAGAAGGGCAGTTTTGAGGTGGGGCTGCCCTTGTCTGCAGAGGGACTGGGTGGGAAGAGCAGCCCTGCTCCTGCCCGGGTGTGTTCAGGACGGCCTGCTTCCACCTCGCTGCCTCTCGACAGCAGAGTCGCCAGGGAAGTTCCACGAGCTCGTTACTTTGCAGGGTGTGATGGGACCTGAGAGGTGTCTCCCAAGGTAAGAGACTTTCCTGCTGTACAGCCTGACCGAGAGCAGAGTTGGGGAAGGGAATTTCCCTGACAGGTCTGAATTCCCTGGTGTCGTGTAGAACCTGAGGAGCGTGTAGAAACGCCTGCTGCAAGGAAACCCAGTGTTGGCCGTGAATGGACAAGAGCATGAGCAAGTACATATGATGGGGAGCTGTGTTTGTTGTCCCTTTCTCCTTAGGCCACCCCTCTTCTCAGTAGCAAAGCGGTATCCAGAAAAGCAGTTTTGTTGGGAATACTGCTGAAGTTTTCGTCATTTGTTTCAGATGAATGAAGGTCACGATCGAGTGAGTAGTGCCCCCGAGCTCTGCTGCCCATTTCAGGCCATGTGGGACTTGATGACGCGCTGCAGAGGGTTCCCGTGACAAGTCAGCCGGTACGTAGGAAGCAGAGAAACCCCTGACGATGGCTGCTTCAGGCCAGTTGTCGTTTGTTTCTTGACTGGACCTGCTGAGGCTGCAGGAGCGCTGCATCCCGCGGGATGCTCACCGCTTTTGAGCGGCTGGTGATGCTGTGCTGGATGCAGCCCGGGTGCGGTTTGCCCTCTCTGCGGCCAGGGCACACTGCTGAGTGACGCTGAGCCTGGTGTCACGCAGCAGCCCCAGATGCCTTTCTGCAGGGCTGCTCTCCAGCCACTCGTCTCCCAGTTCAGACTTGTGCCTGGCAGGGCTCCGTCCGAGGCGCAGAATGCGGCATTTGGAGTCGCTCAGCGCCATCCCATTAATCCTAGCCCAGCGCTGCCATCTGTCTCGATCCCTCAGCAAGGCCTCTTGTCCCCCCAGAGAGTCAACAGCACCTCCCAGTTTGGTACCGTCAGCAAGGTGGCTCCTGGTGCGTTGAACCCCTGCTTCCAGATGGCTGGTAACGAAACATGACGGAGCTGGCCCTGGAGCTGAGCCCTGAGGAGCAGCGCTGGTGGCGTCAGAGCAGTGGGATGTTGCCAGCTGATGTGTGGGAGGTTGAAATCTCCCGTAAGGATGAGGTCTGGAACTTTCTCCTGATGGCCTAAGGAAGAACTCGTGGGTGCTTCCATTGCAGCTGGGCGATCAGTAGTAGACATCCACTAGGCCATCTCCTTTCTTTTTAGCCAATGGAGATGGATGATTTTTTTGGAAGTATGGGTGGTACTTGACTGTCTTCTTGCTTTAACAATTCCTTTTTTCTTTTCTCTTCTTCTGTGTCTCCTTCCCCTTTGTCCGTTCCCCTTTTCACCTTTTCCTTCCCTCCCTTCCCCTCCCCTCCATTTCACTAACACCAGAATTGGTCAAAGAATCTTGCGATTTCCCTTCCACTCTCCACCCTTCCTTTTCCCTTCCCTCCCGATTAATCAAATAAGGATGAGGCTGTTATTTGCCTGAAACGCCAGGGAGTTTTCAGCTCCAAAGTACTCACAAGGACACATCTCACAAAGGTTACCAGTGTGAACGGGATTCATTGTATTGTTCTGCATCTCTTTCAGAGCAGATGCTCACAGACATTGACAGGGTGTGCACGTCTAGCCAGGAGCAGGCTGATGCAGTCCTCAGTTTAGCTTACAAAAAAAAAAATCCCTTGGAGCGTGGGAAAGGAAAGGGAGAGCCCCAGAGCGTCGTCAGTACCCTGCGTCGAGTGGCGAGGCGGGTGCCTGCCTCGTCTGGTTAGAGAAAATATGAACCTTTGCCAGGAAGAGGAGAGCTGGTGAATGACTGATGCACAAAGGCTGTGCTCTGAAGAAGAAAAGGAAAACTTTCAGGATTGTGGTTTCTCTCTGTTTTTTCTTTTTTTGTAATGAATTTTTTTCACATCAGTTTTCATTGCAGCATCCAAAAAAGCTCTGAAAACATTGCCCCACCTAGATTAGAATTCCTTTTCTCCTTCTAAATTCTTCTTTCCTTTCAGCCTTTGAGAAGAAACAACTGTCAGCAGTGTCACCTAGCACCGAGGAGGAAAACCCAGTGGGAGCTCCAAAGTGCGGGGATCATTTGCAAGATGTCTGCCTGCGATTTCTTACGGCTGCTGGCCCTGGCTGTGCAGGGGTGGAGGCCGGAGAGCTCTGCAGTGCTCCTCAAGTGCTCCTGCAGAAGGCATTGCCTTGGTCAGAGAGCTTGTGGCCAGAGCCTGAGGGGAGATGCCGCTTCCCAAAGCCGCCTTTGTCTTGGCTGGCCCCAGGGTTTGGAGGTTTGCCTGGGAAATGGGCAGTAAGGAGAGATGAAGTTTCCCTGCACTTGGTGTCTGGTGCGGTGATTGTTTTAATTATTTCTTTTCTTTCCCCCCTGCTGGTTCAACAAAGGCAAATGCAGGGTCCTGCACCTGGGGAGGAACAACCCCAGGCACCAGTACAGGCTGGGGCGGCCGTGCTGGAGAGCAGCTCTGGGAGAGGGACCTGGGTGTCCTGGTGGACGACAGGCTGACCATGAGCCAGCAGCGTGCCCTGGCTGCCAAGAAAGCCAAGGGGATCCTGGGCTGCATCAAGAGAAGTGTGGCCAGGAGGTTGAGGGAGATTATCCTCCTCCTCTGCTCTGCCCTGGGAGGCCCCATCTTGAGTGCTGTGTTCAAGGTCTGGGTTCCCCACTTCAAGAAAGATGAGGAACTACTGGAGAGTCCAGTGAAGGGTTACGAAGATGATGAGGGTGTCACCGAAAATCCGGGAATAACACCTCATAACACCAATGTAGTGTTAAAAGGCAGCATTCTTTATTGCAGCGCTGGATGCACGGGGGATAATTCCACCAAGCGTGCATACCCCATACCCTTTTCGTGCAGTTTATACAGATCAAAATATACATATTCATCTGATTACATAAGCCCTTTCTTTCATAGTCAAATCAGTCCATTTTCATACACTCCTCCCACCCGCGCTTGCGCAGTGCCTCCTAGTGGTGGTCGTCGGGGGTCCCAAGATGAAGGCTTATCCTCTTCGTCACAGTTTCTGCGCAAACTCAGTCCTCTTCTGGCTCTTGTCCCTGCGGCACGGGTCGTCTTGACCAGTTCTAGGCACCTGCTGGTTTTAATTGAAACTAACTTCTTTGGGGGGAGATGTATGACTTTTTGCTTCAATTAATTCACACAATAGATAGGTACCACAAATACACCTGCAATCATTTAATAACACTATGTCTATTAAAAATCCCCTTCACCATTATTGTTTAACATTAATGACTACCTAGGGACTAAACCCTCTGTTCCCAGACCTAATGTCCAGATGGGCAGGGCTGTACAAGGACATAGCAGCATTGTTCGTGTTTTATGATTAACTGATTCCATCACCTTGGTTACATTTCCCCGCTTTGGAAGTTTTGAAATAATTCTCTTTTCAATACTTCCATAATTAAATTTTTCTTAATCATATAATGATTAAATATTATTATAATATTTTTTTCAGAATCACAACACTACACTTATAGTCCACTTGTTTCGCTATAGGGTGGTGGAAGTGTAACAACCGACTCACTAAGGTTTTGTCTTCTTGCAATAGCCTGAATAATCTTTCGATTAAAAGCTGTTCTGCTGGTGAGTTCCTTTTTCAGACAATAATATATGAGCAGTATTATTAAAACTACTACCAGTAAAAGCAGTCCGGTACCGATTAAAGATTTGACCCGAGAACTAATATTCCACCCTAATCCGTTAAAAATTTTATCAAGCCAATTTTCTTGCATGTCCTGTTGGATTTCCTGAGTGTCTTTTTCTATTTGTTTTAGTAAGTTTAAGTCATGTTCAACATCCTGAGTGACGTTGGGGATATGTAGACAGCAATGATCTCTCCTACCTTTTAGGTACTCACATACTCCATGTTCTTTTAACAGGAGCATGTCTAAGGCCATTTTATTTTGCAGCGTCATTCTTGAGGTTGCTTGCAACTGTAGGTTTAACTGTCTGAATCCTCTCCTTGTTACATTTGCTAATTTTTCTACTTGACCAGTTAGTTTATATAACCAGGCTTTATTCCTGTAAGTCGATAAGGGAGTCAATAAAGATTCTAAGGCCCATCCGATTTTATCTCCTGTTGAAGGCTCATTCCAGTTTTCATCTTCTTCAACTTCTGATCTTTTTATTCTTTTTATAATAATTTGAAATTCTCAGAGTTCCCCTTAAAGGGAGTCTTTTTCCAAATTGGACATAATGTTGGCATTCCTAAAGTAATTTGTTTTACCTTACCATCAACCGGTAGGTGAGTGGACCAGGTTCCATCACTCATTGCCCAAACTAAGCGTCCTGGACTTTGAATTGTAGATTTTCTACAACTAAAGAATGTTCCTCTTTGGGGCTTATAGGTATCAGTCAACTGTAAATCATTTCTAAGTCCCCTACACTGGCATCCATATTTCAAGGCAGCTGCTAAAGGTGGAACACTTTGGATTGCTTTACTAACTGTACTGCAATTACACATTTTTGTACAATTCCACCAGGGTACTACAATTTCCTTTTCCCGGGAAGTACTTCCTTTGTCATCGACCGATGGGAAAGCTGCAAAAATCATCCTATCCCAGGTGAAACACCAGGGGGCACTGGCCATGTACTGGAACTGAGATGTGATGGCCATTGACCATACTGAATCCCACAAAGTTATCTCTTGTTTAGTTTGATTGGGCTCTTTGCATTCCCATTTCATGATTGTTCGAGTAACATTTTTCTTAACGGGTTCATCATAAGCACACCAACCTATATTGGGAAAAACTATTTGGACAAAAACATAATTTAGTAACTTCTCACAATTTGCTTTACTTCCAGGGGTTTTCCATTGTTTTCTAACATAATCTATTCGTTCCTGCCACTCAACAACGGGAACTTGTTCACAATGAGTACCGTTCTTGTTGGGTTCTTTGTTACTTCGATTTGTTGTCAAGATTCCCCACGGAACTGATTCTCCTACTGCCCTTGGGATTGGAAGACACGCAGTTATTTGGGTCACATTTGTAAATTTGCAAATTCTTTTATAAGCCCGATCATCAAATTTTCTTCTGGAGTCCTCCTTGGGAGGTATATTAATTGTTCTTTTATTGGCAGCGTAGTAATGTCTTTTGTTCTTACTTCCAATACACTGAACAGTGCTCCTATTATCATCAGTTTCCAGATCGAGATACAGTCTCCCCGCATTTTACAGCAATAGCTACTCTTTTTAGATATATTTCAAAGTCAGTTTTGCAGTCTCTGGATCTCTATTGATGACTCTCCACGAAGGGGCCTTCTTCACTCGGGTGTAGTGTATCCACGGTTCCACCCCTTCTACTTTGATTGCAGTGTAAGTTGTTAACAGTACCTGAAAAGGTCCTTTCCACTTCACCTGCAGTGGTTCAGAGTTCCAAGTCTTTATGCACACGAAATCACCTGGTGGATATTGATGCACAGGTGTATCCAAAGCAAGCGACCTGGTCAGCACAACGTATTTTCGGAGTGCTTCAAGTGTTTTTCCTAAAGAAATCAAATACATCTTTAAATCTGTTTCCCCTGTTATTTTCGTATCCCCTGGGATTAAAGGAGTCTGATAAGGTTTGCCATACAGAATTTCGTATGGACTTACACCATCTTTAGATCTAGGTTGAACTCTGACTCTCAGAAGTGCTAATGGTAAAGCTTGTGGCCATTTCAAAGACACCTCTTGACAAATTTTACTTATTTGTCGCTTTAATGTTTGGTTCATTCTTTCAATTCTCCCACTTGATTGTGGCCTCCAGGGGGTATGTAAATCCCAGTTTATCCCTAAAATTTTACTTACTTGCTGAACTATTTCTGCTACAAAATGTGGTCCCCTATCGGAAGACATGCCAATTGGTACCCCAAACCTTGGTATGGTTTCTTTCAACAATATTTTAACTACTTCTCTGGCTTTGCTGGTGCGACAAGGAAAGGCTTCCGGCCATCCAGAAAAAGTATCAATGAATACTAATAGATACCTGAATCCATTTTGCCTGGGGAGTTCAGAAAAATCAACTTGCCAGTAATCTCCTGGAATGTTACCCTGTTTTGTTACTCCTAGGGGTGCCCTTTTCCGATTTAAAGAATTATTTTTGAGACAAATTGGACACTTAGTTACTATGGATTTAATTACTCCTGTCCTTCCTACACACACCACAGATGATTTTAGGCTCGAGACCATAGCATCTACACCCCAATGTGTCTGTGCATGTTTTTCTTTCGCAAGTTCTAACATAACTTGCGGGGTTACAATTACCTGTTTTTCTGGCGTTACCTACCGCCCTTCTGTATTTTGTGATGCTTTCAATTGTTCTGCTAATTGTTCATCCAATTTACTGTATTTTGGTTTCGGATTTGGGATTTTTATTTGTTTTACTGGTACTAGAGCAAGGATACCTTGTTCAGCAGCCTCCTTTGCTGTTTTGTCTGCCAATCGATTACCTATGTTTACAGCTGTCTGACCAAATTGATGAGCCTTGCAGTGCATCACTGCCACTTCCTTTGGTTTCTGCGCCTCTTCGAGGAGCTGAAGGATTTCTTCTTTGTGTTTTATCGATGAACCTTGGGCTGAGAGCAGTCCTCTTTCTTTCCAGATGGCTCCATGAGCGTGAATCACACCAAATGCATATTTAGAGTCAGTCCATATATTTACCCTTTTTCCTTCTGCCATTCGCAAGGCTTGCCTCAACGCCACCAGTTCTGCTTTCTGTGCCGAGGGATTTGCAGGCAGCGTTCCTGACTCCAGTGCCTCGGTGGTGGTGACAAGAGCGTATCCGGCCGTTCGTCTTCCTTCCTTCACAAAGCTGCTTCCATCCGTGAACAACTCCAGAGCAGGGTTCTCCAGAGGCTCATCCCTCAGGTCCGGTCTGCTGGAATAGACTTGTTCGACAGTTAGCAGGCAGTCATGTTCTAGATTTTCTGTCGGATTCTCCGTCGACAGAAACATTGCTGGATTTACGATGGTTGTGGTTTTTAATTCCACATCATCTTGCTCCAGTAAGACAACTTGATATTTCAGCATTCTGCTGGGGGACAGCCAATGACCCCCCTTTTGTTCTAGAACAGTTACCACCATGTGTGGTACATACACCACCATCTTTTGGCCCATAGTCAATTTTCGAGCTTCCTGAATCAGCAATACCGTCGCTGCCACAGCGCGCAAACATCCCGGCCATCCTTTACTCACGTTGTCAAGTTGTTTAGAGAAATATCCTACTGGCCGCTTCCAGGATCCCAGACGTTGTGCCAGCACTCCAAGGGCCAGATGCTGCCTCTCATGGACAAACAGTTCAAAAGGTTTGGTTAAATTAGGTAAACCCAAAGCAGGGGCCATCATCAATGCTTTTTTAAGTTCTTTAAATGATTTTTGGCATTCAGGTGTCCATGTCAGATACAAGTCTTTGGATTCTCTTAAAGCGTTGTAGAGTGGCTTCACATATAGTCCATAGTTTGGAATCCAAAGCCGACACCATCCAATCATTCCCAAAAAGGTTCTCAGCTCCTTTGGACTGTTAGGTTCTGGGATTTGGCAAATGGCTTACTTCCTTATGTTGCTTAGTTGCCTTTGCCCTTGAGATATTTCAAATCCCAGATAAATCACTGCTTCTCTTCCTATCTGGGCCTTATTTCTGGAGACTCTATATCCTCCTTGGCCCAGAAAATTCAACAAACTGATAGTAATTTCAAAACATTCTTCTTTGCTTTCTGCTGCTATCAGAATATCATCCACATATTGTAACAATGTCCCCTTTTCCTGGTTTTGTCTCTTCCATATTTCTAATTCCTTTGCCCACTGGTTTCCAAATACTGTGGGGCTCTTTTTAAATCCTTGTGGAAGTACAGTCCACGTCAGTTGCATCTTTCGTCCTGTTGCAGGGCTCTCCCATTCAAAAGCAAATATGCTTTGACTTTGTGCATCCAGAGGTATGCAAAAGAAGGCCTCCTTTAAATCTAGTACAGTAAACCATTTATGCTCCTCTTTCAGGGATGTCAATAAACTATAGGGATTGGCTGCTACTGGGTGTATATCTTGAACTATTTGATTTATAGCTCTTAGACCCTGGACTAGTCGATATTCCCGTCCCCCAGGTTTCTTTACTGGTAATATAGGTGTGTTATATTCTGACTCGCATTCTACCAAAAGCCCATATTGCAAAAATTTCATGATTAACCCCTCTAATCCTTTTCGTGCCTCCCACTTAATAGGATACTGTTTTTGTCTTACCAGTTTGGATCCGGCTTTTAAGGTCACTTTTACCGGTTCTGCCAGTTTCGATCGTCCTGGAACCTCACTTGCTCAAACCAAGGGGGTTACAGCATTTTCCACCTCTTCTGGAATTCGTTCTTCTTTAAAAGAATCCTGTAACATAAATACTTTCGCCTCTATGGCTTTTGATTCCGGTATCAATAATTCAATTTCCCCATTTTTAAAAGTTATTTGTGCCTCCAATTTACTTAACAAGTCTCGCCCTAACAAAGGCAAAGGGCATTCAGGCATATATAAAAACTGGTGTGTTACCCACTGTTTTCCCAATTTAAATTTTAATGGTTCCAGAAAAGGCCGATTTTCCCTTTGTCCTGTCGCACCAACGACATCTACCGAATGATGACTGCATTTTCCTCTACATGTGTTCAATACCGAATAAGTGGCTCCCGTATCTACTAAAAATTCTACTTCTTCATTCCCTAGCTCTAGTGTAACCAGGGGTTCAGCTAGGGTTGACTCCCCCGGTCCTCTTCGTGATTCCTCATCTAAAGTCATCAATTTAATCGCGCGAAGAGTCGGATCTAACTCCCCGGCCTTAGGACATTCTCTTTTCCAGTGCCCACGTTCCTTACAAATAGCACATTGGTCTGGTGCTAATCGAAGATTTATCCTTTCCCTTTCTCCAATATTCATCCCTCTTCCTCTTCCTCTTCCTCTGCCTTTCCTATTATTCCCAGCTAGAGCCACCAATAACTTTCCATCTCTCCGAGCCTGTTTTACTTCCTTCTCTTTTTCTCTATTATTATACACAGTCCATGCTACTTCAAGCATTTTTCCCAAATCTCTAGATTCAGGTCCTTCCAATTTTTGGAGCTTTTTCCTAATATTGGGAGCCGATTGACCCATGAATATGGAGGCCAATTGTATTGCTTCGTCTGGTTGTTCTGGGTCCAAATTAGTATACTTTTGGGCAGTTTCCTTCAGTCTCTCCATGAAAGCTGAAGGAGACTCATTTAGCTCCTGCCTTATTTCATAAATTTTTGAGCAATTTATCGCCTTTGGCATTGCATGTTTAACACCGAACAAAATCCACCTCTGATATCTGGTCAACATTCCTCTGGGTCCCGGCTGATTCAGGTCCCAGTCAGGATCTGAAGAGGGAAAGTTCTGATCTACCGGTCCCTGCAAATCTCCGTGGGCGTGAGCTCCCTCTACCTGTTTCTTAGCAGTATTCAGTACCATCCTTTTCTCTGTGCCATCAAGCAAAGTATCTAAAATCACCTGCAAATCATTCCAGTCAGGATCCTGGGTCCTAATTATTGTCTCAAAGACCTTTGCTACTCTCTCAGGGTCTTCTCGATAAGTGCCTGCTATTTCCTTCCACGACCTTAAATCAGTTATTGAAAACGGAACCTTTACTGTCACCGGACCAGTATTTCCTACTGCTTCTCGGAGAGGGGCCTGGAGGGGAGCTGGCTCCGCTGCCCCCCCTGTCCTTCCCCGCGTTCTTCCCGAAACCGGGCTAAATTCTCCCGCACCCTCCCCCAGAGGGGAGGTGGAAGGGCTACTGATCTCGGATCCCTCTGCATGATTATCCCCCCATTTCCGACGCGGTGCCACCATTAGCTCGACATCATCCTCCTCAGACTCAAACTTCAAACATTCTTTCCCGACGCTACAAGCGGCGCAGCATTTCTTTGAACCTTTCTTACATTTTCCCTTTCCCAAAGCCATTACCATAGAACTATGCGGATGTATCCCACACTGCCTTTGCCATTCCGGATGATTTCTCAACGAGAAAAACAAATCTACATAGGTCATTTCTTCCCATTTACCTTCCCTTTTACAAAACAACATCAATTGCAAAGTGGTATTATAACACAGTGTCCCGTCCTCCGGCCACTTCTCCCCGTCATCCAGAGTATATAACGGCCACCAAGGATTACAATATTCAATTAACTGTTTCCGAGTTAAAGGGTCCCCCCCCAGCTCTTTCCAGTGTTTTAAAATACATCCCAAAGGCGTGCCCCTTGGGATGGGTCTTTTACTCGGAAAGGTGCCCATCCTTCAAGTGACCAGTGGTAGTGATTGTGCACTATATCACAAACACTAATCAGAGGGACCCCAACCCTTGTTGGAGCTCCCTTTTGGGATCCCAGACCCCTGCTGAGATCCTGGAGACTTCAACCCCCTGTTGAAGACCTCCCCCTTGGGCCCCGCTCCACCAGCTTTCACCGAGCAGAGACTTTCCACAAAGGTACCTTTTAGCCCAACTCTACGAGGTTTTCACCGCGATTTACGAGCAGGCGTATATTATACTTAAAGAATGCCTTAATTAAATTCCAGGGGACTTACTTGGAATCCTTCGGTCCGGGGATCAGAGGTTCTCCTCGAGAATCCCTCGATGCCGGCTGGAGGTCCCATGATCCCGCGGATCCGTCGGTTTTCACAAGCAGGGTCCCATCTGGGATGCCAGAAACTGTCACCGAAAATCCGGGAAGAAAACGTCGTAACACCAATGTAGTGTTAAAAGGCAGCATTCTTTATTGCAGCGCTGGATGCACGGGGGATAATTCCACCAAGCGTGCATACCCCATACCCTTTTCGTGCAGTTTATACAGATCAAAATATACATATTCATCTGATTACATAAGCCCTTTCTTTCATAGTCAAATCAGTCCATTTTCATACACTCCTCCCACCCGCGCTTGCGCAGTGCCTCCTAGTGGTGGTCGTCGGGGGTCCCAAGATGAAGGCTTATCCTCTTCGTCACAGTTTCTGCGCAAACTCAGTCCTCTTCTGGCCCTTGTCCCTGCGGCACGGGTCGTCTTGACCAGTTCTAGGCACCTGCTGGTTTTAATTGAAACTAACTTCTTTGGGGGGAGATGTATGACTTTTTGCTTCAATTAATTCACACAATAGATAGGTACCACAAATACACCTGCAATCATTTAATAACACTATGTCTATTAAAAATCCCCTTCACCATTATTGTTTAACATTAATGACTACCTAGGGACTAAACCCTCTGTTCCCAGACCTAATGTCCAGATGGGCAGGGCTGTACAAGGGACATAGCAGCATTGTTCGTGTTTTATGATTAACTAATTCCATCACCTTGGTTACACCGTAACAGCATTAAAATTGTGAGTTGCAGTTGTGCCTTCACAAGTTTGCTCTTAGGTTCTCTGGGTTACAGCCGCCAGAAATGTTTTGTGTGCCATACACAATTCTAAAACGATGACAGCTTTTATTGTGGCTTGGGCAGGACTTGAACTTCAGCCTCCTGTGCTGGAGCTGAGTGACCGTCGTTTTGTCCTGCTGTGCCTCTGCTCTGCCCCTGGCTCGCTGGCTGTGCCCTGGGGTGCCTCTTCTGGTCTTTGTACCAATGTTCTTGTAGGGATAAAAGAGACCCTTTCTCTCCCCAGGTGTCTGTGAGGATGGTGCAGGCAAGGCTGTGATCTGTAGTTTTCTTGACCCCGTTATTTCTGCTGCCTGTGCCTGTTCTCTCCCCTCGCAGGAGATGGGAAGAGCCGCTGGCGCAGCGCTCTCGAAGCAGTGTGGGTGGCGGGCTGAGCTGCGGGACCCCGATCTGGGGGTCGTGGTGGACGGCCTGTGGCTGCTTCCAGGGTTGCCCCTGACATCTCTTGCTGTGTGTTCTGCTCCCTTTGCACGTGGGGCCGTGGCCTCTCCCTGTTTGTCTTTGTGCTGCTGAGTTGAGCTAGAAATGATCCGGTAGCGCTGAGCAGAGCTTTTTGGTAGGCGCTGTGTGCGTGCCGTGCAGAGCCCTCAAACACCAGCCCGGCCAGCGTGGGCCTGTACGAGAGGGGCAGGATCCACACAGGCGCTGTCTTGGGATGCTTACGGACTGCTGGGCTCCGCTGGAAACGGAGATGGCCCGAGCCACTGGGCAGCTGGTTCAGCCTCTGTAGGGGAAGAGAGCGGGCAGCAAGGCCATGTTCTCGAGGAACTGGACTTCAGAATGCCCATGGTGGGAGAGCCTCCTCCTAGACCCTCTCCCCGACAAGGAGCTTGCTTAAGGAACCCTCCCTGGTGCCAGGCTGTCTGGAGACCTCGTAGAGGACTGGCTGTTTGTGACAAGCTGTTTCTCCATGCCTGTGCTTGGCGTGTGGAAGCTGCTCTCAGCACTGATGCTGAGGCCGCCTGTGAAAGCTCCGAGTTCATCCACTGGCTCCGGTTTTCCCAGGCTCTGCATCAAATACGGCTTTGCTGAGCCTCAGGTGGGGCTCTTGGTCTTGTCCACGTTTCTGCTCTGAAAACGTTCAGGTGCTGAGGACTGGGACGTTTCAAAAGCGTCGTGTTTCTCTGTGGGCTTCCCGGGGAGGGACTGCGGTCATGCAAGACCTGTTGGGGAGCTCAGTCTGCTTTTGGGATGCTCTGAACGGCACAGGAGGACGATTTCTTTGAGGTGCCTGTACTTCTGGAAGGATGACCCACACCTGCCTTCCATCTGAAATATGGCTTGGTGGCACTCATTTTTTGATGGGGGTTTGTTTTGGGGTTTTGTGTGTTTTTTTGAAAAGGGGGTGTATGTGTGAACAGCTCAGTGCTAGTAGCTAGCATAGTGTGAAGAATCTTCTCCTGCTTAGAGTGAGTGGTTTTATAATTAAAAATACCCATTCAGTGTTACAAAACTCGGCTCCCTTAGATTCAAGTGCTTGCTGATGGATTCCTGGCTGACAAAATCCCCCTCCCTGCTTGCTTGGATATTAAATCCTCTTTAAAGTGGCCTTCAGGTTACCTAGTGTGATTTCTTCCAGCTAATCACAATTGTCGAAAGTGTGCGTTTTTGTTCTTAAAAAGTAGGATCAGAAGTTTGTAGAAACATCTTCTGTGTCTGGTTTAAATGAGTTAAAGCTGTTGCTGTTTCACGTTGAGGGTTTCTAGTGTAATTTTTTTCCTCTTTCCCATCTTTGTACATCTTAATGACATTCACTCTGTGGTGGGGATTCCTCTTTTCAGGTGGGCATTCTCCTCACTGGGTTTGTCTAGGCAGTGTCAGAACGGGCATAATTTCTAAATGCTCTTGCTGTGAGTGTTTGTCTTCTGGTTTAACATTCACTGGACTGTCACACTGGTCTTGTGGTCTGTCTGGAGCTGAGCTGAGCACGTAGGCCAGACTTTGCAGGGAGTTATGGATAGAAGCAGACTGTGGTTTCTATCTGTCTGTCTGCAGATCTGTCCAGTTCATTTGGTCGTTCTTATTACAGGGGCTTTTCTGGGTGGTTGTACCGTTATCTTCCCTTGATTTTTTGCTGTCTGCAGGCTTCCGCTGGCAAACGGAGAGTATATCAAACCGGCAGGGCTGCGGTCCACAGCTGCGTGGGCCATGGCATCTCTGGCTGAAATCAGCGTCAGTGGGTACTCGTGGCAAAGATGTGGAGTCCTGAATGAAGGAGGGGGTTGCTGCTTGTCAGGGCTGGTGCTGGAAGCTTGGGAGAAGTGTGGTGATTTTAATGCCCCGCGCTCTGATGGCTGTGGGCAGGGTTTGCCTTACCTGTGGTCAGAGCGCGCTGTCACCTGCTGTTCAGCCAGATATCTGCTGTATTCCCGGGTCCTCCTCAGGATCCATATATCCTTGTATGGGTGTGTATGTCTAAATGGCAAGAGTTTTTCACTGTGCGGGCTTCAAACCGTGTTTGGGGTTGTTCTCCCAAAAGAGAACAGAAGCAAGTGTGATGTTTTCCACAGATGAATTTGGTGCCAATACCTGTCTGCAGTCCGCTCGTAATTTGTTTCCCTAAACGTCACCTCCAGGCTAGAGGCACTGATGCACTGGCTTTAGCGAAACTGTCGATGCTTTCTGCTCTGCTCTCTTATGGGCAGGTTTGGCCCGGTAAACCAGTGGTGGTTGTTACCTAGGCTGGATTCAGTGGGAGTTTGTAGGTGACCTGTGCGTCCCTGAGGAGGCTCTGTCCCGGGAGAGGAGTCTGTCTTGCGTGGGACGCCGTAACCCCTTTGTTTGTGCAGGTGGGTGCCTTTGTGCTGGATCCCGTGTGTGGGCTGGGGACCGTACTGCTGGAAGCTGCCAAAGAGTGGCCCGTGAGCAGAAGTGTCCTAGTGCAAATGTTCCTCCGTAGGAACATAAACCAAGGTCCTGCGTAGCTGTGCAGGCAGGTGCTGGCAGCCCTGGATTTATACCGCAGGGTCTGCGTGAGGCAGCCGTGGCCTTTGAAAACTGCCTGGGCTCGTCCTGGGAGCGGAGGTGCCAGCGGGACAGCGCGCTCGGTTGTCGGTGTTAGAGGCAGCGTGGCTGTCTGTAGCTGGCTGGGGTCTTGCTGTTAGGACGTAGCCTCAATATTTCTGTAAGTTCCAAGTGTCTTGAGCAGAGCAGAGCATGGAAGGAGTGAAGACAGCAGAGGCTTCAGCCATTCTTCTGTCCGCTGGGTCTGTGTATTGCTCTGTGTAATGGTACTGGATCTCCCAGCAAGGATTTTGTGGTGGAAGGGCTGTGCAGCAGGGCAGTTCTGAGAAGGCTTTATAAAATAAATACACCTGCTTGGCAACTAGATGACTTTTCTGTTTTTTCTCTGACCAGGAAACCTGTTACTGGGGTGCTGATAGAAGCGATTCACAGTTAGAGGGCACAGATGTGAATGGAAGGACTGCAGGCCTGATGGAGAAGATGGAGTTACTGAAAGCTTCTGTGAAAGGTACGCCTGTAGGCTTCCCAAGCAAGATAGGCTGGAAGTGTTTTGTGGTTTGGGGATTATACAGGTGATGTAGGTTCTCTTGAGGCGATGTGTGGTAGAGCTAGCTCTCAGCCAGTAGCTGAGCAGGGACGCTGTAGCGCTAGCAAACAGGTAATTATTTGTTCTCTCCCCCTCTGAACTTTGGCAAGAATACACTCAGCAGAAGACAATGAAAATAATTGTCGGACGTGGGCAGTAGTTGTCTGTCTTGATGGTGAATGTGGGAATACCACTACGAGTACCTACCACGTGAGAGTTTTTTGTGTCTTAGGGGAACACAGCAAGGACAAATCCAGATCAAATGTGGCTTGTAACTTAAGTTTACCAGAGCAGAATAGCAGGGACTCCTGAAGCTCAGTGTTAAATTGTTAATGTTTTGCAGTAGGAGTATTTTAAATGACGATGCCTTTTTCCTGGATGTGAGGGAGCGTGCTTACTCTCAGTTCCTGAGCTAGTCTGGGGAGAAGGTAATAATTTTATGACCTTACTTGGGACCTCAAAGCCTGAGTCTAAATTAGTCCTGTATGAAATTTCTGACAGACAAAAGCTGGGTGTTTTTCCCTGTGTGTGAGTGATGGAAGTATACATTTTTTTCCACCTTGCAATATTTATTCTTACCAGAATGGTAAGAAATATTATTTCTTATTGATAAGAAAATATATAGTGCTTTCTTTCTGTACTGAAAAGCTGCAGTTGGCCTAGGCTCCTAGGATAATGGAAGGTACTTTGACGTCAGGCTTTTCTAATACTGAACAAGTAATCGGTGTCTTTGTCACTGGTCAGAAGCTGTTATTATTTCTGCATATTTTGAGAAGTACTGTAGGTAACTTGCCCTTCCATTTGTAGATAAAATTGTTACAGAATTGTTATGCTGCAAATGGTGCTCCACGGATGGTCCAAGAAGCATCTCCATCCAGACCTAGAAAGGCTGGCGCAGAATCACAGCAGAGTTTAGGTGGGAAGGGACCGCCGAAGGTCTTTAGTCCTGTCAGCTGCTCGAAGCAGGACTAAGCCCAAAGCTGGGTCAGGTTGCTCAGGGCCTTGTCCTGTCGAGTTTGGAGCATGCTGAGGGATGGAGAACCCATAGTCTCGTCCTTTCACGTGCTGGCTACGCTCTGGCCAGCACAGCATGGTGTGTGGCCGGCCTTCATCACCGCAGGGATGCAGTGCTGCCTCACGGTCAAGAGAACTGACTGTTCCCAGGGTGCACAGACTCTGGGGAGATGCTTCAGAGACGCAAGCTCGGAGAGAATGCAAGGGATTCTGGCTGTAACCAGATTCTTGGGGGGGAAAAATGGGGGCAGAGAGGAATTTAACTTGTGTTTCCTTGCCATTCGTACGGGTGCACGTGAACATCTGGAGTAAGTTGCTTGCAAGCTTAGCTCCTCTTTTGCCTTTTGCTTGTAAAGATGTGCTGCGTGTTGAGAAGAGGCAGTTAGCTTGGACCCATGCAGTCCCTGTTCGGAGAATTGCGCTGTTGGGGCAAACAGATCACCAGTAACAGGGAATCTGCAAGCTAAACCGTGCTCTCATGCATTTGTTTCTTCCCAGTCTGCATCGAGTTGGTGGCTTCCTCGTGCTTTTGGTGAGGATAGGTGCAGAAGGAGCCACGAATCTGGGTGCATAACCTGTGAAAGAGCTGGCAGGCAGTTTTGTAAGGTGAGTGGAAGCGTAGCTGCTGTTGGTTTTTCCCCACAGTCGGCTGTGAAGACCTGCCTTTATTCTGCAGCGTTGCCAGTGCCTTCAGAAAGCTTTGATGCTGTGATTTCGGATATTCTGTTTGGGAAGAAGTTCAAGATCACAAAAGACATACAGCTCCTACCGGATATTCTCCAGGGAATGGAGAGGTCCGTGTGGCCTTTGACAGGCTTGGGGTTTGGTTTGCGATCCTAACCGGTCAGTCAGCTTTATGTTTGCTTTATTCCCAGCACTCTCCAGCTCTGTAATCCGATCCTGTGCAGGCTGTGGGAGTCCGAGTCCTCTGCTTGTCCCTCACAGGCTGTTGTGGCTTGTCGTGCAAGCCGTGGCAGTGCTGATGGCAGCGCCAGCTGGCAAGGAACGAGCTGCTTGTGCGAGCCACACGCACAAAGACTCTCTACAAGGCCTGACAGGGAAATGTGTGAGCCACACACGCAAATACTTTCTACAAGGCAGGATGGGGGAAGAGGAGAGAATGACCTAGACAAACTGAAAGCATGGCCAGGCGAATAAAGCAGCAGTCCTTTCTCAGCTGAGGTCTGATTGTATAAAATCCTAGGCTTTCCTTTTGGGTTCACAACCCAGCTTTTACCAAGCTTCCTGCCTTGGCAGGAAGGATCTCAGACCAGAAAGTGGCGGTATGCATTTTCCTTTCTGTTAGCGGATCCTGGAACGTCCAGCTACCCACCTGGTCTGCTTTTAGATGCCTCCTTGCATCTCTCACCCTGTCATTTTGTGGCAGGGTTGAGCCAAGCTAATAGCGGGCTGCTTGTAACGGGCAGTTCAAACCATCTGCCCCTGTATTTCTTTTCTTGGCTGAAAAGGAGCCCTTTCTGTAGGACTGGTCTTCAGTGGGTGTTGCTCTCGCTCACCCAATACAGGAAGGGGGTGGGAAGATGGTGAGGAAGGTGAGGTAGCTCCAGAGAGTGGCAGGGCAATCTTATGTCGGCTTGTGCTGACCATCCTTCCCTTTGGCCGTGCTTGTCTTCTGGTGTCACTTGCTCTATTGGGCCATCGTAAGCAGAATATTTCCTTGGGGAGGTGGAGGTGAGAAAGGGACCATGACCACGAGAGCCCCACCGATAAGACTGTTCAGTCCCCTTGCTGTGAACAGAGCCAGGGTAGTTCTTTTTTTTCCCCTCTTTCAAAGCCAAGTGCAATGTTTGCTCATGTACTAAGAAAAATGGATGACAAACAGTGGTTACTTTTCCTCTGTTTCCTGGGTTTGAAAGCCATTAAGGCCCAGTGGCACACAGAAAGGACAGACCTTTTGCAGGTTCCAAAGGGAAAGGCCAGCCATTAAGCACTGGAAAATGCAGAGCCGCTCCCCTGCTAGCCTATCCCCATCCCTCTGTTGCCATGGGTGGCTTCTTGGCCCACGAAGGAGAAGTTCTCTTGGGCTCTAACTCCAGCACGCTGCACTGCCCCGTAGGGATGCTTGGTGCAAGCACTATCCAGGCTATGACCATCCTGGTTGATGAACTTTCTCTGCCTTGCAGGAGACACCATTTCCAAGCTGTGAAATTGCAGTTGACATAAATGCTTTTGACAGAGGCAAGTATTTTACTACAGATACTGTAGCTTGACAAATGCCTCATACCCAAGAGACCATCCAGGATGACCATGCAGGAATGAAAAACACCCAGCAGTTCAGCTCGTTTCAGTCGTTTAAGACAAGGCTTTTGGATAGCACACAGTCAAGAAAATTTAAAACCAGAACTAACCTGCGCTGAAACCTTGATTGGCACCGTGTTCTTCATCAGTTCTTTGCATTTCTTTCTTTCCTCAGGAGCTTTTCCTTATGAAAAGAAACAAGAAAGATCGGTCACAAACAGGCAGAAAACCTGGCCTCCACATACTCAGTGCCTACACAGCAACATTAGCAAGGACCTGCCTATACACAGAAGATTAAATTAAGGTACCATTTTCCTACACAGCAAGCAACTAAATGCGTTTTGAGCTTCTTTGGACCAGATCAATTGGGTGGGGTTGTTTTTCAACAGTTCATATAAAGGTCTCGCTATTATTCCATAATTGTAAATCCATAACCGGCACCAACCTGTCATTCCCAGAAAGGTCCTGAGCTCCTTTACTGTCGGGGAGGGGAGTCCTGCAGGTGGCTGCTTTCTGCTCTGTTCCTGGTTCTCTCTGTCCTCCAGACAGCTCGTATCCAAGGTAGGTTACCCGCTGGCGCACCATCTGAGCTTTCTGTTGAGAGACTCGATACCCATTTAGTCCCAAAATGTTTCACAAACTGATAGTCCACTGTATACAGTCAGGTTTTGTTTCAGTTGCTATTAATAAATCGTCTACATACTGTAAAAGAGTTCCACCTCTGGATGGGGGAGTTCCATGCTTCAGGTTCTCGTGCTAGTTGGTTTCCAAAGGTCGTTGGGCTGTTCTTAAAACCTTGGGGTAACACTGTCCAGGCAAGCCGGGTTTTTCTACCCGTGGTAGGATTTTCCCATTCAAATGCAAATAAATTCTGACTCTCTTTGGCTAAAGGCAGACAGAAGAATGCATCCTTTAAATCCAATACTGTAAACCATACTTGATTATCTCGTAATTTAGTAAGTAAAATCTAGGGATTAGCCACCACAGGGTGTATGTCTGTAACAATTTTATTCACTTCTCTTACATCCTGTACTGCCTGATAAGTTCCATCTGCTTTTTTTTCACCTGTAATATAGGTGTATCGTATTCTGGCTCACATTCCACTAGTAGTCCATGCTGTAAAAAGTTATTGATTGGTCCTTTTATTCCTTTTGGGTCCTGTAGTTTCAAGGGATGTTGCTTTTGTCGTAGAGGTTTTGCCCCTTTTTGCTGGGGAAGACTGCCCTGTTTCAGCCCCCCTCCTTTTTCATTCCATATTTCTGTCTCTCGACTTTAAAGTTCTCCTCTGCTCTTCTTTATTTTTTTTTTCTATTCAGAGCAGCAGCTAAAGAACCTGGTACCCTGATACCATTTTGTCTTAATCACTTTACACAACCCTTCATAAAATCCAGAGGGATTTTACTTTATTTTTTTTTCCAATACCACATTAAACTTTTTGTCTTCTGTACCTCTTAATTGTCTATAAAGCTGTAACAGCATATTATAAGTCAATTAATTGTTTCTTTGTGAGGGGATCACCTCCTCCCGAAGCTCACGTTACAAAAAAAGAACTTAATTTCTTCACCGATCGGTTAACACAACACATGCACACCCCCCCCCCCCCAAAAAGGGATCTTGTAAAATCCTTCTGTTTACAACTTGTGTATCCCCAAGTACAACAATATATACAGGTAAATTACTTCAGCTAATATGTTTATATGTATATACACATAGAGCTCCTTTAAAACAATATATACAGTGTATTTCATACATACCCCAAAACCAGAGTCCCAAAGTGATCGATCAATGCAAATCACTAGAGATCTTGTAACCCCACAATATATACCAACTGGTAAGTATTTTCAAACCAATTCCCAAGTTCCCAATTCGATTCCTAAATCATGCCAATTTCTCTTTAAACAAACTAAATCCCACACATTATGAAGCTGTATTCTCCCCGTTTTTCCCAGTGTTTCAATAACCATCCTAGGAGAGACTTTCTCAAAATTCCCCCCATGGGAAGACCTTGCACTGATACTGAAGAAATCATAAACCGCAGCCCCAATAAATCAGAGTCTAAATACAACAGTCCTAAGTCAAAACCCGTAAATAATCAATGCAGAACATACCAAACGTACGTGGGTTTTCTTGTTCTGTTTTTTTTTCTCTTTTATTTTTTTTCTGTGATTTTTCTTTTTTTTTCCTTTTTTTTTTTTTTTTCCCTGCTTCATTGGTCTCTGGCTGCTTTTCTCACGGGAGAGCAGAACTCCACACTGGCTTCGTCCTTATTTGTACTTCTTTGAGTTCTTTGTCATTCACACAGAGGTTTCACACACAGTCCTACAATCTTTCCAATGTGCTAGGATACATCCTAAGGGGTTTTCTTTAAAATACCGCTGCTTTACTGTCCCCCCACTTTACTTATTCTGTACTTCTGTTGTCTTTGCACAGATTATTTTAACAACTTTAACCTGTCATCCCCTTCTGTGCCGCTCTGACCACGTTCCACAAATGTCACAATTAATATTCTAGTTGCAGAAAAAAAACAATTTATAAGAAAACGAGGTTCACGGCGAAATGCACAGATTTTTGAGTTTGGTGTTGTTTTCTTTGTTTGTTTTTCCCACCCCCACTTTCCAGCCGTACCGCCTTTTGGTCACGCATTCGCTCACCAGCTAACTCGCATTCACACTCATTCACACTCAGTTGCCCGTTTTACGATGCCGGACGGGATGTTCACGAGCCGTGTCCGAGCTATCCCATATCCGAGTTCAGTGCCAACAAACCCGCATCGCCAGCAGTACAACTCCCGCGGGTTCCCTAAGCGCACCGACACCAGCAGTGCGTTCTTACAGCAGTGCAGGGCACAGCCCGTGCCCGCACCACCGCACCGAGCCGCACACCCTGCGGCACCAGGAGCCTGGGCACAGCGCTCAGCGTAGGGCGTCTCCTGCGACTGAGGAGAACTCCCCAAATGACCGGTCCCACACTGCAAAACAGAGAAAGAAAGGAAAAAAAAGAGAATACTCCTTGAGCGGGTCCTTGTCTGCTCCCACAGTGGTCTGAGCAAGGCGAGGAGTCCCTCGGGAATCCCGGGGTACCCCAGGGTGTCCTGTTCCCAGCGGGTCCTGCGGCCGAGCAGAGCTGGTCCCATCTGGGGGGCCAGCAGTGACGCCGTGAAAAGCCGGAGCTGCAGACTCCATAGTCAGAGGGCTATGAAGCAGGGATTCTTTATTGCGGCGCCGGGCACACGGGGGATCTCTCCTTCAAACGGGCACCCCAAACACCCCGTCGTTTCAGGTTAAACACAATCACAATACACATCTTCATTATATTTCCGAGAAATGCTTAGCATATTCATGGCTTTTCCAAGAACGAATTAGCATATGTTAATATCTTTCAGGCGTGTCTGTTAGAGTCCTGGGTGGTCTTTGGGGGTCTCAAGATGAAGGCTTATACTCCTCATCACAGTGTTGTTATAGATGACAATACGCCATTTGCGTTATCTTTTTCTTTATTAATATTTCAGGCAATAAAAAGCAAGCAAACAGCGCTGGGTGCGCGGGGGGTTGCTGCTCCACCAACGCGCACACCTGCTCCTGGCACCTGCGGTCTTTATATTCTCTCCGAGCTGTTCGTTTCCGCGAAGCCTCCTCCTCCTTTTGATTCTCTGTGCTTACGTGGCATCGTTTATTGACGCATGCATTTCATGATGTTGGTGGTCTTTATAGTTCTTCTGGCGGTCTTCGGGATGAAGAGTCTCTTCTTCCTCGGTGTCCTCTAAATGTCCTTTTCCTATAAGCGCATGCGCACTTGGTTTTTTCCTTGCACAAGCAATATAGTTAGCCCGATCTCAACCCCACAGCTGTGCTGTCTGTTGTTCCATGCCTTAAGTGGTTTTGTTATTTCACAGGATGCTGGTTTCCACAGGTGCACAATATGTGCACTTGACAGGAATCATCTTCCAGTCTGTTACAGTGTCTGCTGGCCGATCTTTGTTTCTGCGCAGACTCCGTTCTAAGATCACGTATCCCGTGTCCTTCCAGGTTGTTTTGCTCCGGTCTTGTTGCCCTCCTGGTGCCTCTTTCTCTCTGTAGCTTGGTGCATTTGCCCTCCCAAGGCTGAGCTGTCTGGGGTACAATTATTGAGGAGCCTCTCTGTCTTAGAGCTTTCCTGTCTTCTCAAAACAGCAAGGATCTCGTTTAGTTTAATGCCAATCACTCTGGGAAGTGGAAATTTTACATTTACGGGTATCACTTTGCAGGGCTTTGCTGAATAATGATGTACTATAATAGAATTAAGAGTAGTAAAAGAATTTACTAACTTCTTTGAAAAGGGGGAACTGAAGGAGGAAGGGGTTAAAAGGGATTTTAACAGAAGTGGCATTACCTAATAGTTGCTGTGCATTTAAAGAGAATTGATAGTGCCTATCTATTGTCTAAATTAACTGAAGCAGAGAGTCTGGCATCTCCATCCAAAGGGGTCAGTTCCTGACAGGGGCTGGGAGTCGCCTCGAACCGGTCAAGACCGGCCCTGCTGTGTGGATGGCAGCCAGGGGAGAACTGAGTTTGCGCAGAAACAAAGGGCCATCAGCGAACACCGTGATGAAGAGGATGGGCCTTCATCTTGGGACCCCCGACGACCACCACCAGGAGGCACTGCGCAAGCGCAGCTGGGAGGAGTCTATGGAAATTACTTCTTGGAAATAATTACAATATGGAAATTATTTCTCGGAACTGATTTTGATATGCAATGAGGATAGATGCATATGTATAGGTGTATTGGGAAATCTAATGTATATGTAATATTCGATTGTATAAATTGAAGAGACACGTTGCTGCTCGGCGCGCACGACTTTGGTGGGACTGCCCCCCGTGCTGCCCGGCGCCGAATAAACATCCCTGCTTTACAGTCTGACAGACTGGGGAGTCTGCTTTCCGCACGTCAGTTTTGGCGAGCCAGCCAGGAGATCTCTACTCAAACGTGGGAGCGACTGCGGAGCGGACGCTCCTGGGCGTGCCCCGAGCACTTTCCTCGGAGCAGCCTCCGCTGCCGGCCGCTGGCCCGGAGAGCAGACAACAACCTCCTGCAGCCGCGGATGTGAACGGTGTGTTTTGTAGGGAAGGGCCTGTGAGTCGTCCGTGTGGCCGGGGCTGCTGGTGAATCGCACTGAGACGTGAATGTAAGAAGCGATTCGCGTGGAAACTTATTAAAAGAATAGCAAAAGGCAAGTTAAAGGGGCAATAAGGCGCGAAATGGGTAACAATCAGGGAGGAGTTTTGAAAAAGAGTCCTTTAGGCTGTGTGCTCACTCACTGGAAAGACATTGCTGGGACCGGAGGCACAGAAAGTAAAAGGACCCTTATCAAATATTGCAATTAATAGTGGCCTCTACATAAATTGGAAGATGGGGCCAAGACAGCCCTGTATCTTCCCAGACTAGGAAGAAATTCGCTACAATGGTCTTACAAGCACCTCTCCAAGAGGCAGTAGGACTTGATGGTGGAACTATGCTAATCAAAATACCTTTTTCCACCACCGATTTAGACGCCTGGAAAAAGGTAGCCCGGGAACATCGGGTCGACCCAGTGGGTGTCGCTAAACACTTTAAATTCATAATGAAACAACATAATCCAGATTGGAATGATATACAATTACCATTAGAATATGTAACCGATACAGAGAAACAGTTAATTCTAAAAACTGCAGGTGATATGGCTGAAGATCACTATAAGACTGCGGAAGGTGATGTTAAGGATTATTTCCCCCTCCAAGACCCAAAGTGGGATGCTAACAGGTCTGCTCATACGGAGAGACTGCAGGCATACCAAGAGTGGATTTTTAAAGGAATGGAAAGGGCCATTCCCAGAACTATAAAGTGGTCAGCTTTATATGCAGTTAAACAGGGTCCTTCCAAGTCCCCATCCCAATTCCTGGATCGACTGAGGGATGTAATGCGCCGTAACACACCGCTGGACCCTGGGTCAGAGGCAGGGATACAACAACTAGTCTCCCTATTTTTGGGTCAGTCTACGGGAGACATTAGGTGCAGACTCCAGAAGTTGCATCCTACAAAAAGGAGGAACTTGAAAGTCCTGCTGGATGAAGCATGGAGAGTGTTTAGCAATAGAGAAGAGGGATGCAGGCAAGGCCAGAGAATAGTGACAGTTGTTAGGGAAGAGGAAGGAAGAAGGCCTAGACAGGAATTGTCCCGGTTGGGTAAAGACCAGCGTGTGCTGTGTAAAAGATTTGGTCATTGGAAAAGGGAATGTCCAAAAAATAAAGAAAAGGGACGAGGCTGCCAGATAGAAAAAATAGCCCATGTAAAGGAAGATTGACGGGGACCTGTGGAATCCACCCTAGCGGATCCACTGGTTATAATGAAGCTAGGGAAGGAACGAGAGGTAGAATTTTTGGTTGACATGGGGGCAACATACTCACTTTTGAATCAAGCCTTGATGCCCCTGGGGAGTGACTATATCGTGGTAAAAGGGGCAACTGGCCACAGTGAAAAGGCATACTTTTGTAAACCTTTGAAGTATAAATTAGGAAAACAATGGGGCATCCACAAATTCTTGTATATGCCCAACTCCCCAAAGGCACTTCTGGGAAGGGATTTGTTGGAACAACTGGGTGCAAAAATTACATTTGAAAAAGGAGAAATTACTCTGGAGGTAAAGGATCCACAATATATTCAGGTACTGAGTCTATTTCTAACCAGTCCTCCCACAGAAGGAAAAATTCCCGAGGAGATCCTAAACCAGGTGTACCCTGGGGTATGGGCCACTGATGTCCCTGGAAGAGCAAAGAATGCTCCACCCGTTGAAGTCAGACTCAAAGAAGGCCGGCAACTGGTAAGAGTTAAGCAATATCCCCTAAGACAGGAAGATAAAGAAGGAATCCAGCCAGAGATAGAAAGATTTTTACAATTAGGATTATTCAAAGAGTGCAAGTCGGATTTTAACACCCCTATACTACCTGTCTGTAAATCTGACGGGTCGTATCGGGTGGTCCAGGATTTGCAAGCCATAAACAAAATAACAGAGGACCTCTACCCAGTAGTAGCAAACCCATATACTTTGTTGACCGTATTGGCTCCCAAATTAACCTGGTTTACTGTTTTAGATTTGAAAGATGCCTTCTTTTGCCTCCCTCTCCATGAAGCCAGTCAGAAATTATTTGCATTTGAATGGGAGAACCCCAAAAGTGGTCGAAAGACTCAGCTCACTTGGACGGTGCTGCCACAAGGATTTAAGAACAGTCCTACCATCTTCGGTAATCAACTTGCAAAAGACTTGGAGTCCTGGGAAATCCCGTCTGAAGAAGGGAAATTGCTACAGTGTGGTTGTATCACTTGGACGGTGAGTCTACTAAATTTCTTGGGCTCCAAGGGTACCGGGTATCTAAAAAGAAGGCCCAGATAATGCAGCGCGAGGTGATTTACGTGGGCTATGAGATTAGTGCTGGACAAAGAACTCTGGGACAGGCCCGTAAAGAGGCAATATGCCAAACTCCGAGACCTCAGACAGTGACAGAGCTACGGACTTTCTTGGGAATGACCGGCTGGTGCCGGCTGTGGATTTATAATTATGGGCTGCTTGTTAAACCACCGTATGCACTAACAGCTGCTGGACAAAATCACCTTGAATGGAACAAGGAGACCACGCAAGCCTTTGAACTACTGAAAAAGGCTCTGATGTCGGCCCTTGCCCTAGGGCTCCCAGATGTGAGTAAGCCGTTTTTCCTTTTCTCTCACGAAAAGCAGGGGATTGCTCTGGGGATATCAGCACAAGATCTGGGTCCGTATCGACGAGCAGTTGCCTATCTCTCCAAACAACTGGATGCAACTGCAAAGGGTTGGCCTGGATGCCTGCGAGCAGTTGCAGCTGTAATATTAAATATACAGGAAGCCCGAAAATTTACCTTGGGCCAGAAAATGACTGTCTTGGTGTCCCACACGGTATCCACAGTATTGGAAGCAAAAGGAGGACACTGGCTTTCTCCACAAAGATTCCTGAGATACCAGGCTATACTGGCAGAGCAGGATGATGTGGAGATTACAGTTACTAACAATGTCAATCCAGCTGCCTTTCTCAGTGGAAACACAGGAGAACCAGTGCATCATGACTGCTTGGAGACCACTGAAACAACCTATGCAAGTCGCCCGGATTTGAGAGACAGCCCTATGGAAAACGGAGAAAACTGGTTCACAGATGGAAGCAGCTATGTTCTGAGTGGCAGGAGACACGCGGGGCACGCTATTACCACCAGTCAAGAAATCACAGAGTCAGGACCTTTGCCCATAAACACCTCCATGCAAAAGGCAGAGATAATTGCTTTAACCCGTGCCTTGGAATTGGCCCAAGGCAAAGTGGTGAATATATACACAGACTCGAAGTGTGCCTTCGGAGCTGTGCATGCGCACGGAGCGATCTGGAAGGAAAGAGGACTATTGAACTCTCAAGGGAAAAACATCAAACATGCAGAAGAAATTCTGAAACTACTGGAGGCAGTTCAACTCCCCGAGAAAGTGGCAATCATGCATATTAAGGCGCACCAGAAAGTGAGCTCAGAATTGGAAAAAGGAAACGAGCTGGCGGACAGAGAGGCAAAACAGGTGGCTAAAACGGAGGGAAGAACTGAAGGGGCTTTAATCCCTGATGGACGAGTCTCCCTAGAAGGTAAGCCAGAATATACTAAGGAAGATCAGAAACTTATTACAGATTTAGAAGGGTCATAGAATGAGGAGGGGTGGGCTCAAACCCCATAGGGAAAACTAATCATTCCCTCCTGTCTGATATGGCATCTGGTAAGGGAAGAACATAGGAAAAGGCACTGGGGGACAGAGGCTTTGTATAAACATCTAATTAGAGAGATTGTGGCCAGAAACCTATACACCACGGTGAGACAGCTGACTCAGCAGTGCGATCTTTGCCTCCAGACTCATCCAAAAAATAACCCTAAACCAGAAATGGGTCAGACTGGAAAAGGTAATGGGCCTGGACAACAATGGCAAATTGATTTCACGGAACTCCCAAGAAAAGCGGGGTACCGATATCCACTGGTATTAACCGATACCTTTTCAGGTTGGCCGGAGGCATTCCCAACCAGGACAGCTAAAGCTCGGCAAGTAACTAAAGTATTAATACAAGAGATAATATCACATTTTGGGGTTCCAGCAACTATGTCTTCTGATAGGGGACCACATTTTGTTTCAAAAATACTACAACAAACTAGCCGTCACCTGGGTATAGACTGGCAACTCCACACCCCATACCGCCCTCAGTTGAGCGGCCAAGTGGAGAAAATGAACCACTTCATCAAGCAACAAATTGTGAAATTAGGGCAAGAAGCAAATTTGGCATGGCCTCAGTCCCTCCCTCTAGCCCTCCTGTGTATACGGACAAGGCCAAGGGCAAGGGAGGGACTGAGCCCCTTTGAGATCCTGTATGCACGACCCTACGGGATACAGAAGGGGATATCCACGCAAATTGGGGATGAAATTATGACTTCTTATTTGGTGGCATTGAGCAAACAATTAAGCAAAATCAGGAAACATGTGGTTGGAACCCGGGGGAGGGGTCTAGATGGACCTGTACTTAATATACACCCTGGAGATTATGTATATATAAAGTCTCTTGCAGAAAAAACTTCAGAGCCACAGTGGGAAGGACCATACCAAGTACTGCTCACCTCCTTCACGGCCATCAGGATCAAGGAACAGAACGCCTGGATTCATCACACCAGAGTCAAAAGGGCACCTAAACAGCCACGGGCATCGCGAGAAATTGGACCCTTGAAGCTCAAAGTATCAAGGCATTGATAAAAATTGTATTTTTAGGATGGACATTACCTAGAGGGGAAGCCTGGAGCCAAAACACCTATTTACAAATAACTGAAAATATGTCAAGAATACTGAACTTATCCGATTGTTGGATATGCAATACTCTCCCTCGGGGTGGGCTACAACTCCCTTTAATAGGAATATCAACTAGAAATTGGGCCATTTACACTAATGGAATGAACAGGAATGGATCACGTGTGTATGGGAAGGGGAATGCAAGAGAAGGACCAAGTTTTGACCTAGACCTCCCGCTCTCAGAAAAGGTAGTGATTTTGGGTCGTTGTTTAGGATTCGAAGACAAAACATGGATAGATATGAAAGACTGTCCTGCTGCCAAAGATTTAGGGACTTTTGATGCGGAAAGATTGAAACAGATTAAACTTGACTTCAAGTTTATACCTCATTCAAACACCAAGAAAGGAAAAAGGTAGGGAAGATGGTAGAGAACAGAACAAGGGTCCAAGATGCAACATGGGACCTGGATATTGGTGGCTTTGCGGTGACGGAAGGGCTAGAAAGAGCTTACCTTTAAGCTGGAAAGGACATTGTACTAGACGGTATCTTTCGCCTGGAGCAAGCATTCACAAAGGTACCTCCCCTCTTACGGGACTTTTAAGAACCCCCTGGATTCGTTTTAAGAGAGCGGAGAATCCGTTGGTAATTCGAGGCACCGGCTTTCATAGCTTTGTGCGATGGTTAATCCCCTCTTTGGGAGTAAGCGAGTTAGAGAAAGCTATAGTTAATATATCGGCTACTGTCGAAACTCCGGAAAATTTAACATTGGATGCCATACCAGGAATACAATTAGAAGTAGAATCTTTAAGCAAGGTGGTAAAGCAAAATCGAATGGGATTAGCTATGCTTTTAGCTGAGGAAGGAGGATTGTGCCTGGTTATTAATCAAACCTGTTGCACCTATGTAAACCAGAATAAAAGAATAGAAACAGATTTGAATGAAATCTGGGAAAAGACCAAGGTGTTACATCGTTGCCCAAGATGATACATCCTGGGGTTTCTCGGAAATACGGGAAAAACTCACCTCTTGGTTACCGAATTTAGGATGGCTGAGGCAATTATTTGTTACAATGGTTTGGATCATAATGCTAGGTATCATTTTGTGTATTTTGATTAGGTGTAGCCTTTGGTGTTGCAGGAGTACGGGAGATTCTTATAGTGAATGGAAAAGGAACCAATTACGATGAAAGCTGGAGTCCAATAAGTATTTTGAGAAGATGCTGAATAATGATGTACTATAACAGAATTAAGAGTAGTAAAAGAATTTACTAACTTCTTTGAAAAGGGGGGACTGAAGGAGGAAGGGGTTAAAAGGGATTTTAACAGAAGTGGCATTACCTAATAGTTGCTGTGCATTTAAAGAGAATTGATAGTGCCTATCTATTGTCTAAATTAACTGAAGCAGAGAGTCTGGCATCTCCATCCAAAGGGGTCAGTTCCTGACAGGGGCTGGGAGTCGCCTCGAACCGGTCAAGACCGGCCCTGCTGTGTGGATGGCAGCCAGGGGAGAACTGAGTTTGCGCAGAAACAAAGGGCCATCAGCGAACACCGTGATGAAGAGGATGGGCCTTCATCTTGGGACCCCCGACGACCACCACCAGGAGGCACTGCGCAAGCGCAGCTGGGAGGAGTCTATGAAAATTACTTCTTGGAACTGATTATAATATGGAAATTATTTATCGGAACTGATTTTGATATGCAACGAGGATAGATGCATATGTAGAGGCGTATTGGGAAATCTAATGTATATGTAATATTCGATTGTATAAATTGAAGAGACACGTTGCTGCTCGGCGTGCACGACTTTGGTGGGACTGCCCCCCGTGCTGCCCGGCGCCGAATAAACATCCCTGCTTTGCAGTCTGACAGATTGGGGAGTCTGCTTTCCGCACGTCAACACTCTGCTTTTATCCATAACCCCCTGCAAAGTCTGCAAAGCAGCCACAGGCCGGGTCAGGGCAGAGCAGCCGGGGCCAGGCCGGGCGCCAGGGACGAGCCGGTGCCGCCCTCTGCCGTCACCCCGCCCCCCCGAACGCGCTCTTTTTGCAGCCAGGATTCTGCTTTGGGCATTTTCCTGCCCTTGTTCGAGGGCTCCCGGCCCTCCCGACGGGCTCTCCGAGCCTCTCCCCACCATGGCCCCGGCCCCGGCCCGCCCGCTCCCGCAGCGGCCGCATCCTCGCGCCGAGCCCCGCGCGCCCCCGCAGCGCCGTTCGGGTGGGCTCCGCTCCGCTCCCCCTCGCGCCCCGCAGCCGCGCGCTTAACGGACAGCCTCGCGTTCCACCGTGATCCGTTGCAAGCGCGGGACGCGGCGGGACTCGAGCTCGGAACGCGGCCGCGGACGGACGGACGCTCGCCGCGCAGCCGCTCCCCACGGCCCGCCGGACCCCTTCGCCCGCCTCCCGCTGCCCCCCGAAGCCGCCGGGACGGCGCCCGCCGCGTCCCCCGCGCCCTCGGCGCCTGCTCCGTCCCGCCCGGCCGCCCTCCGCCGCGGCCGCGCCTCCGCCCGCCGCTCCCCCTGTTGGCTCTGGCGGCGCTGGGCGGGCCGCCGCGGCTGGGCCTGCCATGGCGGCACCGCCTTCCGCCCGCGGGCGGCCCGCCCCCGGGCCCTGCTCCAGCCGGGGCCGGCCGGGCCCCGCCGAGCCCCCCGGGAGCCCGGCACCGCGCCCGGCAGCCGCCCCGCCGCCGCCGCCGCCGCCGCTGCCCCCCCCCGGCGCTGGCCCGCGCCCGCCGGGACCGGGTTACCGGTAGGCGGAGGGGCTCGGCAGAAGCCGGCAGCGGTTGCGAAACCGGGCGAGCGAGTCGGGACGCTGCCGGCGAACACCACCCCGTCGGCTCGTCCGCGTCCCGGGAGCGGCGGGGAGCTCGGCGGCGGGAAGCGGCAGCCCGGTAAGAGAGAAGCGGGCGGGTGCCGCCCTCCGGGGACGGCTGCGGGGCGGTTGGGGCCCCGGCGGAGCGCTGACGGCCGCCTCGCCCGCAGGGCAGGAGAAGGAGCCGCTGGAGCACCTGTACCGGGTGGGCTCGCTGCTGGGCTCCGGCGGCTTCGGCACCGTGTACGCGGCTGTCCGGCTCTCCGACGGCAGCCCGGTAAGTGGCGGGGACGGCGGCGAGGAGGAGGAGGAGGAGGAGGAGGAGGAGGAGGAGGAGGAAGGAGGGGGAGAGGCGGCGGGGCGGGCGGCGTGCTCAGCCCGGCGCTGCCCTTGGCTTGCAGGTGGCCATCAAACACGTGCCCCGGGAGAGCATCGGCCGGTGGGGCGAACTGGTGAGTGGGGGGGGGCAGCGGGGCGGCAGCGGGGGGGATAGGCCGGGGCCCGGGAGGGGGGGAAGCGGGGGACGCGGAGCATCCCCGGGGCAGGGGGATGCCAGGACCGTTGGGGCAGGGGAGGGGGGCACCGGAGCATCCCCGGGGCAGGGGGATGCCAGGACCGTTGGGGCAGGGGAGGGGGCCACCGGAGCATCCCCGGGGCAGGGGGGGGCACTGGAGCATGCCTGGGGCAGGGCGATGCCAGGAGCGTTGGGGGCCGGGCAGGGGGGGTCACGGGGACCGAGGGATGCCAGGAGCGTTGGGGCCAGGCAGGGGGGCACCGGAGCATCCCAGGCAGGGGGTACCGGACCACCGGCGCAGCATCAGCCCCGCTGACAGCGTTGTGGTTCCCCCCGGCAGCCCTGTGGCACCCGTGTGCCGATGGAGATTGTGCTCCTGAAGCAGGTGGGCTCCGGGTTCCGCGGCGTCATCCAGCTCCTCGACTGGTACGAGCTGCCCGACTGCTACGTGCTGGTGCTGGAGCGTCCGGAGCCGTCGCAGGATCTCTTTGACTTCATCACAGAACGAGAGTTCCTGCCCGAGGATCTGGCTCGGGAGCTTTTCCGTCAGGTGCTGGAGGCCGTGCGACACTGCAACAACTGCGGCGTCCTGCACCGCGACATCAAGGACGAGAACATCATCGTCAACCTGGCCACCGGCGAGCTCAAGCTCATCGACTTCGGTTGCGGCACCTTCCTCAAGGACACCGTCTACACCGAATTTGACGGTGAGCCCACAGCCAGGAGGGTGCTGCCAGTACCGGGCACTGCACGGCCCAGCCTGCCCGGGCACCATTTGCTGGGGGGGGGAAGAAGAATTTTTAAACATTCAGCCGGCTGCCGAGCTGCGTTTTGGCCCGGGGTGGATGCTGTGAAACGGGAGCCAGCTCCCAGCGCTGCCAGCAGCCTGGGCCCCCCACCCTGCCCCGCGCTGGGGCGGGGGGAGCCCACCCAGCAGAACAACCGCCCCGGGGGGGGCTGCAAAGCCCCGCTCGCTCTGCAGCCACAGAAGGGACTGGGCTGCTCGGCTCCCTTTGATTGCCTTGGCTTATTTCTCTTTCATTTTTCGGCCAAGGCCAGGGGGGTGGGGAGGGGCAAGGCGTGGTTGTTCCCCACCTGTGGGGTGGTCTGGGGTTTTTTTCCCCCACCCTCGTGAGGGTCCGGCCTTCCCCGGGCGCGCGCTGACCTCTTCCGGCACCGGCGGCTGCTTTTTACAACCCAAAGTTTGTAAACAAGAGCCACGTGGTGACACCGGCTGTGTCCCGTGTCCCCGTCACCCCGCGTCCCCGGGGGTGAGGATGCTCGGGCCGGGAGCCCGCAGCGTCCGCCTGACGAGCTCCGCCTGTATCCCGCAGGAACGCGGGTGTACAGCCCGCCGGAGTGGGTGCGCTACCACCGCTACCACGGGCGCACGGCCACCATCTGGTCCCTGGGCGTGCTGCTCTACGCCATGGTCTGCGGGGACGTCCCCTTCGAGCAGGACGCCGACATCGCCCAGGGGCAGTTCTCCTTCCGGCGGAGGGTTTCTCCAGGTGGGTACCCGGCTCCGCGGCGAGGGGGGGATCGCGGGTTTTGGGAGATGGCACCAGGCACATGAGCCTCCCGCTTTTATGGCTGTGGAGGAGGTTCATCTTCCGTGGCTGGAGGAGATGGCCCAGGAGGAGGTTCATCTCCCACGGTTGGTTGGATGAGGTGGCACATGTCCTCCCATCTTGCTCTCCAAAATGGATAATCACTTGGGAGGCTTGGGTGCAGCTCTGAGCACACTCAGTATGGCCTGGGCAGCGTGGACGGTGGCACAAGGTGGACAAGAGCCTTCTCTGCCTGACCGGCGGTTTCTGGTTTCTCTCCCCAGAGTGCCAGCAGCTCATCAGATGGTGTTTGTCCGTGTGCCCCTCGGACAGGCCAACTCTGGAAGACATCTTCCACCATCCTTGGCTGCAAGGCACTCACCTGCCCTAGGAGTCATCCGAGATCCACCTGCACAGTTGGATCCAGGAGCCTGGCAAGTAACAACCCCACACAGCTCCTGGCCATAAGAAGCAAAGAACACCAGATTTTTCTCCTCGTGAGCGTAGCACTGAGCAGGGATCATCAGATGGAAACGCGCACATCTTGTCCTGGAGCTGGGCTGGAGACCTGGTGGCCACCATCCAACCCAGCTGTCCTGGACTCCATCTGAATGACCCTGTCTCATCTGGTGTTTTGCCAGTCAATTTTTTGAGTTTTGGTTCTGTGTTTGGAGGCTCCCGGGTGTCTTCCTGACCTGCTGAATTTTGGGACCGCGAGAGGATCGGACACCTTATTGCGAGAAAAGCTTCAGTGGGGCCGGGGGGGGGGGCACTGGTTGGGGTGGAGAGCAGGAACCGCGGCCGAATGGCTGTCTCTTCTCCGCTGTCACCGTGCTCGAGTGCCTTCAGTTGCGATCTGGGCTGCGCTGGAGGAAATACTTGAATTTTCCTGCACTGCCGCTTTTCCAAGACTCGCCTGGCTATACCGTTCCTTTTCCCTTTTCAAGAAAAAACAGGTCAGAAGATGCTGGGGAGCCAAGCGGGCGATGGCTCGCCTCCTGTGCCTCCATCTCGCGGGGATTTTCTGGGGTTCTTTGCTTCTTTGTGCCCTCACGAATGCACAAACAGTGCAAAGCAGCAGAGCTAGAAACGTGTACAAAGTTATATAGGAGCAAAGTTTGATATCCAGTTGTTAATAGTGATAAGATTTTACATTGTTTCTCTTTTCCACTATTTGTCGTTTAATGTATTTTCATGAATTTGTCTTTCTTTTTTTTTTTAACAAAGTTCTAGCCAGTAGGATAACTTATTTATTTATTTATAATTCCGGTGGGTTTCCAACCCACGCCTGGCTGCTACAGCTGCCGATGCCCCGGTTTTCCGTTCGGGTCTCCCCTCCGTGTCTGTCCTGTGTCCAGCCCCGGGCCCGCGGTGTTTCTGGCGGGTGTCTGGCGGAGGTGTGGAGCGCCCGCCTGCTCCCAGCTGTGCTGGGCACTGGGGTTTCCTTGCCACGGGCAGATCCGTTCGCAGCTGAGTTTTGGTTTTCCTCACAGGTGTCTTGTTCGGGGCTGGAGAGGAGGAGCCGGCCCGGGCTGTCTGCACTGTCGAGTCTTTACGTGTCACCAACTGCGGAGCCGGCGGGGATTTTTTTTTGTTAATAATGTTGTACAGGGGAATTCAGAAGTCTTATTTTTTTATGTGGTTTTAAATAAAAACAAACTACTTGATGTGATGGAGTCATTCTTGGTCAGAATCGAAAGTTGCCAGAGATCCTGGGCTCGCTCTGCAGATCCTGGGCTCGCTGCCACGGTCCTGGGCTCGCTGTGCCCCCCGAAGCACCCCCCTGTCCCTCGGCAGCGGGGGATGCAGAGGGAAGCAGCAGCCACAGGCCGGGTCAGGGCAGAGCAGCCGGGGCCAGGCCGGGCGCCAGGGACGAGCCGGTGCCACCCTCTGCCGTCACCCCGTCCCCCCGAACGCGCTCTTTTTGCAGCCAGGAGCCTGCTTTTGGCATTTTCCTGCCCTTGTTCGAGGGCTCCCGGCCCTCCCGACGGGCTCTCCGAGCCTCTCCCCGACCCCTCAGCGGGAGCCATCCGCCCGCCGAGCCAGGCACCAGCGCTGAGGGGCCGGCCAGAGCCCTGCGTGGCCGGGGCTGAGCTGGGGGGTGACAGCTGTCCCTTTCCCCATGTCCCCAGTGCCCGAGACGCCCCGAGGGACGCCCAGCTCCCCTCCTGCCATTGCCCGGCCCTTTGCAAATGGGGAAACTGAGGCGCCGCGTGAGGCACGGGCTCACGGGCCATGGCCACACCGGCCACCCGACTGTGACAGAGGCGGCTGCGAAGTCACCGGGGGCCATCGCACGCTTCCCCCGGGAGCAGCAGGTCCCCATGTCCCCACGACGCCGGTGACAGCGGGGCCTGTCCCGCTCGGCCAGCCCGGCGCCATCGAGGCCCGGCGGCTGCCGGCCACCCCCGCCGCGGGGCTTCTCCTCAGGGCGTGCGAGGGACGGCAGCGCCCGCGGCGTTCCCGCCTCACCCGCGAGGTTCGGGGGCAGGGGGGGTGACATCTGTGGTTTGGGGTTTTTTTTCCCCAGTTTAGTCAGGGGCTAACGGGGTCCAGACACCGGTTTGCCCGCGATGAAGTAGCGGCAGCGCGGGATGAGGCGGCGGTGAAGGAAGGGGTTAAAGGGATTTTAACAGAAGTGGCATTACCTAATAGTTGCAGTCCATTTAAAGAGAGTTGATAGTGCCTATCTATTGTCTAAATTAACTGAAGCAGAGACTCCACAGCCTCCCTGGGCAGCCTGGGCCAGGGCTCCGTCACCCTCAGAGGGAAGAAGTTCTTCCTCATGTTCAGACGGAACTTCCTGTGCCTCACTTTGTGCCCATTGCCCCTTGTCCTGTCGCTGGGCACCACTGAAAAGAGCTTGGCCCCATCCTCCTGACACCCACCCTGCAGATATTTATAAGCATTTATTAGGTCCCCTCGCAGCCTTCTCTTCTTCAGGCTGAACAAGCCCAGCTCCCTCAGCCTCTCCTCGTAGGAGAGATGTTCCAGTCCCCTCATCATCCTTTTAGCCCTCCTCTGGACTCTCTCCAGGAGCTCCTCATCTTTCTTGAACTGGGGAGCCCAGAACTGGACACAGTACTCCAGATGGGGCCTCACTAGGGCAGTGTAGAGGGGAAGGAGAACCTCCCTCGACCTGCTGGCCCACACTCTTCTTGATGCACCCCAGGATGCCACTGGCCTTCTTGGCAGCCAGGGCACGCTGCTGGGTCATGGTCAGCCTGTCGTCCACCAGGACACCCAGGTCCCTCTCCGCAGAGCTGCTCTCCAGCAGGGCCGCCCCAGCCTGTACTGGTGCCTGGGGTTGTTCCTCCCCAGCTGCAGGACCCTGCATTTGCCTTTGTTGAACCTCATCAGGTTCCTCTCTGGCCACCTCTCCAGCCTGTCCAGGTCTCGCTGAATGGCAGCACAGCCTGCTGGTGTATCCACCACTCCTCCCAGTTTGGTGTCATCAGCAAACTTGCTGAGGGTACACTCTAACTCTTCATCCGGGTCACTGATGAAGAAGTTAAACAAGGCCGGGCCCAGTGCTGACCCCTGGGGCACCCCACTGGTTACATGTTTGGTACAGAAGGGGAAGCGGACCTCCGCACAGCTGCGTTCGGGCGGGTTTTATAATGCTGACTTCTGCACAGCTGCGTTCGGGCGGGTTTTGCACAGAAGCAGCAGGAGAAGGTAAGCGGACCTGCACGCAATTGTGTTTGAGTGGTTTTTGTATGAATGCTAACTGTAATTGTGTTTGGGTGGTTTTTATACGAATGTTAACTGAAGTGATAATATTATAATTTGAATACCCGGGGATTTTATGTGAAAAGTTTTGCCTTTGTGCGTGTGTATGTGTGGCTGAGACACAGCACTGCGGTGAAGTGAGTGGGAGTCCCGATCTGCGGTTCCGTAACTCCGCGAGGAGCACGGCCAGAGACGGACAAAGTGCTTGGAATAATTATAAAGCCTGTAAATCTTCTGATGTGCAACTTGGGCTGCGGTAGTGCCTAATCACTCTCCTAAGTGACAGGGAGTGGGAACTGGTTAATTATTAAAGTGGCAGAGCAAAAGAAATCACTCCTTAGGTGGTTTGGGCTCAAACCTTGGGAGTATTTGAATGAGGGGGGGAACTGGATACAAAGGGGAGAAGAGAGATTTTATTGGAAAGGGGCATACGTGACTCCCGCCGGGTGGCAGGTAGCCTTAGATTGGGAACAACCTCCAGAAATCCTTACAAGTCCTGGGGTTGGGGGGCAAGCAGGAATAATTCCCTGCTTCGCACGTGGGCTAGCTCCTAGATTATATCAGAATTGGCACCAAGCTTGGGTCCTGTTGAAGTGTAAATCTTGTGATAAAAAGAGGTCCTGTGTATCTAGGAGGCGAGGAGCGCAGTGTCCTAAGTGCCTTCCCCGGACCCCACGGTTTTATAGCTGGGAAAGGTAGTGAAGCTGGTGCGTGGAAGGGAAAATTTGATTCCGGAAATTTGGGACGTGGGGGAGAAAGATTGGGAAGAAACTATAGTGAATTGTAAGAAGCGATTCGCGTGGAAACTTATTAAAAGAATAGCAAAAGGCAAGTTAAAGGGGCAATAAGTCGCGAAATGGGTAACAATCAGGGAGGAGTTTTGAAAAAGAGTCCTTTAGGCTGTGTGCTCACTCACCGGAAAGACATTGCTGGGACCGGAGGCACAGAAAGTAAAAGGACCCTTATCAAATATTGCAATTAATAGTGGCCTCTACATAAATTGGAAGATGGGGCCAAGTGGCCATTAAACGGGTCAATAGATTATAATACTCTCTTGCAATTAATGCTGTTTTGAAGGAGAGAAGGAAAACGGGATGAGGTTTCATACGCAGATACGGAAACCATCCGGAGTGGCAAAGGGACTGTGGAATGATACCACCACAGGACCCCACGGTACTCGCACTCGAGCAAGAAAATAATAAAGAACTCGGGGGAAAACTGAGGCGGTGTTGTTCGGCATGTAGCATTCGGCAAAGATGTACTAAAGCTGACAAAATTCACCAGGCACCAGAACAAGATCTGACTGACTTGTTTAAGCCTCCTCCTCAACCACAGGAACCGGATGCGAACTCGGATGAAATTCCCACTCCTTCAGACAGCCCTGTATCTTCCCGGACTAGGAAGAAATTCGCTACAATGGTCTTACAAGCACCTCTCCAAGAGGCAGTAGGACTTGATGGTGGAACTATGCTAATCAAAATACCTTTTTCCACCACCGATTTAGACGCCTGGAAAAAGGTAGCCCGGGAACATCGGGTCGACCCAGTGGGTGTCGCTAAACACTTTCAATTCATAATGAAACAACATAATCCAGATTGGAATGATATGCAATTACCATTAGAATATGTAACCGATACAGAGAAACAGTTAATTCTAAAAACTGCAGGTGATCTGGCTGAAGATCACTATAAGACTGCGGAAGGTGATGTTAAGGATTATTTCCCCCTCCAAGACCCAAAGTGGGATGCTAACAGGTCTGCTCATACGGAGAGACTGCAGGTATACCAAGAGTGGATTTTTAAAGGAATGGAAAGGGCCATTCCCAGAACTATAAAGCGGTCAGCTTTATATGCAGTTAAACAGGGTCCTTCCAAGTCCCCATCCCAATTCCTGGATCGACTGAGGGATGTAATGGGCCGCAACACACCGCTGGACCCTGGGTCAGAGGCAGGGATACAACAACTAGTCTCCCTATTTTTGGGTCAGTCTACGGGAGACATTAGGTGCAAACTCCAGAAGTTGCATCCTACAAAAAGGAGGAACTTGAAAGTCCTGCTGGATGAAGCATGGAGAGTGTTTAGCAATAGAGAAGAGGGATGCAGGCAAGGCCAGAGAATAGTGACAGTTGTTAGGGAAGAGGAAGGAAGAAGGCCTAGACAGGAATTGTCCCGGTTGGGTAAAGACCAACGTGCGCTGTGTAAAAGATTTGGTCATTGGAAAAGGGAATGTCCAAAAAATAAGGAAAAGGGACGAGGCCGCCAGATAGAAAAAATAGCCCATGTAAAGGAAGATTGACGGGGACCTGTGGAATCCACCCTAGCGGATCCACTGGTTATAATGAAGCTAGGGAAGGAACGAGAGGTAGAATTTTTGGTTGACATGGGGGCAACATACTCACTTTTGAATCAAGCCTTGATGCCCCTGGGGAGTGACTATATCGTGGTAAAAGGGGCAACTGGCCACAGTGAAAAGGCATACTTTTGTAAACCTTTGAAGTATAAATTAGGAAAACAATGGGGCATCCACAAATTCTTGTATATGCCCAACTCCCCAAAGGCACTTCTGGGAAGGGATTTGTTGGAACAACTGGGTGCAAAAATTACATTTGAAAAAGGAGGAATTACTCTGGAGGTAAAGGATCCACAATATATTCAGGTACTGAGTCTATTTCTAACCAGTCCTCCCACAGAAGGAAAAATTCCCGAGGAGATCCTAAACCAGGTGTACCCTGGGGTATGGGCCACTGATGTCCCTGGAAGAGCAAAGAATGCTCCACCCGTTGAAGTCAGACTCAAAGAAGGCCGGCAACTGGTAAGAGTTAAGCAATATCCCCTAAGACAGGAAGATAAAGAAGGAATCCAGCCAGAGATAGAAAGATTTTTACAATTAGGATTATTCAAAGAGTGCAAGTCGGATTTTAACACCCCTATACTACCTGTCTGTAAATCTGACGGGTCGTATCGGGTGGTCCAGGATTTGCAAGCCATAAACAAAATAACAGAGGACCTCTACCCAGTAGTAGCAAACCCATATACTTTGTTGACCGTATTGGCTCCCAAATTAACCTGGTTTACTGTTTTAGATTTGAAAGATGCCTTCTTTTGCCTCCCTCTCCATGAAGCCGGTCAGAAATTATTTGCATTTGAATGGGAGAACCCCAAAAGTGGTCGAAAGACTCAGCTCACTTGGACGGTGCTGCCACAAGGATTTAAGAACAGTCCTACCATCTTCGGTAATCAACTTGCAAAAGACTTGGAGTCCTGGGAAATCCCGTCTGAAGAAGGGAAATTGCTACAGTGTGGTTGTATCACTTGGACGGTGAGTCTACTAAATTTCTTGGGCTCCAAGGGTACCGGGTATCTAAAAAGAAGGCCCAGATAATGCAGCGTGAGGTGATTTACGTGGGCTATGAGATTAGTGCTGGACAAAGAACTCTGGGACAGGCCCGTAAAGAGGCAATATGCCAAACTCCGAGACCTCAGACAGTGACAGAGCTACGGACTTTCTTGGGAATGACCGGCTGGTGCCGGCTGTGGATTTATAATTATGGGCTACTTGTTAAACCACCGTATGCACTAACAGCTGCTGGACAAAATCACCTTGAATGGAACAAGGAGACCACGCAAGCCTTTGAACTACTGAAAAAGGCTCTGATGTCGGCCCTTGCCCTAGGGCTCCCAGATGTGAGTAAGCCGTTTTTCCTTTTCTCTCACGAAAAGCAGGGGATTGCTCTGGGGATATCAGCACAAGATCTGGGTCCGTATCGACGAGCAGTTGCCTATCTCTCCAAACAACTGGATGCAACTGCGAAGGGTTGGCCTGGATGCCTGCAAGCAGTTGCAGCTGTAATATTAAATATACAGGAAGCCCGAAAATTTACCTTGGGCCAGAAAATGACTGTCTTGGTGTCCCACACGGTATCCACAGTATTGGAAGCAAAAGGAGGACACTGGCTTTCTCCACAAAGATTCCTGAGATATCAGGCTATACTGGCAGAGCAGGATGATGTGGAGATTACAGTTACTAACAATGTCAATCCAGCTGCCTTTCTCAGTGGAAACACAGGAGAACCAGTGCATCATGACTGCTTGGAGACCACTGAAACAACCTATGCAAGTCGCCCGGATTTGAGAGACAGCCCTATGGAAAACGGAGAAAACTGCTTCACAGATGGAAGCAGCTATGTTCTGAGTGGCAGGAGACACGCGGGGCACGCTGTTACCACCAGTCAAGAAATCACAGAGTCAGGACCTTTGCCCATAAACACCTCCATGCAAAAGGCAGAGATAATTGCTTTAACCCGTGCCTTGGAATTGGCCCAAGGCAAAGTGGTGAATATCTACACAGACTCGAAGTGTGCCTTCGGAGCTGTGCATGCGCACGGAGCGATCTGGAAGGAAAGAGGACTATTGAACTCTCAAGGGAAAAACATCAAACATGCAGAAGAAATTCTGAAACTACTGGAGGCAGTTCAACTCCCCGAGAAAGTGGCAATCATGCATATTAAGGCGCACCAGAAAGTGAGCTCAGAATTCACAGAATCACAGAATCAGAGAATAGTTGGTGTTGGAAGGGACCTCTGTGGGTCATCTAGTCCAACCCCCCTGCCGAAGCAGGGTCACCTACAGTAGGCTGCACAGGATCTTGTCCAGGCGGGTCTTGAATATCTCCAGAGAAGGAGACTCTACAACCTCCCTGGGCAGCCTGGGCCAGGGCTCCGTCACCCTCAGAGAGAAGAAGTTCCTCCTCATGTTCAGACAGAACTTCCTGTGCCTCACTTTGTGCCCATTGCCCCTTGTCCTGTCACTGGGCACCACTGAAAAGAGCTTGGCCCCATCCTCCTGACACCCACCCTTCAGATATTTGTAGGCATTTATAAGGTCCCCTCGCAGCCTTCTCTTCTTCAGGCTGAACAAGCCCAGTTCCCTCAACCTCTCCTCGTAGTGGAGATGCTCCAGTCCCCTCCTCATCCTTGCAGCCCTCCGCTGGACTCTCTCCAGTAGCTCTTCATCCTTCTTGAACTGGGGAGCCCAGAACTGGACACAGTACTCCAGATGAGGCCTCACCAGGGCAGTGTAGAGGGGAAGGAGAACCTCC